>NC_142514.1:114472500-114781250 GCF_057876585.1 Rhinolophus sinicus | reverse complement strand
TACAATTTGTTTCATTTTCTTGGAATTCAGTGCAAAATTTGATAGAAATATTTTTGACTTGTATTTTATTTGAAGATAACACTTTAATATTTCTGCATAAAAAAGCTATAGATTTTCTCATATTAAGTGTTTTTACTCTATTTCTATTTTGCTGGTAGACTTTTATTAGATACACGTTGTTGGATTTAGTGATTGTTTCTTTCTGTTTTTTTCTAATCACGAATGAATTCTGATAATTATTAAATGCCTTTCTAAATCTCTTTAAAATATAAGTTTGTTCTTTAATCTCTTATTTTGAGAAACGCTACCATAAATATTTCTATTATTAAAACTCTGACTGTATTCCCAGAGTAAATATCAGCTGGCTGAAAAATATTAATATTATATCATATGTGGTTGGATTTGCTTTGCTAACATCTTATTTAGAATGTTTATATCAATGTTCCCGAGAAATCAGTCTGTATTTTCTAACTTTGCCTCTACTCTAGTTTTGTATCAGTTTTGTCTAGGCTTATGAAAGAATTTTAGGAGTTTGTTTCTCTTATTATCTGAAAGAGTTTAAATAAAGTTGAACTCATCAATTTTGTAAAAGTTTTGTAAGACATCTCTTTACAACCATTTGTGTCTGTTGACTTTTTTTTCAGGTAGGTATGATAAAGAAAATTAATCTGTTTAATGCTTATTAATACATTTAGCTTTTTATTTCTTCATGTATTAATTTTGTTATTCTACTTTTCTAGAATTCCATCTATTTCATGTATGATAGCGTATCTTTCTTTTTTCTGTATTTACATTTGTTTTTATTTATGGTACATTTTTATCTTCAGAATGTCTTTGTGCTTATTCTAATTTTTCATACTCATTTTATTAAACGTCTGCCATTTGATTAGTCTTTTTTTGGTGCCTATTTTAAATAATTTCATTTAAGACATTGTACTGTGCACTTAACAATATAGTGCTTATAAAGTGCATTGTTATTACTTTTCCCTGTGCACATATTTCATATTCAACTATCCAGAATGCCCAGGTCTTTACTATCTAGCAGCTCAACTTTAAAACTGCCATGGAATTGCTACAAATTTGGGTTCTTCCACATTTTGTGTGGAAGAAGGCTAAATTTCTACTCAAGTTTGGCTCGATCAACCTCTTTGATGATGGGTGCAGAAGATGCACCACCAGAAGGATGGGCTCTACAACCAGGGCTAGCCTCCAGGTGTTCATCCTGGCATGCCTCCTGCACTCTGGTACAGCTTGGTACTGATGGGATTGCAGACATTTTTCCAGCTCTTTCTGCTAATGTTCAAATTCTTCCTTCTCTGCAGTCTGATTCTTATCAAGCCAGATGATGATTTCATTATACTTATCAAGAATCTTCTGTTTGTCCTCATCATTGATCTTGCCTTGGAGTTTTTCATCTTCAACAGTTGCTTTCATGTTGAATGCGTAGGGTTCAAGAGAATTCTTGGGAGACACCTTGTCTCTCTGCTTCTCGTCTTCAGCTTTGTACCTCTCAGCTTCCTGGACCTCAATGTCTTCCTTATTGGGACCACTCTTGTCATTAGTGATGGTAATCTTGTTCTCTTTTCCTGCACTCTTACCCACAGTAGAGACATTGAGGATGTCATTGGCATCAATATCAGGAGTGAATTTAATCTGAGGAATACCACGAGGTGCCTGTGACTTCAAACTTACCAAGCAAATTGTTATCTTTGGTCACAGCCTGCTCACCTGAATGAGCACACCAGACTGGTGGTCAGAGTAGGTAGTGAAGGTCTGTGTCTGCTTGGTAAGAATGGTAGTATTGAGCTTGATGAGGATGTCATGGCTCCACCAGCAGTTTCATTGGCAAGGGAAAGAAGACTGACATCCAACAGCAACAAATCTTGAACATTTTCAAATTTGTCTCCAGATAGGATGGCTGCCTGGACAGCAGCACCATAAGCAACAGCTTCATCAAGGTTGATGCTTTCATTCAACTCTTTTCCATTGAAGAAGTCCTGTAGGAGTTTCTAAATCTTGAGGATATGGGTGGGACCACCCACCAGGATGATATCATGGATCTGGGACTTGGCATCCTGAAGGGCTTTCTCTACAGTGTCTAGGGTGCCACGGAAAAGGTCATCATTCAGTTCTTTGAATCAGGCATGGGTGCTAGAACTATAGAAGTTGATTCCTTCATAGAGTGAATCAATCTTAATACTGGCCTGGGTGCTGGAAGAGAGAGTATGCTTAGCATGTTCACAAGCAGTACAGAGACCATAGACAGCCCTCTTGCTCTCACTGATGTCCTTCTTACGCTTGCACTTGAATTCTGCAACACAATGGTTGACCATTCGGTTGTCAAAATCTTCTCCACATAAGTGGGTGTCTCTAGCTGTAGATTTGACCTCAGGGATATCATCTTCAATTGTGAGAATTGACACATCAAAAATGTCACCTCCCAAGTCAAAGATCAGCTCCAACCTTTTTGTCTAAGCCACAAGCAGTAGCAGCAGCAGTTGGCTCATTGATGATTTTAAGCACATTGAGACAAGCAGTAGTTCCAGGATCTTTGGCAGCCTGACGCTGAGACTCACTGAAGTAAGCAGGTACTGTGACGACAACATTGGTAACAGTCTTGCCACAGCAAGCTTCTTCAATTTCCTTCATCTTTGTCAAAACTATAGGTGACACTTCTTCTGGATACAAATTTTTTGACTCTCCTTTGTATTCTACTTGGACTTTGGGCCTGTCAGCATCATTCACCACCTGAAGGGGCAAGGCTTCATATCAGATTAAACAACAGCATCATCAAATCTATGTCCAATGAGGCATTTGACATCAAAAACTGTGTTAGTGGGGTTTACTGAAAATTGATTCTTTGTGGCATCATCCATTAATCGTTCGGTATCAGTAAAGGTGACATAATTTGGCATGGTTCAATTTCCCTGATCATTGGCAATTATTTCCACTCTTCCATGCTGGAAGATACCCACACACAAATAGGTGGTGCCAAGATCAATGCCAACTGCAGGTCCCTTAGATATGGTTGCTTAAGTGTAGGCATAGCTTGCGAAGAAGAGAGATCCCAACAGCTGCTCCTGCATTCAATCGATTAGTCTTTTTAAAGGACCAGTTTTTGCTTTTAATGATCTACTTATTTTTTTATTACCATCTCACTAAGTTTTTCTTTTAATATTTATTACTTGCTTTCTTCTGTTTTCTTATTGATTTAGTAATTTTTCCAACTGCTCAGAATGAATGCTTAGTTGATACTTTTATTTCTTTCTTGTTTTTACCTATGAGTATGTGTATGCTTACATGTTTGTATATATATGTGCAATATGTGTGTATGTGTATGTGTGTATTTCCATCTACGTGGTGATGTGCGACAGTCTTTATATCATTGGATTTATAATATCACAACAATTATATGATATTTAATAGAATGAGGTCTCTATAGAGGTCTCTATAGACCTCATTCTATTAAATGAGGTCTCTATAATATGTATTTTTGGATCTTTGTGATGTGTCTCATGTTAACACTTGGACAAGCTAAGTCCAGAAATATAAACATCATGAATTTTTGTAGTGTTAGTTAACACTTACAATTCACAATTCAGTTAAACCTTACAATTCGGAACCCTTACAGTTTCAGTCTCTCATTACTTTGGAGAGGCAATGCAGTACAGTGGTTAATAACTCAGATTCTAGATTAAATCAAATTGCATTCAAATCCTCGTGTGTCCACCTACTAACTGTATGATTTTGAGCAAGTTGTTTAAGCTCTATGTTCTTTTGTTTATTACCTATGAAATGGGGATATTGGTAATAAGTACTTTACAGAACTCCTATGAATTTTAGTTACTTATATATAAAAATTCCTTAATGATCAAAATACTTATAATAATCATTACATACAATTAATATACATAACTATTAACAATTATGGTTATATTTGACACCTAGAGCATCCTTTTTATTTTATTTAATACAGTTCAGTTATGTACCAAAATATTTATTTGGCACTCTATATGTATGTAACAGAAGTGATACATCTTACTAAGTATCTCAGATGGCCATGTTGCCAAAATTCCTCTACCAATATTCACCCTTCCAGAAATGTTAACATTCTTCCATTGCTGACACTCCCCATTCTCTTTGCTGTCCTTGATTTGTTGATATTTCTATTTTGATACAAATACACTAAGGTTATACTATCTTGAACCAAAAGCTTCATTTATTTTAGACAAGATCCAAGTACTTGTTAAAGAATAAAATTTTCCCAAAGTTTGGAAATATACACACATCTGTAAAGAAAATAACCAATAAGAAAATGAATTAACTTATAGTAGGAATAAAGAAAAATCCATGGGAATAATTTGCTAAAATAATGGTTTACTGAAGAAAAAAAAATATCTGAACCTATAAAGTTGGTTAAGAAACAAATTAGAAACTTGGAGTAGCTGAATAGTCTGGCTTGAGGGCATAGACTGGAAGGGCGGCTCTGCCTGGGCAGATGCCACTTTGTTCCTTTGTTAAGCCCTGCCCCCACTCAGCCTGCACACACAGGCACAGGAGGGCACCAAGTCTGAGTCTCCATCTACCTGCCTAAAACTGTTTGATCCACCACATGATTCCCTGAGACCCCACCCCACCCAACTTTTGGGCACGCTCTAGCCACTTTCAGCAGATTTTTCATACAAATGGCTTGTTTTGGCTCATGCTGCAGACTTTCCTAAAATCTCTCAAAGGTTCACAAGCCTCAAACAAGCAGTGGTAGGCCTTAACGTGCTCCATACCTCTTGTTAAGCAGCCCCAAGCCTGGCACTAGTGCAGCCAGCTTCAGTTTGCAGCTTAGTATCTTCCAGGTGTGTCCAAGCAAGTGGCAACCATGTGCAAATCACTTTGTAGCTCCTACCAGGTGTTCCTAAGCTAGGCACAGGCAGCAGCTGATCTTGGCCTGCACCACAGCCCCTCCTAAATGGCTCCGGAACCAACACACCTAGTGGCCAACTACAGACCACAACAGAGTACCACCCAACCACCTCACCTCCACAAACAACACACCAAAGGATGGATTTGGCAGGCACCAGAACTCTGCTAAAGCTAATCCTGCACCATGGGTCAGCCCTTGCACAACAGCTCCTCCACTGTAGTCATGGCCATTCCTCTTTGTTGGAGACAAAAAGAGAATCTTAAAAGCATTAAGGAAAAGCAGTTACTTACCTTTAAGGGAGCCCCCGTAAGACTACTAGTTGATTTCTCAACAGAAACTTTGCAGGGCAGAAAGGATTGGCAGAAAATATTCAGTGATGAAAAGAAAGGACGTATACCCAAGATAACTCTACCTACTAAAGCTGTCATTTAGAATTGAAGGAGAGTAAAGAGGTTCCCAGACAAGAAGAAGCTAAAGGAGTTCGTCACCACCAAACCAGTATTAAATGTTAAAGGGACATTTTTAAGAAGAATATGAAAAAAAAAATCAAAACTATGAATAATAAAATGATAATAACTACATACCTATCAATAATTTAAATGCAAATGGATTAAATGTTCCGATCAAAAGACATAGAGTGGCTGAGTTGATAAGAAAACAAGACCCTTACATGTGTTGCCTACATTTCAGTTCAAAAGACACACACACACTGAATATAAGATGATGGGAAAAGGATATTTCACAAAAATGAAAATGAAAAAAGAAGCTGGAGTAACAATAGTTATACCAGACAGAATAGACTTTAAAACAAAGACTATAATGAGAGACAAAGAAGGAGTTAGCAATTGCACATCTGAGTATTTATTCAAAGAAATCCAAAATGCTCATTTGAAAAAATACATGCATCCATGTGTTCATTGCAGGATTATTTACAACAGCCAAGATATGGAGGCAACCTAAGTGCCCATAGATAGACCAATGGATAAAGAAGAGGTGGTGCATATATAATACATAACAGAATATTAGTCAAACATAAAAAAGAATGAAATCTTGCCACTTGTGACATTATAGATGGATCTAGAGAGTACTGTGCTAAGTGAAATAAGCAAGACAGGGCAAGACAAACACCATATTATTTCACTTACATGTAGAATTTCAAAAGCAAAATAAATGAACAAACAAAACAGAAACATATTCATAGATACAGAGAACATCTTGATTGTTGCCATATGGGAGGGGCATTGGGGAATGGGTGAAAAGGGGAAGGGATTAAGAAGTAGAAATTGTCAGTTATAAAAAACAGTCACAGGGATGTAAAATACAGTACAGGAATGCAGTCAATAATATTGTAATAACTATGTAAGGTGTCAGTTGGGTACTAGTCTCATCGGGGTCATTACTTTGTAAGTTATATAAATGTCGAATCACTATGTTGTACACCTGAAACTAATATAATATTGTATGCCAACTAGAATTGAAAAAAAAAAAAAAGTTTATAAATAAATAAATTAGAAAACATCTCTGGACTATTCCAGATGCTGGGTTTGATGAGTATACAAATGAGGAGCTGACCATTTTACAGTTCTTGTCTTCCAGATAGGAACCATCTTCTTTCATCCTATTGCTGAGGGCAAGTCATGGCCAGTTTTCATCATTCAGTGAAGTGTAGATATTATATGAGTCATAAAACAGGAACATTCAGTTAGCTTCCTCCCTTCATTTCCATTCACCCACTGTTTGAATTCAAATTCTATTCTTTATTAGGGGACCCAAAAGACACTTTGTTTGTTTTTATTTGTATTCAGATATAAAAGGTTAAATATACATGCTGTACTGGTAAAGGTGCTTTTGGAAGTTGATAAAGAAGGGCTGGATGCCTGTAATTTCCTGAAAGAGAAAAAAAGAACAGAAAGTCAAAATAGTAATTCCTAGAAGCCTTCAATCTATCCCTTATCATGATTATTTTTTCATTCTCTTCCATGTGCTTTTGCCATGGCTTCTCACTGTGACCCTTGTAGTTTATTCATCAAAAAGTACTTAGGGTCATCTTTGTGAACTATGATTAGATTATCTCATTTCTCTGTTGAAAAGCACTAGAAGGATTTCCTATCTCAGTCAGGACAAAACTTTTAAAGCATTTACTATGTGATCACCAAGGCCCATGTGATGAGGCTTCTCACCACTTTTCTGAATTTGTCCCTGATATTTTCCCCACTCTCATTCTCCAATCTACCGCCTTCCTAAAGTGCTTTAAACTCGTTAAGCATATTTCTGCCTCCGGACATTTGTACTTGCTAGTCCTTGTGCTGGGACACTTACTGCATAGAATCACAAGGTTCATTGCCCCACTCTTTCCATTCTCCATTCTGATTCCATCAATTCTATGAAGCCTTTCCTAAATAATCTATAACAGCTCAACACCCATCTCCTTGAGTCTCTTTAGCCTCCTTTATTTTTCTTCTTAGCCCTCATCACTCTCTTATATACATTTTCTTGTTTGTGTATTTAGTCTGTCTCCATTCACTAGAGTTTGAACTTTCGGGGAGACCAAGGGCTCCATTTATTTTGTTCACTGATATATTCCAAGATTCTAGAACAGAACTTGGAACATAGTAAGTGCTTCATAAATATTAGTCAAATAAATAGCTCAATCCTCAAATGTGGTTCTATTGGACCAGTAAGATAATAAAAGCTATTCTGATGAAGTATTTATGCAATTATGCAACCAGGGAGTCAGAAACCAGGGGTGGGAGATGGTAAGTGTATATTTAAAGTATAGACATAAATTTTAGTCTAAAATATAATTTTACTTAGGCTTTTGAGAGGGAGATTAATGATATAATACAGTGTGATATATAGCTGTTGTGAGTAAAGTAATTATTGGGTGTAAACTTGAAGGGCCCATTCTAAAATATTTTGACTAAAAATTTGTGTAAGTGTTAATATGAGTGCTGGAAGGTGGTTCTGAGCAGTAATTAAGGATCTGAGAGCAGACTTTGAGCATTCTGTGATCTACACTATGAGAATAGTCAGGGAACCAGAGTCTGAATCCACACAAAGATTACAGTCCTGGATGTGTTTTATACTGTCTGGTAAGGGAGCTCAATGGTAGTAATGTGATACCTACACTCAAAGGGCCAATGCCCTGTTTTCCCCATAGTCAGCTCCTATGTTTTCTGTTTTATTTTAGGATCTGAGGCAATGTTTGGTAACTCATTGTGTGTGTGTGTGGGGGGGAAGGATAACTAACAAAGGAAGCATGAGGAGCACATTTCTATTTTATTAATTGTTACCCTTCATTGTTTATTACTTTCAGTCTTGGTCTGGTTTATCTCCTTGATTAATTGATTGATTGATTGATTGATTGTTGGTTGATTTACTGTGGAGATGGAGGGGGATTGAGATGCATATAAATAGAGTGAAAAATAGCATCTAAGCACCAAACTACATCAACAAGGAACACAATCTGACCACCAAAACAATCGCTATCATTGGTCATTGGCCTTCACCACTAATATTACTCTGCTATTTATTTCACCTGCCATCAATTCTTGATACTATTTTCAATTGCCAGGAAAGAGGTAGAAATATCTTGTCATGGATTGTCGTTCAATGGTGGGCATCTGGGCTTTAACATCTGGTTTATCAAAGGATCGTTGTACCTAAAAACAAAAAGAGGCTCTAAGTGAGACATAACTGTTATGCACTCTCAAAAACATTATGTACAATGAGTCAGAAAATTCTGGGATTGAAAGGTTCTGCTCCCAGAGTTCATGGGACCAAGCTCACAGATATTCTAATTCCCTGCCACTGTCACCCTATCTCTTAGAAGTAACACCCCATATCAAAATATACTTTTTATCTCAAAATAAACACCTCATGCATAATCCAAAGCCTTTCAAACTGCATTTCCTCTATTTTCCAAATCTGATCTACAGATCTGATGATGAATTTTCCCTTGGGTCTGTTCATGAGAACTGGATCTCAAAGACCCTCCACCTTCAGCCTCCACTGAGTGAGCCCTTACATCAATTAAGGCCCCAAGCCAGGGTTTTGTCCTTAAGACCTGAACACTGAACAACTTTCACATCCCAACCCCAAGCTGACCTCTGAAGTTTTTTGCCATGGACTGATCAATGAAATCCTATTTCTAGACTTTTTCCTAGCAATGCCCTTGAAAGTATAGTATCTAATTCCTATTAATCCAACAAGACTTAACTTTCTTTCCTTTTTCTTTCTTTCTTTCTTTTTTAACTAGGCAAATAACTTTATTAACCTCTGTTTCAGACTTTATTCCCTGGATTCTTCACTTAATTAGTTGCAAAGAATGATTTGTGTATAAGCAAAAACTGAAAAGAGCTGCAGTGTCCAAGGGGCTTGAGCTTAAAAATATTAGAGATCGAGATTTTATTAGATTCATGAACAAAAATTTTTTAAAAAGCACTCATAAAATAAAATAGTGGCTTCCAGTAACTTCTTCAAGTTTTATCTTCTTCAGAAGCTGACTCCATTCAGTTTGCTTCATCCTTGGAAGTCTCATCAACATTCTCCACTAGATCTGGAAGTTCAATATCATCATCCTCTCTGGTAGCAAGTGGTGCTTTTCCATCCCCCGATGCTTTGGGCAGAGCTTCAGCCAGTCTCCTTGAACTAGTCAGACTGTGTATGTGTACCACGCTGATTTACGATGCCGGGTGACATTTCTGTCAGCTGCTTGGTCTCCGCGTGGCCTGTGATGGTGAAAGTGTCCGTTGCCAGAGAGGCCTGAACTTCAGGGTTGTTAAAGTGGGTCACTGTTCCTTGGTTTGTGAAAATAGTCATCTCTTCAATACCAGAGATATTGTTTACCCCTAACTTCTTTAAGGATAACTGATTTATTATTATTATTATTATTATTATTATTATTATTATTATTATCTGCTGTAGCTGTTCTGTGATCTACCTTCTTCTTTCTACAAGCAGTTCCTTTCCCACCAATATGCACTATGCCTGCAGTTTGGCAAGTTTCTCCTGGTTCATGATAATTTCTTTCATCTTGTTGGAGAAGAAAAGGGGCCGCACGGGGGACTAGAGTTGGAGCTCTGGCACTCTTGGGCAGACCAGCTGAGAATAAACGCACACACGGGGACACAAAATGACAGCTAGAGGCAGGACTTAACTTTCTAAGTTCCATTCACAGACATTCTAATTCACCTTACAATGCAATCTTCTCCAACTTACTAAGTGTGTATCCCTCTTTTCCCACAGGAGTGCTACTATTCTCTACAGTTTTGAATTACACACACACACACACACATACACACACACACTTCCCCATGTTTTTAATACCAATCCCTTTCTCCCTAAACAATGGGACAAGAGGAGTATTTTTCATTCACTCATGCATTTATTTATTGAATGAATATTAATTCCAATGTGCCAGCATGTTGAGGTGTTGAGCAAATCCTTGCCTTTATGAAGTTGGCATTTGAGTGAGTTAAATACAGGTAAAAAGCAAACAAAATATATAATGAGTGATTAGAGATAGGAACTATGGAGGAAAACAAATTAGGAAGGAGGGCAGAATGAGAAATATCCTGAATTGGGGAAGGAATATCGACTGTTCCCTTCTGGACCACTCCATTCAAAGAATGTCTTCTCCTGTATTTTCTTTCACGTGTCTTAGATCTTTTTCTTTATGGATCCTATCACTATCTGTAATCACACATTTGTTTGTTAGCTTACTTGTTTAGTATCCATCTCTTTCACAAAAATGTAGATCCTAGGTAGCCTATGCCACATGTGTCTTCTACCCAAGATAGAAACCATTACCAAGTAGACCACCCAATATATATTTATTTAATAAATTAAGCAATGGAAATTAAGTTAAAATACTTTTCACTCTTTGAATTGTAAGACCTTATAGTCAATAACATGCAAGCTTATAGTTTATATTATTTTGTTCTATTTTAATCTCCTGCTGTGGTGCATCGACATCTTTTTCTAAAACAAATTTTAAACCGCAGGATAACAGAAACTAGGTACAGCTCTACTTCTGTTTTCCTGACAAAGTTTGTCACTGTCACTTGAAAGAAGAATAATAATAAAGCCTTCTTGAACAATTAAATGATTAAAAAAGGAAAAAAGAAGCTTACCATCCGAAATACTTCCTCTAGGTGATAGCGCCAAGAATATTTTTGGAAGCATGCGATGAGTTGTGTAATGAAAAGAGAACCCTTTGTGATATCTCTCCAGGACATATTATCTATGAAGATAGACAGTGGTAAGTCTTGGGCTGTGGCCTTAGGTATTTTTTTGTTTACTTTTTTGTTATTGTTGTTATTTATGCATCACTTGGACATTAGCTTGACATGTTTAGGGGAAGCACTTATATCCTTACACTAACTAATTTTCCACAAAGAGGAAACAAACAAACAAAAAAAACTAGCAGAGGTTGAACTAAGTGGGTAGCTCACTAGAATTGACAGAGATTGTATAATGATTGTATTGTATTCTTGGGACTGACTTTCTACTATGTGTCTCATGTTCATCCACTTGGTTTTGGAAAGAGGCTGAAGAGATAACTGGAATTATCCCATTTTACAGAAAAAAAGAACAAAAAGTTAGAAAGATTAAAGGATTTCCCCATGTTCACACAGTAAGCAACAAAAATGGCCACCCGGTTCCAAGTTTGTTTACAGATTATATATCATACTGTCTTTCACGATGTAATAAAAGAGATGAACAGACCCAAAGGAAACTTTTTGAGGAGAGGAACAGGTTTATGGCATAGATTGTGGCAACCATTTCACAAGGGTATACTTATATCCAAACTCATGTTATATACATTAAATATATACAGCTTTTTGTACGTCAAGTATACCTCCATGAAGTGCTTTAAAAAAGGCTTAAAACAAAAATTTGCAAATTAGAAACACTCAAATATAAGACTTCTTAAGATGATTACCTAGAGATTAAGGGCTAAACACTTTTCCCCTACTATTAGGCCTAATAAGCCCCATAGTATCATTTTCTACCCCTTTTAAAAGGGCATCCACATTCCTGCTGAGCTATGGGATGCGATGGCACCACTCCACATAACATCAGATGGGAATATGGAGAATGGAGCTTGGAGCTGATAATTTGAGAAAAGGCAGCCAGTACCAGGATCCATAAAAACTCTATTTAAAATGTTAAATCGGTTTAATAGGAAAGTAAATCATTTGTTTATAAAGGGTGTATGGTGAAGGGGGTTCCTTGTAGTAGGTTGTTTTCAAGTTTGGTATAACTTTGACTAAAAAGTGCAGCACTTATCATGTAATTAAAATTTTAAAAAGTGGAAAAACTAAAGAATCTGTCTCCATAGAATAGATGAGACAAATGTAAAATATTTTGATAGCTTTCAAAATGTGTTTCAGATCACTGCTGCATAAGGCCTATCTTAATTTTCTGGAATCATTCAGAGGTGGCTTGAGGTCCACAAATCTTTATCCGCAACTGAAAGACACATACGTGGGGTTGAGGAGCAGAAAGCAATGAAGTCCTTCTCCACGTGTGTCTTGTAAACGGCATCCTCCTCCAGGTTCACGGATGGCTGTGAAGAGCTGTCTGCTGTGGCCTCTGGAGAGTCACTGACCCACAAGTCCCCACGATTTGCTGTAGAGACATCAACTTTCTACACACTGTGTACCTCGTCAGCATGACTATCACAACTGCCCTTTTTTCTTTTTAAATGGTTATTCTCACCGGTTTCATACGTGTGACTATGCACGCCCGCACACACTCAACTCCTCCCCACCCACACGCACAACACTTTGCCTCTCTTTAGTGTGTTTAAGCAATTTGCCAATTAAGTGACAGCATCTTGTTAGTAAATAGTGACAGTTATGGTAAAACTAGAAGAAGCCATTTGTTAAGAAGAGCAAAGGAGTTAAAGCTTTGTCTGCATAATTTCAGAGCATAGTTACCCTTTTTTAGCTGTTATTTCTGCTTTCCCCACAAACACTGCTCCAAAAAGCTAAGAGGCAATTGGAAGTTAGAAAAGAAAGAAAGAAAATTTTGACTGCAATCCCATATAACCTCATCTCCCTACTCATTTCCCTTTCAATAATGTATGGGGGGGGGGAGGGTGCTGCTATTCCATAGCCCCACTTTCAAATGAAACTCTTCTCATGCCAGAGAATGTCAAAATGCCTGGAAAACATTTACAAGTAAAGCTGTCATTAAATGATTTCATTCCAAGGTTTAAATATTTTTGTTTAACTTGATTTAGGGATTCTGGCAATCTCCTTCACCACTTACCTTGGATTAAATTGAATAGATATTTCTCAGCTGACAAGACAAATTCTCAACATACCATCCCCCTAACTAGCATTTCCTAATAATTCAATTTAATTTGTTTGCACTGAATGGGGTCTAAGATTGTTTCCCCGAAAAACAAAACATACATCACAATCCTTGACGAACACCTCATGACCTTTCGATTTTCCCACTCAGAACTTACCACCTCTGCAGGCCTGGATAATGATGACCTTAGGTTTGTCCTTTAGACTGAGGCAGTTGCGGTTGTTGAATATCCGGAAGATGGTGTCATAAGGGAGCACATCTGGTGTTTCATTACTGTGCAGAGTCCCACAGATTCCATCCAGGATGCCATGAGACATGAACACTAAGAATATGCTGTCTGAAGACCTGTGCTCTGGGCGGGCGGCAAATGCCCATAGCACTGACTCCATATCCTAAAAAAGACCACAAAGTCTTACTTTCATAGGACAAGCATTAAAATTAATCTGACCTCCTATTTATCATGAGCAGTAGAAGAAACTAATGTTCCAGTCACACAGTGGTTGCTCAGTGATAGTTTGATTTTTCTTTCTATAATGAAAGAGTTGGTTCAACTTCCTGTTCTTACTGACATTATATAAACTGTCCTCTTGACCCATTTTATATTTGCTTGTTGTCACTTATATACTTTTTTCTTCCTATCTCTGTCTTTTTTCTTATTACTTAATAAGAGCCTTGTGTCATAAAGGTATCATACCACTTCCCTTCTAAAACTCTTCTTACTGTACTTAGAATAAAATCAAACTTGTGACATACACATACTGCCTCCTGCCATGCTTCCTTCTCCTCTAGGCTCTAGTCATACTGGTCCTTCTGTCCTGCTCACCTGTCCTTCTCATGTGCCAGTTTCATACTCAGTTCAGACTTTTCATTTGTAGTCATCCCTCTAGGAATATATTTCATTCACATCTTTGCAGAGTTGTCTTGTTCCTAGTAGCCCTCTGTCACCTTCTTTATTGTCTCCTAACTGAGGCTTTTCTTGACTAGTCCATCAAAACTATTACTCCCCACTTACCAATTTGCTTTTATGTTTTCTTTTTCCATTTCATTTACTTTTAACTTTATTTCCACTCTTATAGAGATACATACATACACCAAATCTCTGAAATCTGTTTTGCTTTTAGTTTGATTGCCCCCCAATAAGTGAACCAAAATCAATTCCAGCTGGGAACTTCCTAGCTCCTTCACAGACCTACCCCAGTGCGGGAATAGGCCCTGGGACAAAGTTGGGACTCACAATTTATATGGTGAATAAACTCCAGCTAAACTTTCATTACTTTAGAATTTTCTGGGAATATTGGGTCTGAATCCCATTCATCCCACTTTGGAATGAAGAATAGTGTGGGTACACATGCCAATCATTTTTTGTCCAGTTTTTTTGGAATTGAGGATATTTAGAGCTCAAAAGAGACAGAGATAAATGTAATGATATATCTAATACTTTCATTTTATAAACACACATACACACAAGTATGCAGTCCAAGGTTGTTACAGTATTTGGCTAACATTATAAAGTTATCTTGTTGGTAGGAGGATGGGTGTTGAATACATACGTGTTTGGGATGGGTGAGGGGCCCTTACCCGGGCGGTGAGTTTCTCTCTCACGTCCACACTGTAGCCAAGGGCCTCAAGCAGTCCCTTCATCCCTGCGATGTCAAACTCAGCTCCTGTCCTGAGAGGAAGATGATCGAACTCTGTATTGCATATGATGAGAGCCAGACGAGTACGGTCGTTTTTTTCTTTGATTGGATAGATCTGCAGGAAATGGATATGCAGTGACTTTGACTTACCTAAACCTCTTTTAAACCCTCATATATTATTCATTGTTACTTTGTTAAGGGCTCATAGAGCTGCCGTCTCCCCTCTCTGGTACCAGAAAACACTGCCTTCCTTCATTCTCTTTTGTAATGGATTGAGTTGGCAATAGAAAGAATTGAGTGATTCATTTTTCAAGAGCCCAGAATGGGACCCAGAGCATATTTGGGATAGCTACTCAAACATCTTGAGGAAACTAGAACAATTCATATGCCACCCTTCTCTCTTCTCCACCTAGAAATCTTTCCAAGTAGTCAAGGCTCAGGTCAAATTTGATAAAAACCAAGAGACATTTGCTACTGGCTCCAGTCAAAAAGAAAGATCCTTGCCTTTAGTAATATCATTATTTTGGTACAATTTTTAACATATCAATTTATAATGTGTGTCAGGCATTATAAATTTTAAAATGTGCTTTATGTCTAAGCTTTTCAACTAGTATGCAAACAGTTAATATTCAGCTGTTATTGCATAAATATCTTATGCATATTTTGATTCTATGACTGCAACTAAAATTATAATAAGTCTCAAACAGACATGAGAACAACTATATGACTAAAGTGAGAGATTTATATTTTATCATGGAGTTGAAAGAAAATTGGAATGTGTTTGAGTCTGCATGATTTTCTCCTTGCTCAAAGCATCTATGTAAAAGATTACCACTGTCCCCACCTCACTACTCTGCAATTAGTACTTTAAAAAATTGTATATTTAGTGGAAGCAATGGTTTCTCTCTCTTTCTCCATTTCATGTATAAAGCACAGTAAAGTACCTCTCCAGCCCTTTCTTTACTCATTGTCAGGAATTCTTCACGAGGACAAAGCTTGAGGGTATCTGTAGATTCTGCAGACTCAGCTGGTCCAGCTGCAATTTTCGAAAGATCTGCAGAATACATGACATGACATCATATGATATAAATTGTGATATCTGCCTCTATAACCCAATTATAACCTGAGAATACTGACAGAAAAGGGAAATTCTGAGAAGGTTTTTTAACATTAGTTAATTTAAGAATTATAATTGTATCTAACTTCTAGTATAAAGAGATGTATTATGACTGGGAAAGAAGGGAGAAACCCTTGGTACAAAAAGAAGATATGCCCCAAAATAGATTCTGATTAGTCGAGGAAAACACGTCCATGATTTGGGGTCAAATTTAGCCTTTTTATATTTAGCAAAAACAGTTTGACGTTTGCAAAGTTTTTACTCTGGGGTACTTATTCATCTGTGTGCATTTCTCTTTTCTCTGAGCAAGAGCATATTGAGTAAATATTTATTAGAGTGCTGTTCATTAGAAATATTATGGAGATCACATATGCAATTTAAAATTTCCTAATATCCACATTAAAAAGGTAAACTAAATGGACAGAATTAATTTTAATAATGTATTTTATTTAACATAATATATCCAATATATTATCATTTCACATTTGTTATTAGCCACAATTCAAGCACTTAATAGTCACACGTGGCTGGTAGCTCTCATATTGTGTGGTGTAACATCCCAAGTCCACTCCTAATTCACACAACACACAGACACATTCACACACCAAACACTTAATAGAATCCTGAATCCTGTACTATCCAGGTATTATTTATTCAGCAACCTCAGTCTGAATTCTGAACTTTTCCAGAGGGGATGAGCTTTAGTGCTTCCTCACCAAGTTTCAAAGTCAGCTATTTAAAGGAGAACCGGTATCTAGTAATGAGAGTGCTGTATCCAGGGTCAAAGGGACAATTTTTTGGTCAGAGATTCTAATATATTCTGAATGTCCTTGCCTCCAAAGTGCTGAAAAACTAGCACTAAATTTTCAACCCATGTTTTAAAATGTGAGGAAACAACTCCTCCCTGTTGGGAAGTTTATTTCTGACTCACCCTTACTTAATCCCTACAGAAATGTAATATTATCCCACACCACTTGGTCTATTTGACTGAGATTGTGCAAGAGTCTGGAAAAGTCCAAAGGCCTCCTGGAGGGGGAAGGAAGAAGAATTCATAAACAGAAATTAGAAGAGAGGTTTCCCAAGCAAGATCTAATGTAGCAAGGTTTTTATCCATAACAGGAATAAACCTTTATTTTCATACATGAACCAAGACACTCTCTGATTTTATTTAACTTAAATGAAAAAAGCAATATCATCCTGTACAAAATTTTCTTATATTTTATATATTTTTTCTATTTCACTTATTTATTTCCATTGGTTCTTACATAATATTTTTTGATAAACGTCTTTCTAATAAATCTACTAAAACCCTAAGCTCTGGAGATGCAGCAAATTGTAAGTCTTTAAGGAAACTAAACTTTCTGAATATTTATTTTTATAGATTAAATAGTGACTCATACTCTCCCTTTCCATTCTTGAAGATTCTGGCAAGGTAAAGACACTCAGGGCCCTGGGATACTCCCTTGTCAGAGGGCATGTTTCTCATCAAAAGTCTCCTCTGTTTCCAGTTTACTTACAGGTTTGGTGAACTCTCTAATTTAAGAAAAGTTATCTCCTAATGACCATTATGTGTCTATATATAGATACACTGTTCACAGATAGAATTGGGAATTAGACAGTGTTTCTATCTGACATCTAATAATGAAGTTAGCATGAAAACAAATCCTTTCATTACAACATAATAAATATTAGAGTGCAGCTTGCTGCCCCAAAGAAGTTTCTGTTAGCCTGGCAGTGCAGCAGGAAAAAAAAAAAAAAAAAATGAGGGGCTTAGATAAAACTTTTAATATCTGAGTCTTATTTGTTACCTAATGAAATACTCAGAAAACATCTTCAATTGATACTAAAAGGAAGAGACTGGTAGAAGATAAAACAAAGTCATCTCTTTTGATGGGTAGGAATTTTGAGTACTTGTCTCTCTGGCTAAATAACAGTGCTTGGCAATATATATATATATATATATATATATATATATATATATATATATATATATATATATATAGAGAGAGAGAGAGAGAGAGAGAGAGTTTGTTAAATAAAATAAACTAACAAATAGCTTGGATTCTTCCCATCCCCGCATTCCATTCCTTCAGTGCTATGCTAGGCACCTTAAGAATTACATCCATGTCCAAAAGGCCTGGCCAGGGCCTTTACATCCTCTAACAGCCCAGCTTACCCAGCTTCCTGGCCTGCTGGACCAACGTATTGTAGGTGTCCTAGAATGATGCTGGAGGCTCCATGTGCAGATAGAACCCAGGGAACCACTGAACACATCATGACGGGTTCTGTACCTGCCTCCTGACTGTCAGCCTCTGCTGATGCAATAGGTTATCTCAATTTAGTTTAATGCTCACTGTGATTCCTGGTTTGCTAAAATTATTTTGAAACTCCCATTACTTCAGTTTTGATTCTCCTTTGCTGACTTATCTCTGATTTAAAAAAAAAAAAAAAAAATCCAAATTGTTCCTGCCCCATCCCAACCTTACGAGAACATGATAAATCTGCACAGGACCAGTTTAAATATTAATGAGAACATAGCCTAGGCCACAATTTTGGCCATCTATGTGATGAGCATATGCTTCCTGCTGGTGGGAATGTGCCTTCTCCCTAGAGAAGGGCTTATGGAAAAAGTATATTTTTATAGTGAGGGCTACACAATTTATGTTGCCTTTTGTTTATTATTGCTTATTATTTTGATAAACTCTAAGTACTCAGGGCTGGGATTTCAGGTTAAACTCAGCAAATAGAGCCTGCCACTGATGAACTTGGGCTTACGAAAATTTAGGCTTTAGTAATATTGAAAATTCAATCTAGGTCAAAAGTTTTGAAAGATTTTAATATATTAGATACTTTAAAGGTGTTCTGATCATATTTTCTAACTTACAGAAATGAGTAAGCACTGGAAAGTTCTAAATGTTGCAAGCCAAATAATAATTATGATAACTGATATTTTTTGCATACATGTTCTTCATTTGTCTTTTCATCCTATGTTTATTCTGTGCCTGCTTTGTGCCTGGCACTCTGCTAAAAGCTATTGCTCATTGGTGAAAAATCCAGTTGTACTCTGGCTTGAGCAGCTTGGTGAATTATAGCTTTGTCTAATGAGATAGAAGGGGGAGAGAAGTGGAATAGATTCGGTAAAGAGAATCAGGTGTTTAATTTTAGGTATTTTAGTTTTGTGAAGCCTTGGAATATTCAAGTGAAATGCTGACTATGTAGGTAGAGCTAAATATATCTGGAGCTCAAAGGAGCGTGCTAGGTGAGAGCTAAAATCTTAGGAGTTGTCCGCATCTGCCTGCCATTATGTTCCTAGTTTTACAAAGACTATGATGTTACTGAAATTGTCCCCATTTCACAGATGCTGAGACTGATGCCTAAGAAGGTTGAGAAAACTGAATAAAGTCAGATAGTGGCCAAAGTGAAAGACCCTGGTCAGGATCAGATATCCCTAGCTGCAAAGTCTCTGCATTGGCTATTTCTATGAGTAACCTAAACCCAAAGAATCAGCCTCTTAGCTAATTAGAAATCAAATCACCTGTCACCAAAGATAAGGTGGCCCCTAAAAGGACAATGAATGATAGGTTTAGTGAAAAATGCTATGTTAGTACTTTAAGAATGGAGGGCATTATAGAGGACACTGGAAGCGCTTTGGAGATAAACAGATACTGAAAATTTTGAGATATTTATTGTAAATGATTCCACTCTTACCTTCCATGGAATTTTTGTCCATGTTAAGGAAGGTTTTCACAAGGACTTGACCTGCCTCATGGCGTTTCTGCCGTACAGAGTCCACCAAGATCCGGGCCTTGTCTTCAGGTTTGGCATCATGAAATTTTTTCTTGTCAGTTTCTTCCAGTTTCAGAACATTTTTTTCCACCAAGTCATCCAAAATGCCAGTCAAGAGTTCTTTACCAACAGATTCCAAAACCTTAAGTGGGTTTTTGTTGCGCTTATCTTCTGTCAGAAAATACAAAGACTCCTTCAACTAAGGGCACAACATAAAGAGCTTTGCTCTGTCTTTAGAGAGCTCCCTATCATGTGAAATACTATTCTAATGCCTTCTATTTCACCACGTCTGCAATAAAGTACGTACCTCTTTCATTATGCCTGTGGAGTTCGCTCAGCGCATCAAATTCATACTACGCTGTGTTTAATGATTCAATGCTACTTAAGATTGTTTTGATAGCTCCTCATCTCCCTTCTAGCCATTGGGCCTAATGCCTTCCACTGTTCTTATATGGCCCTTTCTATTTTTCTCCTTCTCATATTCATGATGATCCACCTGGAATGTGTGAGGTCAGACAATTAAGTTCACGAACTCATCCTAAAAAACGTGCTACATACCTCATTGCTCAATATCAATACAGTCACCTTTGAAATCCTCCCCTTGGGAATCTATGCATCGAGGCCAGGCCTAGTCCCCCTTTGATAGCATTTTGGAACTCTTTTTCTGGAATGGCCATCAGAGCTGTCATTGTATTACCCTTGATGTTCTGAATGTCATCAAAATGTCTTCCTTTCAATATTTCCTTTATCTTCAGGTAAAGAAAGAAGTCATCGGGGGTCAGATCAGGTGAGTAGGGAGGGTGTTCCAATACAGTTGTTTATTTACTGGCTAAAAACTCCCTCACAGACAGTGCTGTATGAGCTGGTGCATTGTCGTGATGCAAGAGCCATGAATTGTTGGCGAAAAGTTCAGGTCATCTAACTTTTCAATGGAACCTTCTCAGCACTTCCAAATAGTAAACTTGTTTAACTGTTTGCCCAGTTGGTACAAAAATCATAATAAATAATGCCTCTCATATAAAAAAAATGTTAGCAAATTGTCACAACAAGTTCTAGAACTTAATTGTCAGACCTCATATGCTCCAGGGAAAGTCCATGTTCTTGTCTGGACTGTAAATTCCTCCCACTAGACCATAGGATCTTTTGTCTCCTCTGCATTTAGTTTCCTTGATGAAAGCACTGTGCTTTTAATCCACATTTTTCATACTCACATCCCCTACCCACATCTTTGTGCTTAAAATCTTAAAAGTATGTATATGCTTGCGGAATACATGAATTAATGAATAAGTGAATGAATGCATCCAGAGTCCTAATGCATTAATATCTTGACTCAATCAAAATTCAGAGTCGAAAACAATCTGATGACTAATCTTTCACTGTGGTAGATTAATTTGATACCAGGTTAATTTATTACTGTCTGGGATAATTTGAAATTTTATAAGGCAATATAGAAGTCAAAGTAATAAATCTTTTATTTTAATAGCACAGATATAGTTTGGACATATATATGGGAAGACAGGATATCTCATCAATTCTGAATTAATTCTAAGGTAATTATCCAGTCCATCTAGATATAAGGATAGCCTTGACACAAAATGACACTTTCTAAAGAAAATGTGCCAGGACATTGAACAAGAAAAAGAAAATGTGCCAGGACATTGAACAAGAATTTTGGCCCAGAAGCACCAGCCTCATTTTCCATGTTATTTTTAATTACTCTTTCAATAAATGTTTATTGGGCAATGATTATGAAAAAGAAACATGGAAATTACAGACATGCATTAAAAGTGACCTATATCGATTAACTTAATAACAGCTAACATCTCTTGCCCACTTATTATGATTGAAAAAAAAATACATATAGAACAATGTAAGTCATCATTATCATTACTTTATTTTTATTATTTACAAGTCTGTGTTCTAATATAAATATTAATATTCCATACTCACAATAATCCAATGAGATAGTCATCATTTTCTCTATTTTATACATACTTTGCCCCAACTCATACAAATTAGGATTCAAATTCTGTTCTTACAACACGGCTTCAGTAATAATAGTTAATATTCACTGATCCCCCACCAGTGCCAAGTGGTATACATGAATCTTCTCATTTAAATTTCACCCAAATTCCATATAACAGATATATTAATAACAAAAAGCAAGCAGACACACAGAGTTAAGTAATTGACCCAAATAGTATGTATAGTACACAATGTGTGTAGTAAGTTGGGAGAAGGGATTCAACTACAGGGGTTCAGAGCCCCCCTCTTAAGTCATCAAAGTACATCACATGATACTTGGTAAAGAGTTACTTAAAATAATACAAAGTATTGCAGGGACTCAAAGAAGACTGGGTTCATTTCTGCAGGTGAGGTCATAAAGGCTTCTTAGAAGAGATAGCAGGAACACTGGCATGCAACATAATATACTAATGTTAGAACTGAGAGTTTTAAGAAATTGCAAGCAGCATACAGGTTAGTATATGGAATACAGAGTGAGCCTGAATTCTGGGTTTCTATTTCATTTACCTGTGCCCTCATCAAGGTGGTATAGTGTTGACTGAATGAATGGTATGGGAGAAATATGGTAAACAATACAACCAAGAAGTTTGGCCTTAGGTCCCCTTCTCATCATCTACACATACTCACTCATGGCTTTATAATTAGCATTAAATAATAAATAAATTACTCCCAAACTTATAGATTCAGCCCAGATATATATACCAAAATTGAGACTCATATTCCATCTCTTTTCAATATCTCACAGATTCATTAAACTCATCTTTATAAAGCTGATCTGCTCATTTTTATTCACCTGCTTTGTTCCCTATATTAGTAAATGATATCTAACCACCAAGTACACTCACCCAGTAAAATATGGTGATAGAGAATCTTTTCTGCCTTCGTAATAACTTATTTTCCATCTCACATAAAGTTGTATTGATTTTATCTGCTAAATATTTGCAAGAATCTGACTACTTCTCTCATTTCTAATTGTTCATTACTCCATTTCAGGCCAACATCCTTCTAATTTTAATTACTCCAATAAATCTACTCTCACCCCTTCCAATCTGTTCTTCACTACGAAGCAGAGTAAGGGTTCTAAAATCTAGATTTGATAATGGAACCTCTCAGCTTAATTTAATCTAGGCCTTCTCATTCATCCTCATCCTCCGCTGTTCTGCCCACTGTGTTCATTACATTTTAAACACTCTGACCTCCTTGAGGTTTCTAGAAAGCCCTTACTTAGGAATCTCTATGTGGGCAGTTTCCTACCCCATTTTTTCCTGTTCTCCCTCTGCTATGTTTATCCTTTAAATCTCAGATTAGATGTCACTTCCTTCAGGGACTTCTCTCTGATCCTCCCAGACCAGACCAAGTGTCAGATGCATAAGCTCTTAGGATTCCTTTTTTCTCCCTAGCTAGCAATTTCTTTCCCTGTAGTTGTTACTTAGTTAACAATGGCCAACCAAACTTGGTTCTTTGTATTTATTGGGCAACTTTTCTTTTCTCTCTCTCTCTCTCTCTTTTTTTTTTTTTTTTTAGCTAGTGCCTTTCAGTTTCTCACATCTATTATCTAATGACGCCTTGATTCCAATCCAGCCAATGAGCCCATTCTACCTGGCCACAGACGCAGCCATGAGTGTGAATTTAACTTACTACTCCCTAGCCAAACGCTGTATTAGTGTCATGAAAAAGATAAGAAAACAATCAATTTTTGCATTTTAGGAACTTAAGTTAAATATCATGAGAAAAGATAAATTCTGGAAAGAATTACACCACAGAGAGAATCAAAGAAATAAAACATCCCAAAAACAAGGAAGTATGAGTAGGGCGAATACCGTAAATAAATTTTGGGGGAATGAGAATGAGGTCGTATTTTAGAATAATTAATGGAAAAAATGGGTAAATATATTTTGAAAGGTAGGAAAACCTATCTGAAAAGTTCAGACAGTTTTAAAAAGGCAATAGGGAGCCACTGTATGTTCCTGAGTAACAAAATTACATTAATAGATACCTAGAATGTGAGAACTGAAAGATAACTAACTGATCATTTTTCCTAATGATTCTAATCTGCAGACAAACCTATGCCAGGTCAGCTATATAAGGATTATCTGTAAGTCTTTTAAAAATTATAAATTCTTACTGTCTATTTAAGATTGAGCAATTCAGGCCAGTTCCTTCCCAGCTGTAGCCTCTGCCTCTGGGGCTCCTCCTCCCTCTCCCCATCCCCCCAGCCTGCATGGCTGGGTATAGTGTGTTATCCCAACAAGGGAGCCATGGGTCCTGTGCGCTCTCAGGACAGCCATGGTGCAGGGCAGGAGCCAGGGCAATGACGACTGAACGCTCTGTGCAGGCTGCTGCTGAAAGCGGTGGCACTCAGGATGAACCCCAGCTCCACCCAGCCCTGTAGGCTGGAAG
The DNA here is from genome assembly GCF_057876585.1 of Rhinolophus sinicus. NCBI lineage: Eukaryota > Metazoa > Chordata > Mammalia > Chiroptera > Rhinolophidae > Rhinolophus > Rhinolophus sinicus. Next base: position 114,757,042 of record NC_142514.1, on the reverse strand, counting down.
CTTTCCAGGTAATTGGACTCTGGTGCCCGCACCTACCCCGAGACCCTCTCCCAACCCAGCCATCCTGGTGCAGTACATAACATTAATAAAAAAAAAAAAAAAAGTTTGATCTAATCAGAATCAAGATAACTGAATAATCTGAATTTTGAAAAATGACTAAGATTATTAAGATTTGTTATAAAGTTTAGAAACTACTGATCTTCTTAAAACACTTCCCTTTCAAATGAGAATGAAACCAAAAAAGTGATATACTAGCTGTATAAATAGCGAATCTCTTAAGCTTTTTCAGCTTCTGAGTGTAAGAAACATGACCTGAAAGTAGAGTGAAGGATGGATTGGAGGGTTAAATCCTGGAGAGAGGGAGACCAGTTAAAAAACTGTGACAGCAATCCAAGGAAAACTACTCTGGAGTCCTTAGCACCGAGACTAGAGAGAAAAGGGGAAAAAATGGAGTCACCTTAAAAAGACCAACAGTATAATTCAATATAGAGGACGGCAAAGGGGGCAGGAATTCACAGGCTCCCTTATGTGATTCTGGGAACAAAGCTTAGGAGTCAGATGACTAATATCGAATGAACAGGAAACTGAGAAGATTTCAGAGTGCACTTTGGAACCGAGAGTTTTCTCACACACAAATAGCTTACTCTATTTGTCTTTACCCTCTCTTTCATCACCAGAAGCTGACAGAAAGGAGTTAACTTTTCCTGGGTCTAAGATATCTGGAGACCATACTATCCTGCAGCCGCTGGAAGGCAGTGTCCCCTGATTCAACTTACACAGAGCTAATAAGAGGAAGACTTGAGTTTGCACATTGTTGGCTTGTTTCTGTTTTATTTCTGCTTGTCACAGAGCAATGAATAAAGGGTTTCCTAAAACCCAAGTCCCTGACCCCTAGTCAGAAAAGGACCCCTACTCACCAGCCATAGGTAACAGCCTCAGTCCCTTCCTGCTGCCTTGAAGAGAGTCACTGGCTTGAAAATGAAAGTAACTGCATTTCCTTAGTGCAGAGGGTGGGACATGTAATCATAGATTGGGAAACTGCTGCTTAGAACTTGGAACTTCTGGGTTCACTGTCGGGAAATCCCCTGTAGTCAATAAATGGATTTCCCAGTTTTGAGAAGAAAAGTTTTTTCCTTTGGCAAGAAAAAAAGTGGAAATGCTAAAACATTGTCCCATGAGCTGACACTCATGACTGCTTTTCCCCTCCTTTTCCCTTTTCTCACTTCATTGCCCCCCACAACTCCTTCTCTCTGTCTTTCTCCTTCTGATCTCTCAGTATTTCTTCTCTGCTTCCTTAAAAATTATGAAGGAATTAAAACTAACAGGTAAGTCTCCTTTCATTTCTGAGTAAGAATTACCTGTGAGAGCCTCTTTCAACTGTGCTGGTATCATCCCCTACCTGTCTCTCTGTCATTTTAATCTTTTATAGAAGATAAGTTCTGAAGGAACCCTCATCTCCACTCCCCTTCTGCTTTCCTGCCTTCATGTTTAATTTTTACAGAGGGTGACTTCTCACTTCTCTCTCTTGATATTCTCTGAACAATGAGTGATCATAGAAGCAGTCTCAGGTTATAGTAGAACAAATTCATGGTAGTACAAAAGACATATGTCCACAGGAACAGTTAGTGCATGTGTGGGGGGGGAGACTGTAATATGTTCAACTTTGAAGGTCTTCAAAAGGTCAGAAATTCACCTTCACTTCTAATGGGTTAAGATTAGAATGTGTTTATACTTGGGAAGTGAAAGGTAGTACTTGCAGTCCTTCCTAAGTCTTACCTTGCTGAGTGGAAGATTCCACCCCAAGTTCATTAGCACTGCACCACACAGGACATTACATTGTGTATAATAAGTCCTAGCACTTATTCACAGGGTGTCATGTATTATCAGCTAATTGTTTCATGTTTGTTGACTATCTTATCTTCTCAATAAGACTATAAACTACTAGTTGCCTGGGGTTAAATCAAAATTGACTTTGCATCCCTGAAATAGTTAAGGAATGATAGAAATATGTAATTTCTGGCCACGGCTTTGTTAGTAGTAAACTCTGGGATGTTGGATAAGTCATATATCACAGTCTGCTTTCTCTGTATCTCTCCTGCTGAGTTTCAAATTCTTTGAAGTCAGGTACCTATTGTGATTTGCATCTATATCCCTAAAGCAGAAAGCCCAGCAAAAGTTTTCTAGAAAGAAAGACTGGTGCTATTAGGCAGTTCAGCTTTCATGGATCAAGTCTAAAGATTCTAAATCCATTGCCCACTCCAAATTCCACTCCCTGTCTTCGGAGAGTGGAAAAACACCTATGACAACCTTTCGTTTTTATTTCAGATTTATTGGAATGGTTCAAGAAATGTGTGTCCTGCAGACATGATTCCAAAAACAGGTGCAGAATGACAAAACTCCTGGTTTCCTACAGGAAAAGGAAATACAACAAATATAAAACAGAGTGTTGCCAAAAGAAATGCAAGTTAAAAAAATACTCTATTTATGGGGACATAGTCATAAAAAGAAAGAGCCCATCCTATGTCTAAATATTACCCTGCTGAGTGAAAGGGAGGAACATCTTATGGCCACATCTCAATCTGTATCAGCTGACCCTGAAAAAAGGGCCGTCTAACTCTGCTGAACTTTGAGAGATGAGCAACGTGCTCTGCACTGAACCAGCACAAAGGCATCCTTTTAGTACCCCTGTTTATTATACTAGACCTTGAAATCTTGACCAGGATGAAGTTTCAGCATTCTTGCCCACACACACGACTTACTTATTTTAGTGTCCTGGAAAGAGGTAGAAACATCTTGTTAATGTCACTCTTTCAGCGGTGGGCATCTGTAATTTACCATCTGGTTCGTCAAATGAAAGTCGGACCTAAAGGGAAAAGAAAGTCTGTATTTTTTTTCTGAGTGGAAGAATCTTCACTTAAGCTGGAAAATTCCAAAAAAAAAGTACAGCAAAATATAACACGAACACAAAAAGAGTATGCATCTGTAAGAATCATAGCAAAATGCATATCTAAGTATGGAATAACCATACTTTTTAAATCTGATGCTGGATCTAATAGCTATGGACACAAGCACATCCACTTGCTTGTCTCCTTAGGGATGTAGGGGAGTTAAAATAAATGGCTATTTTCTCGGGGTTGATTTCTAGATTATAGCAGGTTGGATCTGGCTGTCAGGTTTGCTGGCTCACCAAAGAACCTCAAAGATCATTTGAAAAGAAGGGCATTTCTAGAAGGTAAGCATGGCCAGAGCTGCTCCCTAGGTTTCCAACTGGAATAGTCAAATATTCAGGGGAAGTAGAGTGTGAGAAACATTTAGCGCCCTACCTTTCGGAAAATGTCCTCCAGGTCACAACACCAGGCGTATTCTCGCACGTATTTGATGAGTTTCATAATAAAAAGAGAGCCCTGTGTGGGATGTCTCCAAGAAACATTATCTGTGAATAAAGCATACTCAAATCTCATGCAAAACTTTTGCCTGTCCAGAGAGATTGAGTGCTAGGATTTCCACTCCGACTGAGGAAGCCTATTGAGTTTATGCTCTTTTCTATACACTGTATGCCATTATTTAGTGAATATATTCAACACTCAGTGAGTATATTTTTACTGATACTCGACAATTGTTAATTTCATATGAAGGATACCACATATATGGTGTAGATGTTAGGGTGGCATTGTCTCTGAGTCCAAGAAGCTGCAAATCTAATAGAGGGGGAGGGTAAGGCAGAGTGGAGTAGAGGGCAGGGATTGGGCCTTGGGAAAGAAATATCATGAGTGCTATTTACTGACTGCGATTTAAGTTAATTATACACTCTGAAATGCAATGGCCTTGACTACAAAGGGTAGAGTAATAATTTCCGCCATAAAAAGATATTTGAAGACTAGATATAACATTATAAGTGTCTGAGAGAATATAGGCTATGTAATACCCAGGCTACACAGGGTAATCTTGTCAATAACATTTCAAATATCTACTTTATAAATAATTTAACTAAAATCAAATAATATTGATCATAAGGCATTTGGACAAAGAATACTAAATATGAAAATGGCACCAATATAAACAAAATACAAACCTAGGTTTAGGTTTAAGAGAGAAAGCTCATATTCTACTGGAGGACAAAACAGTCTTACGGAAGATAATTATTGAAGAATGATATTAATTATATAAAATAGTAGGTACATAGAAATCATGAAGACATTTTAAAATAATGCAAAGAAACATACAAAAGTGGTGTGTAACTATGTATATAATCACAGACACATGCTTTAACCAAACCTTTTAGCCAGTAGTAATGGTAATAAAATATATAATAAAAATAGATTAAAGTTCTATTTAAGACCACAGCTGTTTTATGAGGCTGGTTCTAGTTAAAGAAAGGGGAAGGGAGAGAGGCTGGAGGCAGGCATCTCTGAAAGGTCTTTGTGAATTCAAGTGAATGAATGGATATGTGTTTTCAGGAGAACACTACAAGGTAGTTAGGATTAATACTAGAGAATGTGGAGCTAGGTTTAGTGGAAGATAACTAGCTGAAGATAATTGAATTGGAATTTTTGAGTCATCTGAAAAGGAGGGGTGAGGAAAGTTAAAAAAAAGGAGGAAGAAATCAGCAAGATGGATGTTGAGAAGCTAGGGGACTATAAAGGTCTATATAGCCAGAGGTAAATCTCTTGTGGAATGCTGGGATCCAAGGATTTTAAAGAATAGTGATGTCTAATACTAAAGTCTACTAAATACCTTCAAGCTGTAAGTGTGTGTGTGTGTGTGTGTTCTATTGCCTAGAGAGAAAAAATCATTGATTTCTACATTAAGACATGGTCAACATAATGCAGAACCAGACTATCTCCTTTGAGATGCTACTTCATTATAGAAAGTAATCTAATCTGTAAATTGAACTATTTGAGCAGAGGCAAGGCCTTAAGGCCATAAGTAATCATAAGAACGTGAATGCCCAAGAAATTTTAAAACATAATAAAATAATTGAAATGACTTTTATTTAAACCTTAAGAAAGAAAGACACTTAAGGTAAAACCTGAGTTAAATTACAATTAGAAACCTGTTTAATAATAACAGTTATTTAATGTGTGCTTTACTCTGTGCCATGCTCAATATTTCATGCATATCATCTTATTTAATTCTAAGAACAATGATATCTGTATTCATGTATGTTAGTGAAGACCCAGACAGGCTAAATAACTGGAACTAGTTTACAAAGCACTAATTGCCAGGGTCATAATATAATTGGCAGTATTCTTAATCCACAGCCTAGATTTAGAAATCATCAAAGTTTCTTCCTTTTTATCCATGCTATACTTCTGGATGAAACCAATGTAACTTAGAGACTCAATATGCTTTGTCTGCTTTTCTGCCTCTCTCTACCCCTTTTCTATGTGGAATCAGTTTCTAATTTACTTCAGCATGGATACACTTCTCTTTATCCCTTACAGTTACAGGAAAATATTTTGTACCACAGAAGTTCACTAATTACTAATTTAGTGAAAATATATGCATATTTGCTCTCTGTTGATGAGGAGAATAGAAGGTGTAACTGGGAGGAATGCTTGAGTTGTTCTTCAGAAGTCTCATGGAAAGTTCAACAGATATCCATCCTCTAGTGGATGTGTGTGAATTTCTGCATTGGTGATGCCCACAGAGTTGTCCTACACAGACACTCATTACCTGGTGTTGAAGAACAGAAAGCAATAAAATCCTTCTCTACATGGGCTTTCTTAATGGCATCATAATCAAAATCTTCTTCTGAAGCCTGTGAGCTGCTGTCTTCAGAAGCTTCTACTGAATCTGTTAACCACACAAACCCTTGGTTCTCTGAAAAGACAAGATTTGATTTCTTGTTACTACCTATAGGCAAGAGAACTACTTTCTCCCCTAAAGCTCTGTTTAACCATAGATACTCATTTTTTGGTTGCTATTTTTCATTCACATGCATATACACACATACATCCAAGGAACTATCTTTTTAACAACTCTTAACTCTACTGACCTTCAGATGAATTCGAACAGCATCAAAATATTAAAGTCTTAAGACTAAAAATGGTATTCCTTTACTTGAAAATATCTACCAATCATTCATGCAGCTCACGGAAACTAAAATCTTGTTTGGTGACAGTACGTGCCCATTGACAATAAGGAGCAGACACATAAAAAATGAAAAATACTGGATGCATATAAATGATGAGGTCAATGCTTATATATCATGTGTTCTAACAGACATTAACACTCACCACCACGGCAGGCCTGGATAATGATCACCTTGGGTTTGTCCTTCAAACTTGGACAGTTCATGGTGTTCAAAGTTTGAAAGATGGTGTTGATATGTAATACACCTGAGCCATTCCCAGAGTATTCCTTCCCACAAATGGCATCCCGAATACCATGAGACATGAACACCACAAAAGTACTGTCAGAAGTCTTGTGCTCCTTGTGGGCAGCAAATGCCTTCAGCTCTTCAACCATTTCCTGGAAGAGACCATACCATTGATTTCGGATTATGAGAATCATTATTATGGCACCTTGGGAATTCAATAAAGAAACACTTGGAATCCCTGGGTGGGTACAAAAGAAAGTTTAAGTTTCAATTCAAATAAAGGTTATATAGGGTAATAGGATGCCATTCAGGGACTTCTAGAAGGGAGAAAAGGGTATTACTGAGCTAATAGAACTCTTCCCAAAAAAGTTGCACCAGATTCTTGCTAAAAAACTCTATGTTTGAAGGGATCATTTTAGCATTAAGCACTCTCCAAGGGTAAATTTAAATTTTAGACTACCAACAGATTAAGTTTCTGGTGCTACAACCAAACATTCTTTAGGAATATGAAGGGCGTGACTGTTATCTCTACACTGTGATAGACCTTACCAGAGAAGTGAGATTCTCTTTTACAATCACTGTGTATCCGAGATCTTCTAATAGCATCTTCATACCTCTGATATCAGCATCAGCTCCATCTCTCCTGGAAATAGTGTCAAATTCTGTGTTGCAGATAATGAGGGCAAGACGTGTGCGAGTTGATCTTTCCATTATTGGGTAAATCTGTAGGAAATGCAGATTGGATAAACAGTCTTGTTCTCTTTAATTAAATATTAATCTTGAGAGTATACAACCCCTTCTCCTCCCTTAATCCTATTCAGAAACCAAATCTCATGAACCATAGATAAAAACAGGGAGGATGAATGCATCTTACCATGGGAGTTGGAATAGAGTTTGCAAATACCTAGATGATAGCTGCACCCTTGATTGATTTGTTTTTGAGAGGTAGGATTGTGGGAGATGAACAGTCTTTGAAGCCAGACTGACAGAATTTTAAAACTGAATCCTCAACTTTGTCAAAATATTTAACAAAATAATCCATGCCTCAATTTCCTGATCTCTAAAATTGGTTATTTTGAAGGTTCAAGGTGTTCTTATATGCAATATACTTAGAATAGTATCTGATTTATATTAAGCAGTCAATGGATGCCATTGTTGTTTTTATTATAGTTATTTACTCAGGGAATTGTACCAAATTTGAACTCTATACATAAGCTGGAATTCTAACAGATCAGAATTCTTTATGTAAGGGAAATAGCAGGATGATTTTCCAAAACTTCTCAAGGAAATTGGCTATAAGAAAGTGCCAGTGCACTTGAGAATGGTCTACATTGTATCTTTCACCCAGATCCTTGTGTTTTGAGCACAGCACCTCTGCTGACTTTTCTTTCCATATCATCTGGGCTGTTTCCAGGGGGCAAAGCTTGAGGATCCCTTCTGGTCCTTGGAATTCAGGCTTAGCTGGGTTATTTTGCATTGCTTGAAGAGCTGAAACAGACAAGAACCATTATGAATAATGAATGACACCCTTGAGTGTCATCGCACTTGGTGTTCCTCACAGTGTCATCTGTGTATGAAGCCGTGAAGGAGGAAATGAATCCTTAGGAGAAAAACCCTGGGCTACTTAATACTGTTGAGTGAATCATTGTGATTGGAACACATACCAAACCAGAGGAGATTTCCAGTGGTGTGATACAAGGATCCACCTTTATCTTTTAGGATCAGCATTTTTACAAATACTTTAGCTTAAAAAACAGAAGGAGAATTTTTCAAGGCCATGCATGATGGAACTCTCAGAAAACAATCAATATATTAGGTAAGATAATTAAGATATAAATTTATTTCAAATGATTTAAAGCCGAGGATAAAATTTAATGGAGGAAGGTCGCAATTACTCTATTTCAATTTTTAAAATATATATGTGTGTGTGTGTATATATATATATATACATATCTGTATATATATATATATATATATATATATATATATATATTAAGTAAATATATATACATATGTATATTTACTTAATAGGCATGATAGTAGGTCTAGAGATGGAAGGAAGGAAGGGAGAAAGGAAAGAAGGAAAGGCTTTTTTCCTGTTCTTCAGGATCTCTCTACTGTGTGTACACATGGGGAAGAGGATGAGGAATATTCAGTATATTAACTAGAATGAAAATGAAATAGAATGATAAATGCTAAAATCAAGATGATAACTTGAAGGATTCATAGCACTAAACATTGATTGCACAGATATATGAGGAAGAATTTTCACAGTTGTTTATGTGAGTAAAACCTTTAGAGTTTATGTGATTACAAATTTGACACCATCCAATAGTGTGATTTACTTGCTAGAGAAATAATCTATGTTTCAAAATGTAAATTTTTTCTCAATATTTGGAAGAGCTTTCAGAAACTAAACTATTCAAACAAGAAAGTTATATTTAATTCTGAGGGGAAAGTTGAAGAAATTATAGCATATTCAGTTAGGTAAACCAAGGCAGTATGTTTAGTGTGGGTAAAGTAAGCAATAGAATGGATATGTTCGAGAAAACTATAGAGATCATTAGGTGGAAGAAATATTCTATTTCTTCATACAGAAATCTGGAGAACAATAGAAAAAGTTAAAGAGAAATAGCTGGATTACATTAGAGCAATTTTTTTTAGTTAAGGAATAAGGAACTTGGTTATATATTGAGTGTCCTATTCCATGAAATAGCTAAGAAAACATGACTAGGATAACCACCCTTAATAGATTCACTGTAGTAATTTCTGAACTTGGTAAAATATTTGCTTCCATAGCCTCTAAATTTCTTCCAAATGTAAAATATTTTTATTTTAAGAGAAAAATATCACTTTGGAATGAAATAATTCTAGAATTGTGGGTGAAATACTATTTCAGGACAAATAAAACACTGGTTATGTAGTGAGCAAGAGGCTAGACTCATACAAAAATAAGATTTACTATAAAGGAACCTAGTACACATTGGCCTTGTCAAAACTCAATAAAGCTAAGATCATTTTTTCAGAGTAGAGGATAAAAACAGTTTTAAGATCTTCTTTCTCATCTGAGATCTAGAATTTCCCCGTGCTACCTCCAATACTGTATGGAATGAAAAGTTTTGCATTAAAATTTTTGTGGCAGAAATGGGTTAGCTATTCAAAAGATACTGTTTTCTTCCTGGGCACACAGTCTGTGTTGCCAACCGGTCGAGCAGTTAGATGGGGCCATGTAATTGAATTCTAGACCATTTAATGCAAGCAGAAGTACAGTGTGACACATCCAGACCACGCCTAGAAAAATTTCTCACAAAGGATCCTCCATATTTCTTCCAGTGCAGTTAACTGGATGGTTATCACCACAGTTGTTTTGTTAGCTGCATTGTATAGTGCAGCTATCAGAGCCGTAGAATGGAAGAAGCTTAGGTATCTGTGTTAGTACTTGAAGGAGAGCTGTCTGCTGATGAAGAAAGTCCATTTATGAATGAAATATAAGTTTCTATCATATCAGAGCCATTAAAAATGTTTGATTTAGTTACTGCATTCCGTATCATCTCAACTAATATAGGTGTATATAGCGTCATATCCCACCCTGCATTTTTGGCTAGCTTTAATTTGTTGGTAGGGATTCTTAAATACCTACTCTTGCATAATTTGTATATTCATATAATCAATAAAAGCAAGAACCTTGTTTGTTTTGTTTATTACTTTCTAAATAATCCATAGAAGGTTTGTGACACAGTTGGAATGTACTAAGTATGTTTCTAATGGCCTAGTAAACAGTAGAAATTTTGATGAGATTATTTAGTAAAACAGTATTTTAACAAATGTTTATTGCATGCACACTATGTGTCAACTACAGTTAGATGGGTTCATGCCTATGAATAAGTCCAACATGTCCTATGTCCTCATAAAGCTTAAATCCAGTGGCAGAAAATGAGGAATTTATTTTTAACAATACAAGAAAAATATAGTGAGAGTTAGGGCTGAGGCATCATAGAGCACTGTAGGAATAAGAGTTCTGAAATATAGTAATAAAAAGAAGTGTCACCCCAGGAAATTTTAATTAAAAAAAAAGAAGTGGAGAGAGAGATCTGGATTTGAGAGATAAATTAATAAAGCTTGGCCACTGCTTGAACGTTGGAAGTGAGGGAGAAGAAAGAGCTAAAGATAATTTCAGTTTTCTGGTTTGAATAACTGGGTTATGTTGGTACCATTAACCAAGATAGAGAAAACTGGAGAAAAAGCAAGGAGGGGGGAAGAATGGATGTTAAGGTCAGCTCTGGATACATATAAAGATGTCTATGGGAGATGTGAATGCATATGTTTAGTAGGCACTAGAATAGTGAAGTGTGGCATGCAAATTGGTAGTCAGGATTTGAGACACAGATTAGAATTTGTTAGTATAAACATGGTAGTGAAGCTACAAGAATGGCTCCTCCTAAGGCAGAATAGATTAAAAAAGAAAAAGGCATAGGATCAATCCATAAGAATTACCCATAGCTTCCTAATCCCAGGTTTATCCCATGAATCTGTAGTTAATGTCAAGGAAGATGGGGTTCAAAAATGTTCAAACATTACCTAGGAAGGAAGGAATCACTGCTTGGGTGTCTGGAACATTTTCAGATTGTAGACCTGAAGAAAGATAAAGAACATTAAATAGTCACTTATCATCTCTGAAGAATCTTATGCCAATATGTCAAACACTCCCTATTGAAAATAACTTCCACAGGCCTTGATCCTGTTCAAAATGTGATTGACCTGGAACCATACTCATCACTGGGAAACAAAAGCCTCTACACGTGAATTACTACTAGACTTTAACAGTTGAAGCGTAACACAAGAATGTCTGGAAGTGACGGCCTTGATTTCTGCTTTCTATGATGAAAGTAGAATTGAGACAACATCAGCTATAGAATCAAGAATTGTCTTAATATGTATGTTTTGATTTGGTTTCTGAGGTGGCCACTACTGCATAACAGGTGTATGCAGAGTGAGGTTGTCTAACTCAGAGCTGACCAGGACTTTGGAGAAAACTAAATAGGAACAGCCTTCTAAGCTTGGGCACTTAGCCTTACCAAGATTTATTGCAGCAGAAAATGATGATGGGTGACCCCTTGGAATCCCTTAGCCAGTTTGTTAAGTAAATTTCCTCAGTGCCATAGAATAGGAAAGCGGTGAATCTAGGTATGAACACAAATTTATCTTGACAATTAGTTCTGGGCTTAATCACTAAGTGAATAATTCTTAATCACTAAGCTACTCTGCCAGCCCATGAAGGATCCTATACAATTATGCATGTGGCAGAAGCCAGGCCACAATCTCTGCAATCTGCACTGGCCCTACTCATTGGCACACTCTGATGGAAAAACAAAAACAAAAACAAACACTGGAAAGTCTCAGTTATGCTGCTAGTTTGCATAAAATCACTCAAACCTATTACATATACTCTGAGATCACTTTCATTCTGATAATCAATTTCAAGGACAAAAATTGAATTTAAATTTATTGAAGTTTTTATAAGGATCTCATATAACAATAACAACCTGAAAAACTTGTTCTGGAGACTTTAAGAATTGGCGTGAGCTAACAAGTGTGAAATACTCTGATTCTTCATACTATAGAAGACAAGATTTCCATAGACAGAATATGGTCTATTCCATGCTCTGAATAAAGGAGAACCAGAGGTTGCCCCACAAAATATCAAGCCCAACACTTCATGCTGCAGCTTGTTCCATTCTTCCCATCTGGACTGCTGGACTAAATTAACCATCAGTAAATTCAAAAACATTTTCTGGAGGAGGCCTTGTTATGGCAGTAGTGTACATGCTAACTTTTCTAAAGATCTCTCCATTGAGAGTCATTCAAATATTACATTTAATTACCATATTTTGTGGCACTGAAAAGAAATTGTCAAGTAGAAGAGGGAGAGACAAAGGCATAACAACACTGACTGAGGAGGCATCACATGCCATGTCGAGAGGCACACTCCAGGTGTTAGAGTTATCATAGTAGATTGTACAAGCACCTCTAGGATTCAAGGACTATGGAGTGAAAGGAATGGAGCAACAAGAAGACACTTTGACTACTACACATTAATTCTGGACCCTTATTGTTATTTATTGATTACCTTTATTTTTGGGGGCGGGATGTGTTAAATGCAAAAGAAGTATTCAAAGAAAAACAAGAAATTCATTACCCATAGAGAGCATTTCCTATGTCACTCAGACAGATGTAGGCTTCCCCCAAACCCTTTGAAGAAGGCTTCTTGCTTTTGAAGAACAACTTCTCCTTAATGGCTTTTAGTAGCATAAAAGAGAACAGTGTCTGGGAGTTCACCAGAGCTCCCATCTTTGCTGTGTGGAGGGACTAAGGGACCACAAAAGTCACAGGTCAGATTCCTAAGCCCTGTATCAGGCCCTCAGGAGGACAGGAGTTGGGGGGAGGGGGCTTACAGAATGGCCCATAGCATAGTTACATGCTAGTGGACACTCGCTCGAACTAAAATGCAAGGGGAAAAATAGAAGAGTCTCCTTGCTTTTCTGAAAGTATTGAATTTATTCTCTGAATGCTTCACCATCATTGAAATATATTTTATTCCTTCTGGAGAATAAAATTTGAGAGAGAAGTTTTAAAAAGTTTTTGATTACAGACTTTAAGTCTTTATGTCCTATAACTACATAAGTTCCTAGGGAGCCCTAGATTTAACTAACTAACTAACTAACTAACTAACTAACTAACTAACTAACTAACTACATAAATCATGTGCCTTGCCTGGTGGACTAGAGAATACAGTATGAAGCTTTGCAGATTGTTCTCATGAACTTCAACAAATGAGCTACCACATACTCAGGATGGGAGATGAGTTTTAATCAAAAGAAGGCTACTGAGGCCAAAGAAGCAGGAAAAAAAGAGGAAAAGAGACGAGCAATGAAGACACTGACACAGAAGTGTGGTCCTGATACCAGATGCAAGGAAGTTGTCTGCAAACTAAAATAACCAATGAAGATATAAGATATGGTCACAAAGACACAGGGCCTCGTGAACTTGATTGAGTCTGAATCATTGACCTTACCTGAGGAGAGACCCAGCATCTTTGCAAGGTGGCAGTCATCTTCACAAATCTGACTGACAAGTATTTGGCTTGCCTCGGGCCCTTTCCGAATGACAGAGTCAATCAAAACTCGAGCTTTATCCATAACTGTAGCATTTCCATCTCTTATTCTCTCCATCTCCTCCTGGTTCAGCACTTTCTTCTCTAATAGTTCATCCAGCAAGCCATTTATTGTGCCTGTGCCCACTGAACGGACAAACTGCTTCCTCTTCTCCTTCAGGACCTTGTCTGTTGGAAGCACAAGGATCCCTCAAGTCATGAAAACAGCCTCATTTCCCTCCCAGCAACATGAGAGGAAATAGCCTCCTTTAGTCTTAATCCGTAAAATGTCCCTCTCCACACAGTTCAGTCATCCTGAACTACATCTCTTATCTTCCCTCAGTATTACCCGTGCATGTTCACTGCCTGGTCTGAAGCCTGAGATTTACGGTACGTTAAGTGTCTGAAAACCAGGAGTGATTCTGGCAGTGGCCCATGTTTATTCAACTCTGTATAATAAAATAACAAAACAGATAATCCATTTCTCTGGGAATAACAGTTGCTGATACCCATTTTATGCCAATTCTGCACTCTCTGTCACATAGTGACATTTAAGAATTCAGTTAAGATTGCAAAATAACAGCAGAATACCACTAAAACCCCAGTTCCTTTCCAGCCCTTGCCATCCTGTCTAAAAGCAGCGAAAGTCTTCTGGGCCGCTTCACTTCTTCCCTCCTTCTCTTCTCACTCCCTGGGTTCTGCTCACCCAAACACTCACAGAACCTAGTTATGGCTTCTGAAAAAGCCAGACCCAAAATTTCTTCCCCAAGACATGCCCTTTTACAGTAAAGGAAAAAAAGAATTAAAGAAAAGCTTACCGGCCATGGCTTTTCACTCTTGGTCTTCGTGTATGATAAGAAAGTGAAAGCATGTTCCACCTTCCTTTTCAGCAGGGCATGTATGTTGAGAAACACCCACTGCTCATGCATATGCATTCCTTTATGTTTTTATTAACATATGTAATAATCTTGATAAACATTACTCTTATATTAAGTGAAAGAAGCCATATATTATAGAATACATATGATTCCAATTATATGAAGTTCTAGAATAGGAAAAACTAATGTGTTGTGATAGAAATCAGATCACTAATTGCCTGAGGAGGAGGTGGAGACAAATTGAGTGCAAAGGGCATAAGAGAACTTTCTGGGGTGATGGAAATGCTCTGCATCGTGATAGTGTTAATTCTACATCATACATTTCTCAGAAATAATCAGGGATGCACTTTATGCTATGTAAATTATACCACAATAACATTGAATTTCAAAAACTAAATTAAATGGTTGTAATGATACACTGGATTGGAGAGGATTTTCTTTTCTTGTTTTTCTGGACATACTCAACAAATCAATTGAAACCCTGGTTAAGAGAAAGAGCTTTCTGTAGTGACTGAAATAGAATAACCTACAGTTGGTGGAGATTTGTCAACAAAATGGAAATAAATTATAGAAATGATCAGTTTATCAACTCACAGATGTATCTAGAAAATAATCTCACATAGATAGACTATTACATAGAAAAAATCATCACAAAATAAATTAATGGAGCCGTCCAAAGTAGTGTTTTAAAGGAAGCATACTCATTTAAAAATCCTCATGTCATAATTGCCCGTGATAGCCAGTCTGTGCAATGATCCCATTTTTAATAACAGTAGGTAGTATGAAAATCTCTTATACAGAAAGCAGAAGATCCTGTGCTTGTGTTCTGGTTGTGCTATTTTCAACTCTTAGAAAGCCACTTACCCTCTCAGTTTATTTTTCTCTTAGGCTTCTTTCTAATTTTAGGGCTGTTAGAACATGGTTATAATATATCTTAGTGAGAACGTTAACCAAATATAGCAATTTATTTTATTTTTCCTTTGTCTAAAAACTTTTCTTCTCTACAGTTTGTCAGCATGGACTTTGAGCTCCAATAGCCCTGGGATAAGATTCCATCCATTATCTCTACGTCTTAGACAGTGTGTTTAGCGTCTCAAAGCTTTTTTCCTCAGTCAGTGTGTGTGGAGGGTGGGTGGGGGGTCATAATCAGTCTTACTTTCTGGGATGGAATGGTGTGGGCAAGGACCAGGCCCCAGTACTTTCTATCATGAGCTGTATTCCAGAAGCAAGGCAGTGTCAAAATATACTTCTTTGTAAAGTGCTGCTGAAATTTTATTATGCTGTATTTCACGGCCTCTCACGACAAGCATGTAAGTTAAACAGGGTAAGTAACATTGATCCCATTTTATGAGTAAGAATACCAGGTAAACGGTTGATTCAGAGACTTGGCAAACACACAGTGCAGACCTTACACAAGAAGCCAGCTCTCTTCCACATTCATGTGCCACATAATGACATTTACATCAACGATAGGTCACATAGAGGACAGTGATTCCATAAGATTTTAATGGAGCTGAATTTCCTGTAAAAAATGGAAGTCTGTGTGGTACAGGAGGAACTTGGTTTTCTCTGACAGAAGCTATATCTGTGGAATTTGGCAGTGGAATCCTTCTCACTCACAGCACCTGATTACATCCTAGTCAGTCAGTCACTGACCTGTTTCCGCACAGAGACGCCCTTTCCCCAGTCACTACACATTCAGGTCCTCAATGTACACTGCTATAAATACTTCGGTAAGGACCTAAGATCTTGCACAAGGACACAAATCCATAGGAGCTACCTTTCCAGAAATTAAGTGTCACTGTCACTTTAATAAAAGCATTATGTGGTGGTGTGGAGCCAGCCTGTCCCTGAACTTTGGAAGTATTTTCAGGTTGTAATGAGGTAAAGCAGAGATAGGTTTTATTTCTTTCCTCAACTCAATGCCAGAGAGAGCCCTTTGAGCCAAATAGGGTCCGTGAAACCAAATCAAATTTCCAAAGTCAAAATACTGAGTCCTCACTTCTATACCCTCTCCATGTTAAACATCTTTTTTTTTTCTTTTTTCTTTTTTTTTTTAATGAATACCACCAATTTGCTTAATCTAACCACTGTTCCAACATGCAATAGCCAAAACCACATCGCCACGACAAACCCTATGCTTCTTTATCTCTTCATCTAGATTTCTTATTCCTACTGATTCTCAGGCCACCTTTCACTCCCTCCTGACAGTCACTGTTATGGGGATCTGTGCCTTACCCAGCCAGTTTCCCCTCCATATTTCCAATTAATCCAGTCCATATTTCTGTTCATGGAGCAGCACTGACAGCTTCAATGTTCTATTTCTGACCCTGTTGAAAGGAAGCAGGGGGAGGGCTTGATAGTGTGCATAAAGCCTACAGTAGTGTCCAGTAATGTCCTTGGCCTTCACATGAAATGAGAAGTTCTAAGATATACCTGACTTAAATTCCAGAAAGATAATTGAGAAAAGAGGAGAGAACAGTATTAAAGAAAATTACCCCAAACTTAGAAAAATATGAGTCCACTGAATTAAGAAATACCTAATGCTTCGAACAAGATAAATCCAAAAAATAACTGCTTTAAAGCAGCCCTGTGAGTGAAGCATTGTTATGAGTTGAATTGTGTTACACAACATATATATGTTGAAGTCTTAACTGACAATAACTCAGAATGTGCCCTTATTTGGAAAAGAGGTCCTTGCAAATGTAATTAGTTAAGATGCGGTTATATGGAAGTGGTGGACCCTTCTCCCATTATGACTGACGTCCTTATAAAAAGAAAAGATGCTCTGGAACAGAGAGAGACAGAGAGTAAAACATAGAAAGCATAGATACACAGAGAGAGAAGGCAGCAATATGGTGATGAAAGCAAAGATTGGAGTTATGCAAGTGTAAACCGAGGAATGTTGTGGAATGCCAAGAAAAACTAGAAGCTGGCAGAGAGACCATAGCCCTGCTGACACCTTGATGTCAAACTTCTAACTCCAGAACTGCAAAAGAATGCATTTCAGTTTTAAGCTTCCCAGTTTGTGATATTTTAGTACAGCAGCCCTGGAAAGGGAATATAGGCATTTTTTATTTCATTTTGCAGATTAGAACAGAGTCACAAACAGATGAACTTCTTGGTCAAGCGAGTGAGGAACACTCTCGGTCTCCTGGATTTATAATCAAATGGTAGGACAGAAACCATATGGGTTAGAACAAAAGTCAAAAATTGGTGACATGCAGACTACATCATGTGTTTTCTTTGACCCTCAGAGTTATAATTTCTTTTGGCATTGATTGTTTTTCAGAAGTTAAAAATTGTAAGATTTCAAATGAAATTTTTGATGACAGGTCTCTCTTGCCTCAATTTCCATTAGATAATAATTATCTGAGTCCATAATACTAACGTTCCTGCGTTCTTATGCTCTCCCATTTTCCCTGTTCCCACATAACCTGATTAACTTAATTGACATTTTTAGCCAATCCTATATGGTATTTACATTTGTAAACTTTGCTGGGGAGATTGAAAGCCAGACTTTGGACTCAGTCATTCTTAATAATATCAACACTTTACACTGGTGTAATTATTGATGTGATAGTTACCTGACTGAACGGTCAAATTCCCTATCTGTAAAGTACCTGACTTGGAGAAGTTGTTGGATCAAATTTAATGCTTGAAAACCAGTATCGCCTGTTAAACAGTCGACATCCAGTAATGTTAATAATTACCTTAACATAATTATTCAAGTAGCTATAATACTAGGATAATATGAGACATGTCGTAAGAGAAAGATTTCATAAGAGAAAAACAGCATATTTCCTCAAGGAGTCTAAAAGAGTGAAAAATTGCATCCGTTTCAAGGGTGGAAGGAGAGTGGTGTGACATGCAGAATATACTGATTCAAAAAGAAAAGTAATTTAAGGCATAAATGAGTTTAATAAGCAATGTATTGTGTGATGATAATTTGCACTATGAATCTGAGAAATCATTATCATCACGTGCCACAGCCCTTTAGCTCACCTGATTTAAATGCTGCCATGGTGGAGAGATAGATGCACGTGGCCGGTGTCCCACATCAAGCCATAGCGTCTCAGGTTCTTCCTGCTTTGCTGCCTGGAGATATTCACCAAGGTACTGAGGGCTGCTCAGCTGTGAGCGTGCACATGCAGAAGTTTGGGCACAGGTAAGGGCCTGCCCCAGGGGGCAAGCTTTAACCAATGAAGGGCAGGAGTCAGTTGATAAATGCCCCTCCTTCCCCATCTCATACTAAGGTAGATTCTATGTGATTTTGGAGGTTCCCCCAGGAAGATTGAAATCTGGTTGCAAAGAACAGGAATGAATTCATTAATGAAATTTGCAGAGGGATTTCATCCTTTTCAGTTCCCTTTCCAACTCCCTCACTACTGCTTCCTGGGAACCCCTTCTATGGGGACAGAATCCTAGAGAGCAGTTTCCAGGCTCTTGGCCTCACGTGGAAAGTTGCTGGCTCGGCTGTTGCTAGTTAGCTGTCAGCTGTAACCAGTTAGCCAATGAGCCACTGATATAACTGCTGTGGCTGCGTGGGTTGGAGAGTCAAGTCAGTCGGTTGGTTGGCAGACAGAGAAGCAGTTACAACAGGTTGCAGCTCATGTGATTCCAGCCTCCAGTGAGACTATAGTAGTATGACTCCCCTACCTATGGTTCCGTGGGTGTTCCTTTTTGGTCTAGCCATATCCTGTGTTCTTATGCAGGGAGTGGGACCAGAGACACCACAGACCACCTCACATGACAAATGGCGGAGCAAGCAGGGTCTCCACATGACACCTTCCAAATAAGCTACCTGCGTGCAAGTCCAAGACTCTTTCTCTACTTTCAGGAGCATCTATATTGAGACCATTGAGATTATCATTCTCATCAATGTCATCATCATCATAATCACCACCATCCTCTTTTCTGAGCACTCTGTTTGTAGAAAGCACTGTTAATTTTCTACATATATCATCTCATATGATGCTTATTGCACAATAAGATTGGTAGGTAGTATTGACTCTCCTAACAGATAAAAATCTGTAGCTAAGATTAATTACGTATATAATCACGCATCTAATGAAAAGGATGAGGTAAAAATTGATCTGAACACATACCCAGATAAGCTTAATTCCCAAAGTCAAATCTCATACTAGAGTATTAGACTACAGAATAGTAGATCCATTTCATTTATTTATTTATTTATTTATTTATTTATTTATTTATTTATTTATTTATTTATTTTATTAGTTTCAGCTGTACAAAACAATGATACCCCTCACATTTATACCCCTCACAAAGTGATAACCCTTCTCCCCCAATCTACTACCCACCTGACATCTCATACAGCCATTACATTTCCACTGTCTCTATTCCTCATACTGTACACCACTTGTTGTGACTATACATATTAAATTATAGTTGACATTCATTATTATTCAGCTTCAGCTTTAGGGGTACAGTGCAGTGATCAGGCATCTATACAGTCCCTGAAGTGGTCTCCCTAATAAAACAAGTGTCCATCTCATACCCTACAAAATCTTTACAACATTATTCATTATATTCCCCAAACTGTCTTCGGTGTCTCCGTGGCAATCCGTTTACTTTTAATAGCCCATGTATCGCAGTACAACCTTTTTACCTTAGTTTTTGAAGCTGACACTACGTTCCTAATAGATCTCATCAGTCTTATTCCCCATTGCTCTCCACAATACTCGTTTGTTAACTTTAGGCTAACCAACCTGCTAAATAATTCCTAAAGTAGTTGTCTTGTCTGACCATAAGATTTTCGTTATTTGCATTTTGTCTTGTTTTTGTCTGAGGGATCTCTATATATTTATCTGTGATTCTTCTACTACTCCTTGAAGAGATCATTAAATGACAGATAAACTGTACATGGTAGGCTTGTTTTCTGTAGATAAATAGAATCTGATATAGCACAGAGTGGAATACATAAAGTAATATGGAAAAATCACTGTAAAAACTAAGACACTCATTTCAGCTATCTAAACTTCTTTATTTAGGTGTACATATTGCATGGCCTCTTGCTCCTTCTATTTTGGGATTTTTTGAAATCCAGGTATTGGTGATAACAACTCATAAATATCTGTCTAGAAAATTGTTTTCATGAGACTAAAAGAAAGAGGGAAGAAAAGGAAGGAAGGAAGGAAGGAAGGAAGGAAGGAAGGAAGGAAGGAAGGAAGGAAGGAAGGAAGGAAGGAAAGTGAGAAAGAGAAAGAAAAAAAGAAAGAAAGAAAGAAGAAACTTCCACCCATGGGCTTTGTTAATGAAATCATCTGAACCCCATAAAGTAATCCCAGGTTTTCTAGAGACTTCTTCATCCACACATGTTTTCTCACAGAGCAGATTGTTTTTATTACTTACTAGCCACTAAAAAGAATCAGTTTTTTTTTTCCTGTATCTCTCATAGTCTCTTTTCTTCTCCATTATCATCACCCTACTGTTTCTCTGTTTCTACCACCTCCATCTCCTCTCTCTCTCTCTCTCTCTCTCTCTCTCTCTCTCTCTCTCTCTCTCTCTCGGGATGATCAGGGTCTGATAATTCTCATTGACAAAAGTGTTGTGTGGTTTTCTCACATAGGTATGTATGAATAAATAACTATTTGCAAACATCGCCCTTTTCATTACAGAAAATATCCTTGCTTTATTTTTTTAACTGATATCAGGAGAACACAAGAAAAAAAAAAAGAGCATTTAAATACGTCGTCACCATATTACTAGAAAATGTCTGGAGACAAAGGGATGTGAACATACAACGTACTAAAACTTATTGGATACAGTAAAAGCAGAACTAAGAGGGAAGTGCATAACAGTAAATACCTACATGGGGCTGTGGCTGCAAATAAGGCAGACATGTTTATTGTCCTCAATAGAACTTAAGAGTCTCGTGAAGACGAATGGATTTAAAAATAAAACTGAATGAATGTTATGCCAGAGGAAATGCATGATACTGTAGGAACATGGATTCTAAAATAGGGTGATGTTAAGGAGGATGGAAAAGGTGGGATACATGTGATTAAAGAATCAAAAAATTGCCACTGCTTGAATGCTAGGAATGCAGTAGAAAGAAAAATCAGGGTGAATCTAAAGTTTCTGTTTGAAAGGCTGGTGCATTTGTAGATAGGATAAATTGCAAAAGGAAGAGCTTTGAGGGAAGATAATGAGTTTAGCTTTGGGCATGTTTAACTCAAGGTGATTAAAGATGTCTAGTTAAACAGACATGTTGGGAAATTTGAAACGTGGTCTGGGCTTGAAAATTTGATGTAGGAAAAGGTAGTATGTTGATGAAAACTTAAGCCATGGGAATGGATGAGATAGTTCAGAGAGAGCACCTCAGAGTAAGGCTTAGAATCAATACCTGAAAAATCTCCATTGTCTTCTCACCATGGATTAACTTCATGGATCAATGGTTAATACAAAGGGAGATGGGCTTCAAAAGATGTAATTGCTTTGGAAACACTATTTACTGCTGGCAAGGGGGGACCAGTGCTGGAGACCCTTTATATTATGGTCACCTCCAGAATGGGATTCTGAGGAAAGATGAAAACCATTTAAATAGTCACTTGTCAATTCTGAAGATTATTTTCCCAAATGCACTGGATATTCCTCGCTGATAATTCTTCTCATAGGTTGGCTAATAATACATTTCAGGGTATGACTATCTGGAAATAATGGAACTTGTTGATATCTTAAAATAAGATGCATCTCTTGAAATGGGTATTTCTTGGTGGCTCCAGAAATGACCACCAATGCATGACAATTATCTTCAACATGAAGCTGTCCAGCTCAGAGATGATTAGGCTATGGGAAAGAAATATGAATAAAATGCATCTTCACTGGGAACCCAGCCTTACAAAGATTTATTGCAGAAGCACTTAGTTAAGTGATCCTCTTGCCTTTACCCAATTGTAGGGTACAAAGCTCAACACCAAGACGGAGATCAATGTGTGAATTTACTCAAAGGAACCTGTTTATAAATTAGGTACATCAGGAATTATAGAAATGGTGCAACACTAAAAAGTCTTTTACTTTGCTTTTGGGCAAAGATGTTTAGTAGAAATACCTCTTTCATTCCGGAATCACAATATTTGTGCAAATCAATAAAATTTACCACAAAGATGTAAAAAATTATTCAAACATCTTTTTCAGTAATTATTTCCTAAGGTGTCTATGATATGCCAGATACTGTGCTTGTCAATGAAGTTAAAATAGTGAATACAAGTGGACATAGTGTCCAATTTTCCCCCTAAACTACCATGTTTCCCAGAAAATAAGACCTAGCCGGACAATCAGCTCTAATGCGTCTTTTGACAAAAGAGTAATATGAGTAACAAAAAGTAATATAAGACCCAGTCTTATTTTACTATATAATATAAGATCAGGCCTTATCTAACACAACGTAGTATAAGACTAGGTCTTATATTAATTTTTTCCTTCAAAAGACGCATTAGAGCTGATTGTATGGCTAGGTCTTATTTTCGGGAAAACACAGTATATGTATAGTTTAGGAGGGAAATATACAAATAATCACATTAAATTTTTAAAAACTTTATCTAACCTAAATAAGTGTTATGATAATGAGGTAAATGGTACAATTTAGATTGTATATGTGTGCTTAAGAGGTGGAAAGTTCACAAACTTAATTGTCCGACCATTCGTATTGCTGGGTTTGAGAACACAGGCATTAGAGTCTCTACTTTATCACTTATTAACCTTGTGGGATTGGGCTAGTTTCTTCTCAAAATGGGATAATAATTGTAGTAACTTCTTAAGGTTTATGTGAAGATTGAATGAGAGGATATTTAATTCTGGGACATATTAAGCTATCTTTTTGCTCTGCAGGTTGTTGGGCCATGCTGTGCCCTCATGCTGTGGTGACTCCACAAATCCTCATTCCTCAGGCAGCAAGCCATGCCTTGTTCCCCCTTATCCATTTGGACTTGAAATGCTATATTTACTATCAGTACTTTCATGAATATTGTTTGAGGAAGCTTGGTTTCTGGCAATGGAATATCTGCCCATGGGTTTTCTGTAGTGTTCTCCCAGTGAGGAAGTTTCGTTTATACACGTACATTGGGTAACTGTCATAGATCTGGCTCTGAAAAACTAGCAGAAAGCAGACTGCATTACAAAGAGGCAATGCTACTGAAACCTGTGACTGTGGGCGTCATTTGTTTCCCTGCAGAGCAGAAACCAGGTGTTAAAAACACCAAAGTGGGCTGTATATATGTCTTCACAAGGATTGCAAGGGAACTGCACAAACAGTAAAGGGAGGTGGAGGGCCATTCTCGATTAGATTACAATCATCCCTGGCCTTCACTGCTATTGATGGATTATCTTGGTTGAGATGGGGAAGGGAAAGAATAAGAAATAAGTGTTGTAACAGAGTGAGAGATTTATTAAAAATAGATGACGAATAAAGGCATCAAATATATGGTGATGGAAGGAGAACTGACTCTGGGTGGTGAACACACAATGTGATATCTATAGATGATGTATTACAGAATTGAACACCTGAAATCTATGTTACTTTACTAACAATTGTCACCCCAATAAACATTAATTAAAAGAAAAATAGATGACCACTGGAAACATTAATCAGCTTCAACAGCAGCAGATTCTTTTTCTCCCACAATAACTAACATCTTGTCCTTCTGAAGTGGCTTTGGGAAGTGCAAGTATTTTAGCACCGGTTGTCCTTCTGAGATCCCATCTTCACACTGTTGAGGGAGCAAAGGGTTATAAGAATGGACCAGCTCAGATACTAGAACCTGTAACTGTGTTCTTAGGCGGACTGGTGGTGGAGATGGTAGCCCTCAGAGAACCATCTGTGGACTGGCACATGCAAGTGAACATTGTTACACAAAATAAGAAACAAAGGAGTTGACTAGAAAACAGAATCTATGTGAAATATGATGCAAATATAATTATTCCGGAGACTTTAAGAATTGGAGTGAGCTAACAAATGTGAAATACTCTGAATCTTCATACTATAGTACCTGCTGAAGACAAGATTTCCATAGACAAAATATGGTCTATTCCATGCTCTGAATGAAGGAGAGCCAGAGGTTGCCCCACAAAATATCAAGCCCAACACTTCATGCTGCAGCTTGTTCCATTCTTCCCATCTGGACTGCTGGACTAAATTAACCATCAGTAAATTCAAAAACATTTTCTGGAGGAGGCCTTGTTATGGCAGTAGTGTACATGCTAACTTTTCTAAAGATCTCTCCATTGAGAGTCATTCAAATATTACATTTAATTACCATATTTTGTGGCACTGAAAAGAAATTGTCAAGTAGAAGAGGGAGAGACAAAGGCATAACAACACTGACTGAGGAGGCATCACATGCCATGTCGAGAGGCACACTCCAGGTGTTAGAGTTATCATAGTAGATTGTACAAGCACCTCTAGGATTCAAGAACTATGGAGTGAAAGGAATGGAGCAACAAGAAGACACTTTGACTACTACACATTAATTCTGGACCCTTATTGTTATTTATTGATTACCTTTATTTTTTGGGGCGGGGTGTGTTAAATGCAAAAGAGGTATTCAAAGAAAAACAAGAAATTCATTACCCATAGAGAGCATTTCCTATGTCACTCAGACAGATGTAGGCTTCCCCCAAACCCTTTGAAGAAGGCTTCTTGCTTTTGAAGAACAACTTCTCCTTAATGGCTTTTAGTAGCATAAAAGAGAACAGTGTCTGGGAGTTCACCAGAGCTCCTATCTTTGCTGTGTGGTGGGACTAAGGGACCACAAAAGTCACAGGTCAGATTCCTAAGCCCTGTATCAGGCCCTCAGGAGGACAGGAGTTGGGGGGAGGGGGCTTACAGAATGGCCCATAGCATAGTTACATGCTAGTGGACACTCGCTCAAACTAAAATGCAAGGGGAAAAATAGAAGAGTCTCCTTGCGTTTCTGTAAGCATTGAATTTATTCTCTGAATGCTTCACCATCATTGAAATATGTTTTATTCCTTCTGGAGAATAAAATTTGAGAGAGAAGTTGTAAAAAGTTTTTGATTATAGACTTTAAGTCTTTATGTCCTATAACTACATAAGTTCCTAGGGAGCCCTTGATTTAACTAACTAACTAACTAACTAACTAACTAACTAACTACATAAATCATGTGCCTTGCCAGGAGGACTAGAGAATACAGTATGAAGCTTTGCAGATTGTTCTCATGAACTTCAACAAATGAGCTACCACAAACTCAGGATGGGAGATGAGTTTTAATCAAAAGAAGGCTACTGAGGCCAAAGAACCAGGATAAAAAGAGGAAAAGAGACGAGCAATGGAGACACTGACACAGAAGTGGGGTCCTGATACCAGATGCAAGGAAGTTGTCTGCAAACTAAAATAACCAATGAGGATATAAGATATGGTCACAAAGACACAGGGCCTCGTGAACTTGATTGAGTCTGAATCATTGACCTTACCTGAGGAGAGACCCAGCATCTTTGCAAGGTGGCAGTCATCTTCACAAATCTGACTGACAAGTATTTGGCTTGCCTCGGGCCCTTTCCGAATGACAGAGTCAATCAAAACTCGAGCTTTATCCATAACTGTAGCATTTCCATCTCTTATTCTCTCCATCTCCTCCTGGTTCAGCACTTTCTTCTCTAATAGTTCATCCAGCAAGCCATTTATTGTGCCTGTGCCCACTGAATGGACAAACTGCTTCCTCTTCTCCTTCAGGACCTTGTCTGTTGGAAGCACAAGGATCCCTCAAGTCATGAAAACAGCCTCATTTCCCTCCCAGCAACATGAGAGGAAATAGCCTCCTTTAGACTTAATCCGTAAAATGTCCCTCTCCACACAGTTCAGTCATCCTGGACTACATCTCTTATCTTCCCTCAGTATTACCCGTGCATGTTCACTGCCTGGTCTGAAGCCTGAGATTTACGGTACGTTAAGTGTCTGAAAACCAGGAGTGATTCTGGCAGTGGCCCATGTTTATTCAACTCTGCATAATAAAATAACAAAACAGATAACCCATTTCTCCGGGAATAACAGTTGCTGATACCCATCTTATGCCAATTCTGCACCCTCTGTCACATAGTGACATTTAAGAATTCAGTTAAGATTGCAAAATGACAGCAGAATACCACTAAAACCCCAGTTCCTTTCCAGCCCTTGCCATCCTGTCTAAAAGCAGCGAAAGTCTTCTGGGCCGCTTCACTTCTTCCCTCCTTCTCTTCTCACTCCCTGGGTTCTGCTCACCCAAATACTCACAGAACCTAATTATGGGTTCTGAAAAAGCCAGACCCAAAATTTCTTCCCCAAGAAATGCCCTTTTACAATAAAGAAAAAAAAAAAAATAAAAAAAATCTCACCGGCCATGGCTTTTCACTCTTGGTCTTCGTGTGTGGTAAGAAACTGAAAGCATGTCCCACCTGCCTTTTCAGCAGGGCATGTATATTGAGAAACACCCACTGCTGATGCATTTGCATGCCTTTATGTTTATTTCCAAAGACATGATCAGATTGCTTAATCTTCGACTGCATCAGGGAGTATATCCTTGGGAAATTTACTTCTTCAGCACTTGGATCAAGTCAGAGTAGGAAGGGAGTAAGGCTTAGAGAAAAAGAACGGAATGAGAAAGTATGTATACTATTAAATTCACACAATAATGAATCTTCCATTCCTTAGGAAGTATGATCTGGAAAAGTAATTCAACCTTTGGTGTCTTAGTTTTTACAGGGCGATATAACAAAATAACATAGGCTGAGTGGCTTATAAACAAGAGACATTTATTTCCCACAGTTCTGCATGCTAGAAGTCAAGATCAGGGTGCCAGTATGGTTGCATTGTGGTGAAGGCCCTTTTCGGGGTCACAGCTTGCCAACTTCTCACCATGTCCTCTCATGGAGGAAAGGGTGAAGTACCTCTCTGGGGTCTCTGTTATAAGGGCACCAGTCCTATTCATGAGGGTCCTACCCTTATGATCAATTCAACTCCCAAAGGCCCACCTTCTAATACTATTACCTTGGCCATTAGGTGTTCCACATATGAGAAACACAGACATTCGATCTATTACATTTGGAGAAGTTGATCAGCTGTGACACATGCCCCCATTACACAGCTCTGGGCTGTGTCCCAGGAAGTATGTGTTCCAGTGAAGCAGTTCTGCTATTAGGAATGGAAACATTTTTCACCAGAATCAAATATTTTCTTATCTAACACTCTTTCTTTTTAGATCGCTCTGTTTTGAGGGACACTGTAGAGATTAACAGCTCACGTTCTGGATTCAGAATGTCTGACTTAGCATTTTAACTTTCTATTTTTGGGCAGATTAACTTTCCCATACTTTCGCTCCTCTATTTGTAAAATAATCTCATCAGTAGCACATACCTACACATCTTTGAGCATTAAATAAGTGAAAATGTGGAAAATTCATATAACATTGCCTGGCAAGTCGTAAATACACAATGTTATACTTTGTTATTATTTATTTTAATATAAATATTTCACACTAGAAAAAATAGCCGAGTTTAATTACTTGCAGGTTATCTAGTTAAATTTCTCTTTTGTGAAACCTCATGCATCTCATTTATTCACTTAGCAAATATTTATGAATGACCTACTCCATGTCAGACACTGTTCTGGGTGCCATGGGTTCAGTCAAAACAGACAATGGTTCCTTGTCCTCATGGTCTCACATGCAAAAGAGGAAACAAACATGACACCCAACAGTTAACTGGAATATTAGAATGTTAGAGTGTGGTAAGTGCTAAGGAGAATAAATCAATTAGGGAAACGAGCTATGAAATATTGGGGGACATTAAAACTGAAGACAGAGGAGCCCAAGAAGGCCTAAAAATTCACTGCTTTTTGTAAGCACATGATCAACTGCTTATCCCAGAAAAAACTCAACGTAGGCAATTATTTTATAGATATGGTTGATGGAAAAGTACTAATAACAAAATGTCTATTAGTCTTTTAAAGATATCGATATGTTTACTGAACATACCCTTGGGATTATTACCTTAGTTTTTTAAGAGAATAAGTACCCAGAGTTACTAAAATATTCAGTGCGTGCGCATGCACGAAGCATATGTACAGGAGTACATGCATGAAATATCTCAATTAAATATTACTAGATGTATTACGATTGTTTTGATACTCTATACAATTAAAAACAAACTTGAATTTTGACATGGGACAAACAGTTTGCTGCTTGTGCGCTAGGCTAAATATTAAATTTATTTTTTAATTAGAATACAATTCATGGTGTAGATTTTAATCTATAGTTTTCCTCAAGGTACTTTTATCTTTCCTTGACTACTTACCTAATTCAGTTTGCAGCACAATCTTACGCTGCATGCCACAGGGAGTTGTTGCAGGAAAGAAAGCAGATATTGCATGTGTATGGCTTCCCTTACACATTTATATTTATTCATTTATTTCTGAATGCCTTAAGGATTTCCTATGAGGGTTTCTCCATCAGGTAGGACCACACACCACTGAGCTGAAGCATGCTGAGGTGGCATTTAAGCCACAGAAAGAATGGCCAGGCAGCATGTTTGGAGACGTAGAACTATAAGCATTGATCCTGGGAAACTAAGTAGAGAGCCACCACATAGCAAGGGCCCACTGTGTCCTCAAAAATGAAGATGTAAAAAACTGGAAACATTCCAAATGTCTATAATTAGGAAACATTCCAAATTATAGATGTATGCATAAATAAACAAATTGTGCTACATGCATACACTTGGGTGCTACTCAGCAATATAAGAATGAGCTTATTCACATATGTAATATGTAATATGTAATAAAAGAATGAGTTTATTAACATATGTAATAACCTTGATGAACCATTACACTTATATAAGTGAAAGAAGCCATATACTATAGAATACATATGATTCCAATTATATGAATTTCTAAAATAGGAAAAACTATGTGTTCTGATAGAAATTAGATCACTAATTGCCTGAGGAGGCGGTGGAGACAAATTGAGTGCAAAGGGCATAAGAGAACTTTCTGGGGTGATGGAAATGTTCTGCATCGTGATAGTGTTAATTCTACATCATACATTTCTCAGAAATAATCAGATGGCATCTTTAAAGGGATGTACTTTATGCTATGTAAATTATATCACAATAACATTGAATTTCAAAAACAAAATTAAATGGTTGTAATGATACACTGGATTGGAGAGGATTTTCTTTTCTTGTTTTTCTGGACGTACTCAACAAATCAATTGAAACCCTGGTTAGAGAAAGAGCTTTCTGTAGTGACTGAAATAAAATAACCTACAGTTGGTGGAGATTTGTAAAAACAAAAAGGAAATAAATTATAGAAATGATCAGTTCATTAACTCACAGATGTATCTAGAAAATAATCTCACATAGATAGACTATTACATAGAGAAAATCATAATAAAATAAATTAATGGAGCAGTCAAAGTAGTGTTTTTTTGTTTTGTTTTGTTTTGTTTTGTTTTGTTTTGTTTTGTTTTGTTTTAACAGGACTTTATTGGGGAACAGTGTGCACTTTCAGGACTTTTTCTCCAAGTCAAGTTGTTGTCCTTTCAATCTTAGTTGTGGAGGGTGCCGTTCAGCTTCAAGTTGTTGTTCTTTCAGTCTTAGTTGTGGAGGGCGCAGCTCAGCTCCAGGTCCAGTTGCCGTTGCTAGTTGCAGGGGGCACAGCCCACCATCTCTTGCGGGAGTCGAACCGGCAACCTTGTGGTTGACAGGACATATTCCAACCAACTGAGCCATCCGGGAGCTCAGCGGCAGCTCAGCTCAAGGTGCTATGTTCAATTTTAGTTGCGCAAGGGGCGCTCCCCACCATCCCTTGCTGGAGTCGAGGAATTGAACTGGCAACCTTGTGGTTGGGAGCCCACTGGCCCATGTGGGATTCGAACCGGCAGCCTTCAGAGTTAGGAGCACGGAGCTCTAAACACCTGAGCCACCGGGCCAGCCCCAAAGTAATGTTTTAAAGGAAGCATATTCATTTAAAAATCCTCATGTCAAAATTGCCCATGATAGCCAGACTGTGCAAAGATCCCATTTTTAATAACATTAGGTAGTATGAAAAGATCTTACATAGAAAGCAGAAAATCCTGTGTTTGTGTTCTGGTTGTGCTATTTTCAACTCTTAGAAAGCCACTTACCCTCTCAGTTTATTTTTCTCTTAAGCTTCTTTATAATTTTAGAGCTGTTAGAATATGGTGATAATACATCTTAGTGAGAGCATTAACCAAATATAGCATGTTATTTTATTTTTCCTTTGTCTAAAAACTTTTCTTCTCTACAGTTTGTCAGCATGGACTTTGAGCTCCAATAGCCCTGGGATAAGGTTCCATTCATTATCTGTATGTCTTAGACAGTGTATTTAGCGTCTCAAAGCTTTATTCCTCAGTCAGTGTGTGTGGAGGGTGGGTGGGGGGTCATAATCGGTCTTACTTTCTGGGATGGAATGGTGTGGGCAAAGACCAGGCCCCAGTGCTTTCTATCATGAGCTGTATTCCAGAAGCAAGGCAGTGTCAAAATATACTTCTTTGTAAAGCGCTTCTGAAATTTTATTATGCTGTATTTCACGGCCTGTCACGACAAACATGTAAGTTAAACAGGATAAGTAAACATTGATCCCATTTTATGAGTAAGAATACCAGGTAAACAGTTGATTCAGAGACTTAGCAAACACACAGTGCAGACCTTACACAAGAAGCCAGCTCTCTTCCACATTCATGTGCCACATAATGACATTTACATCAAGGATAGGTCACATAGATGACAGTGGTTCCATAAGATTTTAATGGAGCGGAATTTCCTGTAAAAAGTGGAAGTCTGTGTGGTACAGGAGGAACTTGGTTTTCTCTGACAGAAGCCATATCGGTGGAACTTGGCAGTGGAAT
The DNA here is from genome assembly GCF_057876585.1 of Rhinolophus sinicus. Taxonomy (NCBI): domain Eukaryota; kingdom Metazoa; phylum Chordata; class Mammalia; order Chiroptera; family Rhinolophidae; genus Rhinolophus; species Rhinolophus sinicus. The sequence continues at coordinate 114,725,811 of NC_142514.1, read as the reverse complement.
CCTTCTCACTCACAGCACCTTTGAGTGCACAGATTACATCCTAGTCAGTCAGTCACTAACCTGTTTCCGCACAGAGACGCCCTTTCCCTAGTCACTACACATTCAGGTCCTCAATGTACACTGCTATAAATACTTCGGGTAAGGACCTAAGATCTTGCACAAGGACACAAATCCATAGGAGCTACCTTTCCAGAAATTAAGTGCCACTGCCACTTTAATAAAAGCATTATGTGGTGGTGTGGAGCCAGCCTGTCCCTGAACTTTGGAAGTATTTTCAGGTTGTAATGAGGTAAAGCAGAGATAGGTTTTATTTCTTTCCTCAACTCAATGCCAGAGAGAGCCCTTTGAGCCAAATAGGGTCCGTGAAACCAAATCAAATTTCCAAAGTCAAAATACTGAGTCCTCACTTCTATACCCTCTCCATGTTAAACATCTTTTTTTTTCTTTTTCTTTTTTCTTTTTTTTTAATGAATACCACCAATTTGCTTAATCTAACCACTGCTCCAACATGCAATAGCCAAAACCACACCGCCATGACAAACCCTATGCTTCTTTATCTCTTCATCTAGATTTCTTATTCCTACTGATTCTCAGGCCACCTTTCACTCCCTCCTGACAGTCACTGTTATGGGGATCTGTGCCTTACCCAGTCGGTTTCCCCTCCATATTTCCAATTAATCCAGTCCATATTTCTGTTCATGGAGCAGCACTGACAGCTTCAATGTTCTATTTCTGACCCTGTTGAAAGGAAGCAGGGGAGGGTTTGATAGACAGTGTGCATAAAGCCTACAGTAGTGTCCAGTAATGTCCTTGGCCTTCATATGAAATGAGAAGTTCTAAGATATACCTGACTTAAATTCCAGAAAGATAATTGAGAAAAGAGGAGAGAACAGTATTAAAGAAAATTACCCCAAACTTAGAAAAATATGAGTCCACTGAATTAAGAAATACCTAATACTTCGAACAAGATAAATCCAAAAAATAACTGCTTTAAAGCAGCCCTGTGAGTGAAGCATTGTTATGAGTTGAATTGTGTTACACAACATATATATGTTGAAGTCTTAACTGACAATAACTCAGAATGTGCCCTTATTTGGAAAAGAGGTCCTTGCAAATGTAATTAGTTAAGATGCGGTTATATGGGAGTGGTGGACCCTTCTCCCATTATGACTGAAGTCTTTATAAAAAGCAAAGATGCTCTGGAACAGAGAGAGACAGAGAGTAAAACATGAAAAGCATAGATACAGAGAGAGAAGGCAGCAATATGATGATGAAAGCAAAGATGGAGTTTTGCAAGTATAAACCGAGGAATGTCGTGGAATGCCAAGAAAAACTACAAGCTGGCAGAGAGACCGTAGCCCTGCTGACACCTTGATGTCAAACTTCTAAACTCCAGAACTGCAAAAGAATACATTTCTGTTTTAAGCCTCACAGTTTGTGATATTTCAGTACAGCAACCCTAGAAAAGGAATATGGGCTTTTTTGGTTTCATTTTGCAGGTGAGAACACAGTCACAAAGAGATAAACTACTTGGTCAAGCAAGTGAGGAACACTCTCGGTCTTCTGGATTTATAATCAAATGGTAGGACAGAAACCATATGGGTTAGAACAAAAGTCAAAAATTGGTGACATGCAGACTACATCATGTGTTTTCTTTGACCCTCAGAGTTATAATTTCTTTTGGCATTGATTGTTTTTCAGAAGTTAAAAATTGTAAGATTTCAAATGAAATTTTTGATGACAGGTCTCTCTTGCCTCAATTTCCATTAGATAATAATTATCTGAGTCCATAATACTAACGTTCCTGCGTTCTTATGCTCTCCCATTTTCCCTGTCCCCACAACCTGATTAAGCTAATTGACCTTTTTCCCAATCCTACATGGTATTTACATTTGTAAACTTTGCTGGGGAGATTGAAAGCCAGACTTTGGACTCAGTCACTCTTAATAATATCAACACTTTACACTGGTGTAATTATTGATGTGATAGTTACCTGACTGAACGGTCAAATTCCCTATCTGTAAAGTACCTGACTTGGAGAAGTTGTTGGATCAAATTTAATGCTTGAAAACCAGTATCACCTGTTGAACAGTCGACATCCAGTAATGTTAATAATTACCTTAACATAATTATTCAAGTAGCTATAATACTAGGATAATATGAGACATGTCGTAAGAGAAAGATTTCATAAGAGAAAAACAGCATATTTCCTCAAAGAGTTTAAAAGAGTGAAAAATTACATCCATTTCAATGGTGGAGGGAGAGTGGTGTGACATGCAGAATATACTGATTCAAAAAGAAAAGTAATTTAAGGCATAAATGAGTTTAATAAGCAATGTATTGTGTGATGATAATTTGCACTATGAATCTGAGAAATCATTATCATCACGTGCCACAGCCCTTTAGCTCACCTGATTTAAATGCTGCCATGGTGGAGAGATAGATGCACGTGGCCGGTGTCCCACATCAAGCCATAGCGTCTCAGGTTCTTCCTGCTTTGCTGCCTGGAGATATTCACCAAGGTACTGAGGGCTGCTCAGCTGTGAGCGTGCACATGCAGAAGTTTGGGCACAGGTAAGGGCCTGCCCCAGGGGGCAAGCTTTAACCAATGAAGGGCAGGAGTCAGTTGATAAATGCCCCTCCTTCCCCATCTCATACTAAGGTAGATTCTATGTGATTTTGGAGGTTCCCCCAGGAAGATTGAAATCTGGTTGCTAGAACAGGAATGAATTCATTAATGAAATTTGTAGGAGTGATTTCATCCCTTTCAGTTCCCTTTCCAACTCCCTCACTACTGCTTCCTGAGAACCTCTTTCAAATAAGCTACCTGCATGCAAGTCCAAGACTCTTTCTCTACTATGAGGAGCGTCTATATTGAGACCATTGAGATTATTCTCATCAATGTCATCATCATCATAATCACCACCATCATCTTTTCTGAGCACTCTGTTTGTAGAAAGCACTATTAATTTTGTACGTATATCATCTCATATGATGCTTATTGCACAATAAGATTGGTAGCTAGTACTGACTCTCCTAACAGATAAAAATCTGTAGCTAAGATTAATTACATATGTAATCACACGTCTAATAAAAAGGATGAGGTAAAAATTGATCTGAATACATATCCAGATAAGCTTAATTCCCAAAGTCAAATCTCATACTAGAATACTAGAATTCAGAATACTAGATCCATTTCATTTATGTATGTATTTTTTATTTATGTGTCTATTTGTTTATTTATTTATTTTATTAGTTTCAGGTGTACAAAACAATGAAATAGTTAGACATTTATACCCCTCACAAGGTGATAACCCCTCTCCCCCAATCTACCACCCATCTGACATCTCATACAGCCATTACATTTCCACTGTCTCTATTCCTTATACTGTACTCCACTTCTTGTGACTATAGACATTAAATTATAGTTGACGTTCATTATTATTCAGCTTCAGCTTCAGACGTACAGTGCAGTGATCAGACATCTATACAGTCCCTGAAGTGGTCTCCCTAATAAAACAAGTGTCCATCTCATACCCTACAAAATCTTTACAACATTATTCATTATATTCCCCAAACTGTTTTCGGTGTCTCCGTGGCAATCCGTTTACTTTTAATAGCCCATGTATCGCAGTACAACCTTTTTACCTTAGTTTTTGAAGCTGACACTATGTTCCTAATAGATCTCATCAGTTTTATTCCCCATTGCTCTCCACAATACTCGTTTGCTAACTTTAGGCTAACCAACCTGCTAAATAATCCCTAAAGTAGTTGTCTTGTCTGACCATAAGATTTTCGTTGTTTGCGTTTTGTCTTGTTTTTGTCTGAGGGATCTCTATATATTTCTCTGTGATTCTTCTACTACTCCTTGAAGAGATCATTAAATGACAGATAAACTGTACATGGTAGGCTTATTTTCTGTAGATAAATAGAATCTGATGTAGCACAGAGTGGAATACATAAAATAATATGCAAAAATCACTGTAAAAACTAAGACAATCATTTCAGCTATCTAAATTTATTTATTTATGTATACATATTGCATGGCCTCCTGCTCCTTCTATTTTGGGATTTTTTGAAATCCAGGTATTTGTGATAACTCATAAAAATCTGTCTTGAAAGTTGTTTTTGTGAGACTAAAAGAAAGAGGGGGGAAAAGAAAGGCAAAAAGGAAGGCAGAAAGGAAGGGAGGGAGGGAGGGAAGGAGGGACGGAAGAAGAAAAGAGAGAGAGAGAGAGAGACAGAGAGAGAGAGAGACAGAGAGAGAGAGAGAGAGAGAGAAAGAAAGAAGAAACTTCCACCCATGGGCTTTGTTAATGAAATCATCTGTACCCCATAAAGAAGTAATCCCAGATTTTCTAGAGACTTCTTCATCCACACATGTTTTCTCACAGATTGCTTTTATTGCCTACTAGCCTCTGAAAAGAATCAGGGTTTTTTTTGTATCTCTCATAGTCTTCTTTCTTGTCCATTATTATCCCCCTACTGTTTCTACCACCTCCCATCTCCCCTCTTCCCCCCCCCCATTTATCTATCTCAGGGGATGATCAGGGTCTGATAATTCTCATTCATAACACTGTTGTGTGGTTTTGTCACATAGGTAGCTTTGAATAAATAATTATTTGCAAATATTGCCCTTTTCTTACAGAAAATATCCTTCCTTTATTTTTACTGATATCAAGAGAACACAAGAAAAAAAAAAAAGCATTTAAATGTGTCATTACCATATTACTAAAAAATGCCTTGGGACAAAGGGAAGTGAACATACAACGTACTAAAACTTATTGGACACAGTAAAAGCGGGAACTAAGAGGGAAGTGCTTAACAGTAAATACCTACATGGGGCTGTGGCTGCAAATAAGGCAGACATGTTTATTGTCCTCAATAGACCTTAAGAGTCTAGTGAAGAAGAAGAATGGATTTAAAAATAATACTGAGTGAATGTTATGGCAGAGTAAATGCATGATACTGTAGGAACGTGGATTCTAAAATACGGTGATGCTAGGAAGGATGGAAAAGATGGGATACATGTGATTAAAGAATCAAAAAATTGCCACTGCTTGAATGCTAGGAATGCAGTAGAAAGAAAAATCAGGGTGAATCTAAAGTTTCTGTTTGAAAGGCTGGTGCATTTGTAGATAGGATAAATTGCAAAAGGAAGAGCTTTGAGGGAAGATAATGAGTTTAGCTTTGGGCATGTTTAGCTCAAGGTGATTAAAGATGTCTAGTTAAAGAGAGATGTTGGGAAATTTGAAACGTGGTCTGGGCTTGAAAATTTGACGTAGGAAAAGGTAGTATGTTGATGAAAACTTAAGCCATGGGAATGGATGAGATAGTTCAGAGAGAGCACCTCAGAGTAAGGCTTAGAATCAATACCTGAAAAATCTCCATTGTCTTCTCACCATGGATTAACTTCATGGATCAATGGTTAATACAAAGGGAGATGGGCTTCAAAAGATGTAATTGCTTTGGAAACACTATTTACTGCTGGCAAGGGGGGACCAGTGCTGGAGACCCTTTATATTATGGTCACCTCCAGAATGGGATTCTGAGGAAAGATGAAAGCCATTTAAATTGTCAATTGTCGATTCTGAAGATTATTTTCCCAAATGCACTGGATATTCCTCGCTGATAATTCTTCTCATAGGTTGGCTAATGACACATTTCAGGGTATGACTATCTGGAAATAATGGAACTTGTTGATGTCTTCAAAATAAGATGCATCTCTTGAAATGGGCATTTTTTGTTGGCTCCAGAAATGACCACCAATGCATGACAATTATCTTCAACATGAAGCTGTCCAGCTCAGAGATGATTAGGCTATGGGAAAGAAATATGAATAAAAGCATCTTCACTGGGAACCCAGCCTTACAAAGATTTATTTCAGAAGCACTTAGTTAAGTGATCCTCTTGCCTTTACCCAATTGTAGGGTACAAAGCTCAACACCAAGACGGAGATCAATGTGTGAATTTATTCAAAGGATCCTATTTAAAAATTAGGTAAATCAGGAATTATAGAAATGGTGCAACTCAAAAAGTCTTTTACTTTGCTTTTGGGTAGTGATGTTTAAGAGAAATACCTCTTTCAATCCAGAATCACAAATATTTTTGCAAATCAATAAAATTACCACATAGATGTAAAAAATTATTCAAACATTTTTTCAGTAATTATTTACTAAGGTGTCTATGATATGCCAGATACTGTGCTTTTCAATTAATTTAAAATAGTGAATACAAGTGGACATAGTGTCCAATTTGCCTTTAAACTACCATGGTTCCCTGAAAATAAGACCTAGCTGGACACTCAGCTCTAATGTGTCTTTTGAAGCAAAAATTGATATAAGACCGTCTTATTTTACTATATAATATAAGATCAGGTCTTATCTAACATAATATAGTATAAGACTAGGTTTTATATTAATTTTTTGCTTCAAAAGACGTATTAGAGCTGATTGTCCAACGAGGTCTAATTTTCGGGGAAACACAGTATATGTATAGTTTAGGAGGGCAATATACAAATAATCACATTAAATTTTTAAAAACTTTATCTAACCTAAATAAGTGTTATGATAATGAGGTATGGTACAATTTAGATCGTATATGTGTGCTTAAGAGGTGGAAAGTTCACAAACTTAATTGTCTGACCATTCGTATTGCTGGGTTTGAGAACACAGGCATTAGAGTCTCTACTTTATCACTTATTAACCTTGTGGGATTGGGCTAGTTTCTTCTCAAAATGGGATAATAATTGTAGTAACTTCTTAAGGTTTATGTGAAGATTACATGAGAGAATATTTAATTCTGGGACATATTAAGCTATCTTTTAGCTCTGCAAGTTGCTGGGCCATGCTGTGCCATCATGCTATGGTGACTCCACAAATCCTCATTCCTCAGGCAGCAAGCCATGTGTTGTTTCCCCTTATCCATTTGGACTTGAAATGCTATATTTACTATCAGTACTTACATGAATATTGTTTGAGGAAGCTTGGTTTCTGGCAATGGAATATCTGCCCATGGGTTTTCTGTAGTGTTCTCCCAGTGAGGAAGTTTCATTTTTACATGTACATTGGGTAACTTTTATAGATCTGGCTCTGAAAAACTAGCAGAAAGCAGAGTGCATTACAAAGAGGCAATGCTACTGAAGACGCTGACTGAGGGTGTCATTTGTTTCCCAGCAGAGCAGGAACCAGGTGTTAAAAGTACCAAAGTGGGCTGTATGTATATCTTCACAAAGATTGCAAGGGAACTGCACAAACAGTAAAGGTGGAGGGACATTCTTGATTAGATTGCAATCATCCCTGGCCTTCACTGCTATTGATGGATTATCTTGGTTGAGATGGGGAAGGGAGAGAATAAGAAACAAGCACTGTAACAGAGTGAGAGATTTACTAAAAATAGGTGACCACTAAAGGGATCAAGTATATGGTGATGAAAGGAGAACTGACTCGGTGGTGAACACACAATGTGATATCTATAAATGATATATTACAGAATTGAACACCTGAAATCTATGTTACTTTACTAACAATTGTCACCCCAATAAACATTAATTAAAAAAAAATAGATGACCACTGGAGATATTAATCAGCTTCAAGAGCAGCAGATTTTTTTTCTCCCACAATAACTAACATCTTGTCTTTCTGAAGTAGCTTTGGGAAGTGCAAGTATTTTAGCACCGGTTGTCCTTCTGAGATCCCATCTTCACACTGTAGAGGGAGCAAAGGGTTATAAGAATGGACCTGCTCAGATACTAGAACCTGCAACTGTGTTCTTAGGGGGACTGATGGTGGAGATGGTAGCACTCAGAGGACCGTCTGTGGACTGGCACATGCAAGTGAACATTGTTACACAAAATAAGAAACAAAGGAGTTGACTACAAAGCTGAATCCATGTGAAATTTGATGAAATATAATTATTTCATGCACATTTAATTTTATACTCAGTGCACTCTCTTACAGTTCCACCATTGCTAAATATTCTGAAGTGTACACTCATAGAAAGATAAGGTAACAGCTGGCTTGTAGGTAGAGATAGAGCTTAAGTCTTCTTTTTCAAAAATACAAGGGTTCCTAGGGATCTAGGAGGAGTGACATTGTCCATTGCATCAAAGGAGTCAGGATGAAGATATCTAGACTCTTTGAATGAACTACAACAAATGAACTACTACCTACACAGGATTGAGATGAGCTATACTTAGCAGAAGGAACAAAGAAAAGACACAGCCATAGATACAAGAGAACATGCACTCGGGTCACACATATAGGAATGAGGTGTGAGGCTGAGATGATAGAAAGCTGATTGTAAAATGACAAGACAAATGAAGATAATAGGTACTGGGCTCAACACACAGGGACTACTTGAATTTTAGGGTGAATTATTGGACCTTACCTTAGCCTCAATTTATGAGCAAGTTCAGGGTCTTCTACACAGAGATGCTGAATAAATTTCTCACAGGCGTAGCATCCTTTCCCAATAACAAGGTCAATCAAGACTCGAGCCTTATCCATGATTGTGTCATTTTCATCTCTCACTTTGCTCATCTCCTCCTGGTTAATAACTCTGTCCTCTAATAGGTCATCCAGCAAGCCATTTATTGTACCCTCGCCCACTGAATGGATGAACAGCCTCCTCTTCTGAATCAGGGTTTCTTCTATTAGAAGCACAAATATTCCTTAAGTAATGAACACAGCCCAATGTTCCTCTCAATTCACTAACAAGGAAGCAATCATTTTAATCTTTCTCAACCAAACTTTTCTCTCCATGGGGTTGAGTAGTCTTGAGGAAGGACCTAATGCCTTTGAATCTTGAGGCATCTACTCCATATAATTCTTTCTGATTCCAGCATCACCCACATGTGATCACTGAGTGACCTGGGAGACTTGATTTCATGATTTTTCTGTTAACCTCCTGAAAAGCAGAGGTCATTCTGCTCTGCCACACTCCAATTTCTTAAACGCTGAAGAGGTTTGACAGGCTATTTCCTTTGAGAACAGCTGCTAATATCCTACCTGTGCCCATTATCATCCTCAGGTGATTCATAGATTCAGATAAGGCTAGCAAAATACTAGCAGGATACCAACAGAGTCCCAGATTGTCTCTGGCCTTTACCTTTTGTTAAAAAAATGCTGTGATGTACTGGCTGAGCTCCTTCCTGTCCTCCCATTCCTCCTCTACCTCAACATTGCTTACATAAACCTTCACCAAGTTTAATTAGGAAGGCAGCACTTTCCCAAATGATTTCTTCCACACAACCTCTCAGAGTAGAAAAGACTTACCAGCCATGGCTCCTCACACTCGCCTTGGTGTGCAGTTGAAACGGCAAGTAAGGTGACCCTGTCTATTTATTCAGGCATTTGCAGATATTGAGAAATAATAATTATACCTACCTATGTTGTTTATAATTATTATTTCCTAATACATTTTTTATTATTGTCACTCTATAAGATGTGTTCAGGTCACTGAATTGTGCCCATAAGATATATACTTCTCTATTCCTTGGGGAGTGAGAAGTGAGGATATAAAAGAAAAGAGACAGCACATACAGATTTAAATACATGCAATTAAAAATCTGTGTGTGTGTCCATGTAACAAACCCTATTCATCCCAACAATTAATTCAACATAATTATGTAACATTAATACTTACTAAGGACCAATTCTATGTACCAGACATTGTTATATATGCTGTGGATATAGTAATGACCAAAACAGACAAAAATCCCTACCCTAATAGAATTAAATTATAATTAGAGAGGCATAAATATGCATTAAATATATACAAAATACTTTGTGTAAAGAGTAACAATGCAAGGAGAAGGGACAAAAAACTTTGGGGGCATTGATTTATAGATTGAGGGTCCAGAGAAGGCTGTAAGGAGAAATTCACTAGTTCATCAGCATATTGTTGAAAACTGGAGTAAAGTCTAGACACAAAATGCAGATATGAGTCCTTAATATTAACAAATGTTTCAGCAACTAAAAAAAATTCTCAGAAGATGTAAGGAACCACATTTTTCACTAATGGCTTACTTCTTTGGCTACTTTGATACATACTTAGAATCTGGGCCAATTGCCACAGTTCAACCATGAGTGTACCACTGGAGTGAGTCAGGTAGGAATGTAGATGCGCTTGCCCATCTAGTGAGGCTAGTCTTCTCTGAAGGGCTCCAGGGCTCCTCAGACCCAAATGATTCTGCCCAAGGAAATGAAGATCCAGTTTACTCTGCCTTACATTTGTATGTACTATAGCTCTTGTTTAAAACATTTTGTTTCTACTGGTTTACTATTGTTTTAAAAAACTGTACAGATTAAAGAAAGCCTACCTGTGGTAAAACTTTGACCTGCAGGCCACATACTTGTCTTCTGTGTTCTAGGCAAAGCATTGTATTTATTTTCTTCGGAATAGGACCCTCTGTCTTTGCAATGTGTTGTATAAAATTTTGTACATTTTAATCTATGGTTTTCTTAAAGTAATTTTTACTTTCCCTTCTTATTTCCCCAACCAAGCTTGTAGCAGTCTGTGTGTCCTGTAGCCATAGGGAATGATTATGGCAACGCAGAAATTAGAAATGGCTTTCATCAAGAAGACAAATAGTAACAAGTGTTGGAGAGGCTGTGGATAAAAAGGAACCCTCATACACTGTTGGTGGGAATGCAAACTGGTGCAGCCGTTATGGAAGGCAGTGTGGAGGTTGCTGAAAAAATTACAAATAGAATTGCCATATGACCCAGCAATCACTCTCCTGGGTATCTACCCAAAAAATCTGAAAACATTTATAGATAAAGACACGTGTGCTCCAATGTTCTTTGCAGTTTTGTTTACGGTGGCCAAGACATGGAAACAACCAAAATGTCCTTCGATAGATGAATGGATAAAGAAGTTGTGGTATATATACACAATAGAATACTATTCGGCAGTAAGAAAAGATGATATAGGAACATTTGTGACAACATGGATGGATCTTGAGAGTGCAATGCTGATGAAATAAGTCAGACAGAAAAAGCAGAGAACCATGTGATTTCACTGATATGTGGTATATAAACCAAAAACAACAAAAGAACAAGACAAACAAAAGAGAAACAGAAACTCATAGACACAGATGATAGTTTAGTGGTTGCCAGAGGGTAAGGGGGGTGGGGGGTGGGGGGTGGGAGATGAAGGTAGGGGGATCAAATATATGGTGATGGAAGGAGAACTGACTCTGGGTGATGAACACACAAGGGGATTTATAGATGATGTAATACAGAATTGTACACCTGAAATCTATGTAATTTTACTAACAATTGTCACCCCAATAAATTTAATAAAAAAAGAAAAAAAACAAAAGAAAATGTCCAGAAAGACACCGGGATCTGGAGAAACAGAAAGACCAAGCACAAAAAGAATAGAAATGTCATTGTGGAAATGCAGAGAATATTTTCCTCATAATAACAGTTTTCTTCTTATGGACTGGAAAAAGAGGCAGAGGTGTTAGGGTTTCCCAGACAGCTGGTCATGACGCACACCACTCTGTGACACCACCCTAAGGTGGTGTCCTGAACACAATCAATGACCATGTCATACTACTACGAAACAAAACTGTAAACACCAGGATTGCAAGATTCCCAAACTCAGACTTGATTCTCAGTTTTCTGTAATCCCAGTAGAAAGCTACTCTTTATGATTCCATTGCTCACTTTAAAAATAAAAATGTCAGCAATTATGTTTGAATGGAAAAGATAGGATGTTTTTTTCTCATGTTTCTGGAGACCAGTCTAGCACTTTATAAATACGGTAAGACTCCAAAAAGAGGATGAAGCTCTTATCATGGCTAAAATTATAATTATTCTCCACTTTGTCTGGATAGAGATGGATTCATAATATAATTTGGATTGAGTTAATAATCATAAAATAAATGAATGATGGACTAAATGATAACTAGTGTTTTAAATGAAAAGTAATGACTTGAAAATTTAGGTCATGCCTGTGTCAGAGTTCTGGAATTTGATTTCCTAGTGACAATTGAGATTTGTGATGATGATAATACTGTGGATATAAGAATAGATGTGACATAGAGGCAGAAGGTTCCCTAGGTGCAAACTCTACCTATGTCGTTGACAGCTCTCTAAGAGACCCAATTTTTTAATGTATCATTCTTCTGTCTATTCTTAGATAAAGACATTCTAGAATAGATCTAATGAACACATCTTAGAGAGAACACTCATCGAATATACGATTATTTCCCTTTTCCTCTTTCCATTTTGGAGTCAAATAACCCTTGATTCAAGTACACTTTTTAAGTATACAATGTTGAATGAGTTAGTTAACACCAGCCTCAGTTTCCTTACCTGCACAATTATCTCAACTCTATTATTTTATTACCTAGATTTGTTTGGACAATTTAGTATAGTATGTATAAAACTGTTGCCTGGTCATTAACATAAGTGGTAGTTATTATCGTAGCAATAATCTTGAAGGAAAGTACCCTCATAGCTTACCTTTCTTCATAAAGTATTTACCAGTTCTTCATATCCTTTATTTCATTCTCTTTTTAAAATGCTTCTATGTTAAGACAAAATGTGTCTCTGCTCTATGAAAAAGAATACTGAGCATCAGTGGTTCGGACACTTGCCCAGCACAAGGGCCCCTCACTCAGTGCTGGGCTCTGCGTGAGGTGCTGCCCACTCCCCATCCTAGCACTGTGATGGGAACTATGGAGAATGTGAGCAGGTAAGGTGGGACTCAGATCCACCATTAAAGAGTTTTCAATCATTTGGAGATAAAAAGGTATAAACATAGGAAAAGATTACATGGCAATACAAGAGCACATAGACTACAGGTGCTATAAAATCTCAGAAAAGGGGGTTTTAAATAGTTCTGGAGCAAACAGAAAGCTTTCAGGAAGTAGGACACTATCCTCGAACCTGTAGTGTGAGTGTTGCTAGATAAGTACTGGGAGGAGAGAGAAGCTTAATGGTTTGTTAATAGCTTGATTTTTAAAATCTAGGTACTGTAACAGGTTGTTTGACCTGCCCCAAAACACTTGTCAGATGACACGTGTATCCCGCCTTTGCCAATGACGAAATTTAGGCTTCTGGAAACAAGCTTCTTGCCCAAGCTCGTAGAGCTGGTGAATGTGACTCTGCAGATTTGATATATACTTTCTGTTGAAAATCATTGTTTGAGCATCTACTTCTGTATTGGGAATGAGAAGATACTCTAGGACGTCTTCTTCATGCTCCACAAAACCCAGCTGTTACTACTTCACAATCTAATAGGACTTGCTGGTAACAAAGCGTAGAAGCTCTGTCTGACTGGTTGGGGCACTGGAGCGAGGAAATGGGGGGAAAGCACCTGGGATTTGGAGTTACTGGAAAGGAAGGAGGCAGAGTGGGGAGACAGGGAGTTTGCCTCCATTGTCAGACAGCCAGGAGGCCTTTCAGAGGCCAGTTGCTATAGTGCATTGCTGGGGCACGCCAGACATGAAACTTCAGCAGTGACTTGCTCTAAGCCAAAGCCCTTGAAAGATAGTGAATCTGAATGATCATAAATCTGAAGTGTTACTTGGCTATTGGCAGAAATATAAACAAGCACACTCTGAAGGAAAGTTTCCTTAGACACACTGAACTATCAAGAAATATAATCACATTAAATGAACATTAAATATATGAACATTAAAAATACACTAGAACACCACCCCTATGAGTGGAAGTCAGCAGAAACAAGAAACCGGAAATTTAGACACATAAGAATTCATAGATGTTGAACTATTCCGAAAAAAAAAAAAGAATACAGATGATCTAAGTAGGAATTGTGCAAATAAATCCATGAAGAGAGAGATGCATAAATATGATGAAGCAATCACTTTTGAAAAGACATGTTTTTAAAATGAAATTTCTGCAAATATTAACTACAATTATTGAAATAAAAAAATAAATAAACAACCTCAAAGAACAGGTTAAATACGTAGTTGATGAGAGAAATTGTGTGTTGAAAGATAAATATGATAATCTCTCCAGAGTGTAGCAAAGAGAGGTGAGGAAATGGAAAATATCAGAGAGAGTTAAGAGATAAGTGGATAAGAATAAGAAAGTCTAAGATATCAGCAATATTAGTTTTCTACTGCTGACATAACAAATTACCACAAACTTAGTGTCTTAATACAACACAAATTTATTATCTCCCGGTTGTATACAGTAGCATTCTGACACAGGTCTTACTGGACTAAAACCAAGATCTCAGCAGTGCTGTGCTCCTTACTGGAGGATGTGGAAAATACTTCCAAGTTTTTTCAGGTTGTTGGTTGAATCCAGTTCCTTGTGGTTGTAGGACTGAGGTTATGTTTCTTTCCCGTCCGTCAGCTGGGAGCTGCTCTTAGTTCTGCGAGGTGGTCTCTTTTTCTCACATGTGGTCCTGTATCTAAAACCATCAAGAGTATGTCCAAATCTCCTGGAATCCTGTGACTTCTCCCTTCTGCTGCATCCCTTATGCTTTCAACTAGAGAGGTTTCTCTGCTTTTAAGGACTCATGTGATTACATTGAGTCCACTCAGATGATCTCCCTATATTATGGTCAATTGGGCAGTAATATTTATTACATCTGCCCGGACTTGTTTTAACCATGTAACATTACATATTCACAACTGTGAGACAAAGGGGTATAGGCCACAGGGGCCAAAATTCAGCATTTCTCATGTCAGATGGACATAATAGAAACATTGAGAAAAGACAATATTTAAAGAGAAATTTTCTGAATCATGTCAGAATATCAGAGTTTTGAAATATACAAACTCACCCTTTATTAAGCATGACAAACACAAAGAAAGTCAATGCCTTACACCAACCCTATGAGACATGCATTACTGTTCCCATTTCAAAGATGAGAAAAAAGAGTGCAGAGACCTATTTGTCAAAGATCACCACGCCAGTCTAATTCAGGTCATGAATAAGGTGATGAAAAGAGATTCCTTTCTGCCTCTCTACTCATGAAATTAATTGTGAATGAAGAAAATGATAAAATTCCAAACTGGCTCTTATGGTGTCAGAGAACTTGCAGAATATACCCCATAATGCATTGTGAGTGTTTTTGTTATGGTTCATTTGTAGACAACAGAAACCACTTTAGCTAGCTTAACTAGAAAAAAAATTATTACTAAATCATATAGCTAGCAGCTATCAATATGGCTACCTCCTGCTTTGTATGACCTCGTGTAATATTTTCTCTTTGATGCAAGTTGAACCTAGTATTTCATTCTAACAAACAAGACACAAAGGAGTTGACTAGAATACTAAATCCTTGTGTAATTTGATGAAATTATTTTGTGCACATTTAATTTTATACTCAGTGTGCTCTCTTACAGTTCCACCATTGCTACATATTCTGAAGTATACACTCATAGAAAGATAAGGTAACAGCTGGCTTGTAGGTAGAGATAGAGCTTAAGTCTTCTTTTTCAAAAATACAAGGGTTCCTAGGGCTCTAGGAGGAATGACATTGTTCATTGCATCAAAGGAGTCAGGATAAAAATATCTAGACCCTTTGAATGAACTACAACAAATGAACTACTACCTACACAAGATTGAGATGAGCTATAATTAGCAGAAGGAACAGAGAAAAGACACAGCCATAGATACAAGAGAACATGCACTCGGGTCACACATATAGGAATGAGGTGTGAGGCTGAGATGATAGAAAGCTTATTGTAAAATGACAAGACAAATGAAGATAATAGGTACTGGGTTCAACACAGGGACTACTTGAATTTTAGGGTGAATTATTGGACCTTACCTTAGCCTCAATTTATGAGCAAGTTCAGGGTCTTCTACACAGAGATGCTGAATAAATTTCTCACAGGCGTGGCATCCTTTCCCAATAACAAGGTCAATCAAGACTCGAGCCTTATCCATGACTGTGTCATTTTCATCTCTCACTTTGCTCATCTCCTCCTGGTTAATAACTCTGTCCTCTAATAGGTCATCCAGCAAGCCATTTATTGTACCCTCGCCCACTGAATGGATGAACAGCCTCCTCTTCTGAATCAGGGTTTCTTCTATTAGAAGCACAAATATTCCTTAAGTAATGAACACAGCCCAATGTTCCTCTCAATTCACTAACAAGGAAGCAATCATTTTAATCTTTCTCAACCAAACTTTTCTCTCCATGGGGTTGAGTAGTCTTGAGGAAGGACCTAATGCCTTTGAATCTTGAGGCATCTACTCCATATAATTCTTTCTGATTCCAGCATCACCCACATGTGATCACTGAGTGACCTGGGAGACTTGATTTCATGATTTTTCTGTTAACCTCCTGAAAAGCAGAGGTCATTCTGCTCTGCCACACTCCAATTTCTTAAACGCTGAAGAGGTTTGACAGGCTATTTCCTTTGAGAACAGCTGCTAATATCCTACCTGTGCCCATTATCATCCTCAGGTGATTCATAGATTCAGATAAGGCTAGCAAAATACTAGCAGGATACCAACAGAGTCCCAGATTGTCTCTGGCCTTTACCTTTTGTTAAAAAAATGCTGTGATGTACTGGCTGAGCTCCTTCCTGTCCTCCCATTCCTCCTCTACCTCAACATTGCTTACATAAACCTTCACCAAGTTTAATTAGGAAGGCAGCGCTTTCCCAAATGATTTCTTCCACACAACCTCTCAGAGTACAAAAGACTTACCAGCCATGGCTCCTCACACTCGCCTTGGTGTGCAGTGTTGGTGCAGTATGGTGGCATACTTTGATATATACTTAGAATCTGGGCCGATTGCCACAGTTCAACCATGAGTGTACCACTGGAGTGAGTCAGGTAGGAATGTAGATGTGCTTGCCCATCTAGTGAGGCTAGTTTTCTCTGAAGGGCTCCAGGATTCCTCAGACCCAAATGATTCTGCCCAAGGAAATGAAGATCCAGTTTACTCTGCCTTACATTTGTATGTACTATAGCTCTTGTTTAAAACATTTTGTTTCTACTGGTTTACTATTGTTTTAAAAAACTGTACAGATTAAAGAAAGCCTACCTGTGGTTAACCTTTGACCTGCAGGCCACTTACTTGTCTTCTGTGTTCTAGGCAAAGCATTGTATTTATTTTCTTCGGAATAGGACCCTCTGTCTTTGCAATGTGTTGTATAAAATTTTGTACATTTTAATCTATGGTTTTCTTAAAGTAATTTTTACTTTCCCTTCTTATTTCCCCAACCAAGCTTGTAGCAGTCTGTGTGTCCTGTAGCCATAGGGAATGATTATGGCAACGCAGAAATTAGAAATGGCTTTCATCAAGAAGACAAATAGTAACAAGTGTTGGAGAGGTTGTGGAGAAAAAGGAACCCTCATACACTGTTGTTGGGAATGCAGACTGGTGCAGCCGCTATGGAAGGCAGTGTGGAGGTTCCTCAAAAAATTACAAATAGAATTGCCATATGACCCAGCGATCCCTCTCCTGGGTATCTACCCAAAAAATCTGAAAACATTTATAGATAAAGACACGTGTGCTCCAATGTTCTTTGCAGCTTTGTTTACGGTGGCCAAGACATGGAAACAACCAAAATGTCCTTCGATAGATAAATGGATAAAGAAGTTGTGGTATATATACACAATAGAATACTATTCGGCAGTAAGAAAAGATGATATAGGAACATTTGTGACAACATGGATGGATCTTGAGAGTGCAATGCTGAGTGAAATAAGTCAGACAGAAAAAGCAGAGAACCATGTGATTTCACTGATATGTGGTATATAAACCAAAAACAACAAAAGAACAAGACAAACAAAAGAGAAACAGAAACTCATAGACACAGATGATAGTTTAGTGGTTACCAGAGGGTAAGGGGGGTGGGGGTGGGGGGTGGGAAATGAAGGTAAGAGGGATCAAATATATGGTGATGGAAGGAGAACTGACTCTGGGTGATGAACACACAATGGGATTTATAGATGATGTAATACAGAATTGTACACCTGAAATCTATGTAATTTTACTAACAATTGTCACCCCAATAAATTTAATAAAAAAAGAAAAAGAAACAAAAGAAAATGTCCAGAAAGACACCGGGATCTGGAGAAACAGAAAGACCAAGCACAAAAAGAATAGAAATGTCATTGTGGAAATGCAGAGAATATTTTCCTCATAATAACAGTTTTCTTCTTATGGACTGGAAAAAGAGGCGGAGGTGTTAGGGTTTCCCAGACAGCTGGTCATGACGCACACCACTCTGTGACACCACCCTAAGGTGGTGTCCTGAACACAATCAATGACCATGTCATACTACTACGAAACAAAACTGTAAACATCAGGATTGCAAGATTCCCAAACTCAGACTTGATTCTCAGTTTTCTGTAATCCCAGTAGAAAGCTACTCTTTATGATTCCATTGCTCACTTTAAAAATAAAAATGTCAGCAATTATGTTTGAATGGAAAAGATAGGATGTTTTTTTCTCATGTTTCTGGAGACCAGTCTAGCACTTTATAAATACGGTAAGACTCCAAAAAGAGGATGAAGCTCTTATCATGGCTAAAATTATAATTATTCTCCACTTTGTCTGGATAGAGATGGATTCATAATATAATTTGGATTGAGTTAATAATCATAAAATAAATGAATGATGGACTAAATGATAACTAGTGTTTTAAATGAAAAGTAATGACTTGAAAATTTAGGTCATGCCTGTGTCAGAGTTCTGGAATTTGATTTCCTAGTGACAATTGAGATTTGTGATGATGATAATACTGTGGATATAAGAATAGATGTGACATAGAGGCAGAAGGTTCCCTAGGTGCAAACTCTACCTATGTCGTTGACAGCTCTCTAAGAGACCCAATTTTTTAATGTATCATTCTTCTGTCTATTCTTAGATAAAGACATTCTAGAATAGATCTAATGAACACATCTTAGAGAGAACACTCATCGAATATACGATTATTTCCCTTTTCCTCTTTCCATTTTGGAGTCAAATAACCCTTGATTCAAGTACACTTTTTAAGTATACAATGTTGAATGAGTTAGTTAACACCAGCCTCAGTTTCCTTACCTGCACAATTATCTCAACTCTATTATTTTATTACCTAGATTTGTTTGGACAATTTAGTATAGTATGTATAAAACTGTTGCCTGGTCATTAACATAAGTGGTAGTTATTATCGTAGCAATAATCTTGAAGGAAAGTACCCTCATAGCTTACCTTTCTTCATAAAGTATTTACCAGTTCTTCATATCCTTTATTTCATTCTCTTTTTAAAATGCTTCTATGTTAAGACAAAATGTGTCTCTGCTCTATGAAAAAGAATACTGAGCATCAGTGGTTCGGACACTTGCCCAGCACAAGGGCCCCTCACTCAGTGCTGGGCTCTGCGTGAGGTGCTGCCCACTCCCCATCCTAGCACTGTGATGGGAACTATGGAGAATGTGAGCAGGTAAGGTGGGACTCAGATCCACCATTAAAGAGTTTTCAATCATTTGGAGATAAAAAGGTATAAACATAGGAAAAGATTACATGGCAATACAAGAGCACATAGACTACAGGTGCTATAAAATCTCAGAAAAGGGGGTTTTAAATAGTTCTGGAGCAAACAGAAAGCTTTCAGGAAGTAGGACACTATCCTCGAACCTGTAGTGTGAGTGTTGCTAGATAAGTACTGGGAGGAGAGAGAAGCTTAATGGTTTGTTAATAGCTTGATTTTTAAAATCTAGGTACTGTAACAGGTTGTTTGACCTGCCCCAAAACACTTGTCAGATGACACGTGTACCCCGCCTTTGCCAATGACGAAATTTAGGCTTCTGGAAACAAGCTTCTTGCCCAAGCTCGTAGAGCTGGTGAATGTGACTCTGCAGATTTGATATATACTTTCTGTTGAAAATCATTGTTTGAGCATCTACTTCTGTATTGGGAATGAGAAGATACTCTAGGATGTCTTCTTCATGCTCCACAAAACCCAGCTGTTACTACTTCACAATCTAATAGGACTTGCTGGTAACAAAGCGTAGAAGCTCTGTCTGACTGGTTGGGGCACTGGAGCGAGGAAATGGGGGGAAAGCACCTGGGATTTGGAGTTACTGGAAAGGAAGGAGGCAGAGTGGGGAGACAGGGAGTTTGCCTCCATTGTCAGACAGCCAGGAGGCCTTTCAGAGGCCAGTTGCTATAGTGCATTGCTGGGGCACGCCAGACATGAAACTTCAGCAGTGACTTGCTCTAAGCCAAAGCCCTTGAAAGATAGTGAATCTGAATGATCATAAATCTGAAGTGTTACTTGGCTATTGGCAGAAATATAAACAAGCACACTCTGAAGGAAAGTTTCCTTAGACACACTGAACTATCAAGAAATATAATCACATTAAATGAACATTAAATATATGAACATTAAAAATACACTAGAACACCACCCCTATGAGTGGAAGTCAGCAGAAACAAGAAACCGGAAATTTAGACACATAAGAATTCATAGATGTTGAACTATTCCGAAAAAAAAAAAGCATACAGATGATCTAAGTAGGAATTATGCAAATAAATCCATGAAGAGAGAGATGCATAAATATGATGAAGCAATCCCTTTTGAAAAGACATATTTTTAAAATGAAATTTCTGCAAATATTAACTACAATTATTGAAATAAAAAATAAATAAACAACCTCAAAGAACAGGTTAAATACGTAGTTGATGAGGGAATTTGTGTGTTGAAAGATAAATATGATAATCTCTCCAGAATGTAGCAAAGAGAGGTGAGGAAATGGAAAATATCAGAGAGAGTTAAGAGATAAGTGGATAAGAATAAGAAAGTCTAAGATATCAGCAATATTAGTTTTCTACTGCTGACATAACAAATTACCACAAACTTAGTGTCTTAATACAACACAAATTTATTATCTCCCGGTTGTATACAGTAGCATTCTGACACAGGTCTTACTGGACTAAAACCAAGATCTCAGCAGTGCTGTGCTCCTTACTGGAGGATGTGGAAAATACTTCCAAGTTTTTTCAGGTTGTTGGCTGAATCCAGTTCCTTGTGGTTGTAAGACTGAGGTTATGTTTCTTTCCCGTCCATCAGCTGGGAGCTGCTCCTAGCTCCTCGAGTTCCTCTCTGTTTCTTACATGTGGTCTTGTATCTAAAACCATCAAGAGTATGTCCAAATCTCCTGGAGTCCTATGAGTTCTCCCTTCTGCTACATCCCTTATGCTTTCAACTAGAGAGGTTTCTCTGCTTTTAAGGACTCATGTGATTACATTGAGTCCACTCAGATGATCTCCCTATATTATGGTCAGTTGGGCAGTAATATTTATTACATCTGCCCAGACTTGTTTTAACCATGTAACATTACATATTCACAACTGTGAGACAAAGGGGTATAGGCCACAGGGGCCAAAATTCAGCATTTCTCATCTCAGATGGACATAATAGAAACATTGAGGAAAAGACAATATTTAAATAGAAGTTTTCTGAATCATGTCAGAATATCAGAGTTTTGAAATATACAAACTCACCCTTTATTAAGCATGACAAACACAAAGAAAGTCAATGCCTTACACCAACCCTATGAGATATGCATTACTGTTCCCATTTCAAAGATGAGAAAAAAGAGTGCACCCGTGCCAGTCTAATTCAGGTCATGAATAAGGTGTTGAAAAGAGATTCCTTTCTTCCTCTCTACTCATGAAATTAATTGTGAATGAAGAAAATGATAAAATTCCAAGCTGGCTCTTATGGTGTCAGAGAGCTTGCAGAATATAGCCCCATAATGCATTTCGAGTGTTTTTGATATGGTTCTTTTGTAGACAACAGAAACCACTTTAGCTAGCTTAACTAGAAAACAAATTATTACTAAATCATATAGCTAGCAGCTATCAATATGGCTACCTCCTGCTTTGCATGCCCTCGTGTAATACTTTCTCCTTGAATGCAAGTTGAACCTAGTATTTGATTCTAATAAATAGAATATGGCAAATGTGATGAGATTTTTTTTCCCCAAAAAAATTAGGTAACAAAAAGACTGGTTTCCATCTTGCTCACTTCTCTTCATCTCACTTACTCACTCTTAGGGAAACTAACTGCCATATTGTGAGCAGCCCTGTGGAGAAACACACATTAAGGAACTGAGTAAAACTTCTAGGCAACAACCAGTGATGAGAAGAATCCTGTCCACAATTAGGCTTCACTTCACCATGCGTATGAATCTGGAAGCAGATCTGACCCTCTTATTGAACCTTCAGATGAGACCACAGCCATGAATGACATCTCGATTGTCATATAAAGAGGGTGCCAAAACAATGAATACACATTTTAAGGAAGGAAAATCTATTAAAATTGTAATACTCAATATATACCGATAACAAAAGAGGAAACCGAGTCACGTTTGACTTCTGCAATTACAAGAGGTGCTCGAAGTGGTTACCATGAGCCTCCAGACACTTCTGGTTATGGCGAACTACTGCTCAAGCAATGGTGACCAAAGTGTACACTTGTATACCTTTTTTTGGTACCCCCAGTATTGCCTAGATGCCTATCACACATAAATAATGAGATAATTGATTGTTGCTTATGCCATCGAATTTTGGGGCAATTTTTACACAACAATGGAACCTAATACATGATGTAGTGTGTGGCAGACAAAAATGTGCTTTCAGAGCTTAACAGCAGGATCTAGAATGATCTCATAAAGACAGTTGCTACTCTCAGAACCACATATCCTCTGAAATGATCAGGAAAGCTACTATCAGAGACTGCTGAATCAGGAAGTTAGTGAATATGTGAGTTCTTTATCCATATGTGTTCTTTCACAGAGAAAATTCTATTTAAATTATATTTATTGCTTACTGCTTACAGGAAATAATCAATCATGAATAAAATCATCCTCATATCCTTTCTTAATAATTTTGTCATTTATTCTTTTTCCACCACCCATATGCCCTTATATTTGTCTGTTTTTCTATCTCTTTTGGGTCTCTGTCTTATACACACACACACACACACACACACACACACACAGAAACACAAACAAACAAAAAACCATCACAAACACCTTTGATTTTTTTTAACAAGCATATAAAATATTTTATCCAATTCTAAACAGAATGCTGATTTAGCATAGTAGGTTTTGAAAAAGTGGTATATGTATACCACGTAGTAAAATATGAGAGTAATATCTCCACCTTGAATAGTCATAGGAAAAAGAGAGAGCATAACACAAAGGGAAGGTCCCACGAGTTATCTCCCCCACGGCAGAGGGACCAGGTCATTACAAAACACTATGTAAAGATAAACTTGCAGATTATTTTGTACTCCCTACACTAAGACAACACTAAACTTTGTATTCCATCATCTGGTTGGATAATAATCTTCAGTTTATCCTTAAAAACTCGTGTTGTTCTCAGTGATCAGTGTTGAGAATGTGGTGTGGCTGCTAGACTGGGAATGCCCAGTGGATGATCCATGTCATGACTAATCTCCAAAATACCATGAGATTAAAACAATAAGAAAGCAACCAACAGAAGTTTAAAGTTTGAGCAAGGAAATGAATTACTTCTCTACTAACATGTCTTAATGGAACTCCAGAGTCACGAACTTTGGACCATATGAAATACTGTAGTGGCTTCAGCAGAAATGCAACTTATTCAATTAAATTCATTCAGCAACTCCTCCTGTCCTGTATTCTCCAGATTACTCTAACTCTATTCCTATGGGAAACTGTTTTTCACAATAAGTAACACAATAGATACCTAGATATAGATATATAGATTTTTTTTTCCTTTTATTGAAATACAAAATGATTTTTAAAATCATGTTGAACTGGCAAATTTCCTTGAGGAAGTAGATTTACTTGTACAAGGATTGGACTCCTGTGATTTCCTGTAAAAGACAGAGAGAAATAGGGATGAGTAGGTGTGACAATAGTTGCTCAGAGATAATTACTGTAACAATGAATAGTTTCAACATAATTATGTCTCAGCTATGTTTCTATTAGTCCCAAATGTGTATCTATTAGTCCAAAAAAATAAAGACTGCAAGGAGATGTTTGCAGTGGTTTCCAAGCCCAACCATGGACTTACACAACTCGGAGATTGGAAGGTCTACACATTTTGACAGGAAAAGTGAAGTTTATCATGCTGGATTGATCGAATCTATTTTAAGATAACTGATAGAATAGTTATGAGGAGGAATAATTTCTGTGGGTTACTAATTGATGTAATAATTGAAACTTGTTTTAGAATAAAAATTTAAAGTATGTTGTTACATTTAAACAAACTAAAATATCTCTATTTCTCAATATAACAAACTTATTTATTGACATAAAAAATTTATTTTCTAATTTATACTTACGGCATATATTTAAAAGGGTTTTGACCAGAGAAAACCCCATGTGTTAGCTTAAGTACTTGCAAGAGTGACTCATCCAAAATTCTATGCATGCAGTTTAATAGCCTGTGAGCTGCATTGTGATAATATTTGAATGTGGTACAATGAAAGCAATGTCAACACAAGTAAATTCTGTATGCTACTGTGCCTCATGCTAGTAGCAGATCAATCCTGGATATTGATATCTGCACACTCTGTCAACCAAACAGCTGGTTTCACTATAGTTAATCCAATCTTCTAAATTAGGGTTATCCCTAATATGGATACCAAATGCGTGTATTTTCTTGGGTTAATATGTGTGAATTAATACTTATTTAAAGTTGATATATAATCCATAGTTAAACCTTTGCCTCTTGCATTATAGAAAATATTCTTTGGCTTGTTCATTTTTAATTAACTTCATTGTGGTATTATTTGCACTCAAGTAAAATTTATCCATTATAGGTGTAAAGTTCAGTGTGATTTGCCATACTACCAGTCGACTTAAAGAAATTTCCGTTATCCTAACAAGTCAAATTGAAATCAATTGTACCAACCCCAAGCTCAAGGAAATCACTGATCTGATTTCTATCACCATGGATTACTTTGTCAATTTTTTTTTTAAATATATAAATGGGACAATATGTATGTGCCATTTATGTAAATTTTCTTTTGCTGGATAAAATATTCTGAATAGTTTTCTATTTTGATGTATGTAGAAGCAGTTAGTATCTTCTTACTGCCGAGAAACATTATGCTATATGAATATGTAACAATTTGTTGTCCATTGATGTGGTGGCTACTTGGGTAACTTGCAGGTTTTGCTACCATAGTAATATCTTATTGGAGCTTCAATTTACATATTCCTGATGATTAAAGTTGTTGAACATCACTTCATGTACCTCTTGGCCATGTGTGTATCTTTTTTTCAGTGTTCAAATTACTTGTCCATTTTATATTGAGGAATTTGTTGTTTTACTGAGTTGTAAGTATTCTTTAAATAGTCTTGATACAAGACCTTTGTCAGATATATGTATTATGAATATTTTTTCCAAGCTATTTCTTGCTTGCTAATTTTCTGAATGGTATCTTGAAGAGTGGAAGATTTTAGTTTTACAAAGTTCAACTTATCTTTTTTTTTTAATTTATTTATGTGGTCTGTGATTTTTATGTTCTGTGCTATGGGTTTGAATTATCTCATTTTTCTGTCCTTTAGCATACTTACATCTTTACATCTATAGTATGTTCATTGTAGATAGCATAGAATTGTCTACAATTCTTTTACTTTTTTATTTTGTCTAACAGGGAAGACTACAGATGAGTTTGGTAAATGACTAAATCTTACTGCACCAATATGCAAACAGTTCAATAAAGGACTAAATCTTACTATGAGATTCAGTCCTTTACCAAACTTCTCTGTAAACTTCCCGTCAGTGTGTCCATTTTAGGAATGCCAAGAGCTGCACATGTGTGACAGTCAACAATCACCACAGCAAAGCCAATATGGCAGCCAAATGTCAACCTGAGCAGTTGTCCTGTAGAATAAGCCCAGGAATCTGAATTGTGCCCAAGGGCCTGAGGCCATTTCCTGGGAACCCAGTAGCATTTGGGGATTTTAAAGGTGTATTAAGCATCTAATGACCTCTATGCTGAGTCATGTGTCGCAGATCTGTTGGCATTTGTGCTTTTAAAGTTTGTTTTCTCATCATTAAAAAATATGGGATTTGTCATTCTGTAGATTTAAATCTCCTTCTGAAGCCATTTTTCTTGCACCTGAAGAACTTCCTTTGTTTTCAATTTCCTTTTTTTAAAGATTTTTATTAAAAATATAGCTAACATACAATATAACATTAGTTTCAGGGGTACACCATACGTATTCAACATTTATATAAGTAAAGAAGTGATCACCATGATAAGTCCACCAACCACTTCACATTATCACAATATTATTGACTATACTGTCTATGCTGTACATTACGTCCCATGACTTAGTTATTTTATTTCTGGAAATGTTGACCTCTTATTCCCTTTCACCTTCCCCCCTTTTAAAATTTTTCAATTACAGTTGACATTCAGTATTATATTACTTTCAGGTGTACAGCATAGTGGTTAGACATTTGTATAGTTTAAAAGTGATCCCCCGACAAGTCTAGTACCTGGCACTATACATAGTTATTACCATACCATTGACTATATTCTCTATGCTTTACATTCCCGTGATTATTTTATAACTACCAATTTGTATTTCTTAATCCCTTCCCCTTTTTCATCCTGCTCCCCAATCCCCATCCCATCTATCACCTCGATATAGTACCCAACAGACATCATACATAGCTATTGCAATATTATTGATTATATTCTTTATCCTATACTCTACACCTCATAACTACTTTGTAACAACCATTTTGTACTTCTTAATCCCTTCCCATTTTTTACCCACACTCCCAAACCCCCTTCCATCTGGCAACCATCAAAATGTTCTCTATATACATGAGTTTCTTTTTTGTTTGTTTTTCTTCTTTAGATTTTACATATAAGCAAAACCACATTGCATTTGTCTTTCTCTGTCTGATATTCTTCACACTGCATAACACCCTCCAGGTCCATCTATGCCACAGTAGATGGCAAGAACTCATTCCCTTCCATGGCTGAGCAATATTTATTTGTTTGTATGTACCACCTCCTCTTTATTTATTCTTCCATTGACAGACACCCCGGCAGCCTCTAGATCTCGGCTATTGTAAATAATGCTGCAATAAACATATGGGTGCACACATCCCTTCAAAGTAGTGTTATGGGTTTCTTCATATAACTATCCAGAAGTGGGATTACTGGGTCCTGCTTTATCTGTTGTTACAGCCTTTGTTTTAAAACCTTTTTTGTCTGGTATAATTATTGCTACTCCAGTTTTTTTGGTTTGTTTCCATTTTCATTAAATATCTTTTCCTATCCATTTACTTTCTGTCTGTGTGTATCTTTCAATCTGAAGCGAGTCTCTTGTAAACAGCATATGTAAGAGTAATCTTTTCCTGTCCATTCAGCCCTCCTATGTCTTTTGATTGAAGTGTTTAATCCATTTACATTGAAAGTGATTATTGATAGATATGTAGCTATTGCCATTTTATTATTCATCCCCACCCCCCCACCCCCCCACCCCCATCTTAAAGAAATCCCTCTAACATTCCTTGTAACACTGGTTTGGTGGCAATGAACTCCTTTAGCTTTTTTTTTTTTTTTTTTTTTTTTTTTTTGGTCTGGGAAGTCCTTTAACTCCCCTTCGATTTTAAATGATAGGCTTGCTAGGTAGAATAACCTTGGTTGTAGGTCCTTTTTATTTCATCACATTGAATATTTTGTGCCAGTTCCTTCTGGCCTGCAGAGTTTCTGTTGAGAAATCTGCTGACAATCTTATGGGGGCTCCCTTTTAAGTTACTAGTTGCCTTTCTCTTGCTGCTTTTAGGATTCTCTCTGTCTTTTAACATTTTAATTATGATGTGTCTTGGTGTGGGCTTGTATGAATTCATCTTGTTAGGGACTCTCTGCCCTTCCTTGGCTTGTATGTCTATTCCTTTCACCAGGTTAAGAAACTTTTCTGTCATTTCTTCAAATAGGTTCTCAATCCCTTGTTTTCTCCCTTCTCCTTCTTATACCCATACGATGTGAATGTTGGTACACTTGATGTTTTCCCAGATGTCTCAAAAAAATCCTCATTTTTTTGGATTCTTTTTTCTTTTCCCTGTTCTACTTGGGTGTTTTCTGCTACCTTGTCTTCCAAATCGCTGATTTGATCCCATGCTTCATCTAGTTT
This sequence comes from Rhinolophus sinicus, assembly GCF_057876585.1. Taxonomy (NCBI): domain Eukaryota; kingdom Metazoa; phylum Chordata; class Mammalia; order Chiroptera; family Rhinolophidae; genus Rhinolophus; species Rhinolophus sinicus. The sequence goes on along the minus strand of NC_142514.1, from coordinate 114,697,711 downwards.
ACAGGTTATTGTATTCCTCACTTCTAACTGGTTTGTTTTTATGCTTTCTATTATTTCTATGGTTTCAGTTTTTATGCTTGCTATGTCTTTGTTGAAGTTTTCATTAAGTTCCTTAAGCATTGTTATAATCATTGTTTTCAACTGTGTAACTAGTAGGTCACTTGCCTCCATTTTGCTTTGTTCTTTTTCTGGAATTTTCTCCTGTTCTTTCATTTGGGACATATTTCTTTGTTTCCTCATTTTGGCTGCCTCTCTGTGTTTATTTCTATGTATTATGTAGATCTGTTGCTCTCCCTGTCTTGGACTGGTGTTCTTATATAGTAGTGCCCTCTGGGAACCACTGGCACAATCTCTCTGGTAATGTGCACCAGGTGCTCCAGGAGTGTCCCTTGTGTGGGTTGTGTTGGGTTGTGTGTGCCCTCCTGTTATGTAGTTGAGACTTGATTGCTATTGGCACATCAGTGAGGGGATTGAACCTCAGGCTAAGTGGCAGTGGGGTTTGACCATATCTACAATTTATGGGCTGCTGGGAGGAGGGTGGGTGTTACCTCATTGAGTGGAATTCTCCCCAGTGGCTCTGGTGCCTATTGAGACTGCCCTTTGTGTATGTGCTTGTGGGGCTAATTCGGTGGTGCTCTGCTGTGGCCTACAGCCAACCTCCAAATATGTTTGTTCTGGTACCTCTTGTGCAAGCTCCGGTGCAAGCTCAGGTCACCCATGGCCTGTGTTTTCATTTTCTTTTAAGTTACTTACTGTGGCTGTGGTTTATTTGTTCTCTACTTTTGTTTGGCTTTGTAAGTTTATTTCACCTTCATTTTGAAATAATATTTTAGCTGGAAATAGTTGCTTAGCTGTCATTTTGTTTTTATTTAGCATTTAAAAAAATGTCATTTCATTGTATTCTGTGTTGCAATATTTCTGATGTAAGTTTGTAGTCATTTATTATTTTTGTTCCTGTACATGTAATTTGTCCTTTTCCTGTGGTTTATAAAAAACTTATGGGATATTTGGATTAGGATTCCTTGAGCTTTTTTGTTTTGTGAGTTCATAATTTTTACCAATTTTGAAAATATGTTGTCCATTTTTTAAAAAATATTCTTTGTATCCCTCTGCCTATCTTTTTAGGGATCCAATTACATAGACATTTGTTAGATCACTTGTTATATCCCACAGGTTACTGAGGCTCTGTATCTGCCCCCCACCATGCTTTAATTTGAATAGTGTCTATTGCCAAGACTTCAAGTTCAGTCTTTTTTCCTACAGTTTTTAACTACCTCCAATGAATTTTTCACTTCATATATATATTTTTTAAGCTCTTTAAATTCAATTTGGATTTTTAAAAAATTTCACTCTATCTCTTTATGGTCATGGTTTTCTTAACATCACTAAGCCAACTTTTAATATTTTTAAAAAATCTTTGCTAATTTCATCATTTTTGGTCAATTTGTATTTAATAACTTTTTTTCTGGTATCAAGTAACTCTGATGATTCTTTAAATGTGTAGTAATTTTTGATATGCTGCCAGATAAACGTTGAAAATAGATGATTCGTATGTTTGGATCTAAAGAATTTTATTTACTATTAACACTTATTTTGGCAGGAACTTAAGTTTATTTGTGGATCACTTTTATCATTTCCAGACTTTTTTTTTAAAGTGTTACTAGGGAAGGTCTAGTGTAGCTTTAGTCTGGGATTTTTCAGTCTAACTATAAAGGCATGACCCCTATGGAATTTCTACTTATTGTTCTGAGTGTTCACTGAGCCCTGTCCATTTGGCATGGTTAGAATTCAAATATTTACCAATACTGTGTGAACTGTGTGAGGTATTGACATTACTGCCTGAGCAGTGTTTTTTTCCTGGGCTCCTATAATAGTGGATGTTGATAATAGTTATCCTATAATAGTGAATAGTGAATATAATATAATAGTGAATGTTGATATTCATTCAAATACTCAAGAAGAACACTCTGTAGTTATTAATATTTAGAAATCTTTTTCTTCATATCTCCTTCATGTCTGGATGTTTTCACATTTCAGCTGTCTCAACATACCTGGAATGTCATCTCCATTTTCTCAACTCATTGAAACAATCACATTTCACTTGTTATCCCTTCCTTCACTATATAACAGAAATTTTGTGCTGGCAGAAAACTGTGTATGGTGTAGGCATAGTTTTGTGGTTTACCTTGTTTTTTTTTTTTTCCTTCTCCTAGTAAAAGCAGTCCTGTACTTCCCATTGCCAATATCTGAAAATAGCTGTTTCAAATTTTTCACCTCTTTTTTAAATTACTTATGACAGAAAGACAATACTAATACCAGTTGCTGTTCCATGGCCGAAAGACAAAGTTTTCTTTTTGATAAATATTAGAAGGCATGAATAAAACAATAAATACAAAATATTGTTTAATTAATTTGTGCATAACCTGTCACCACTCTGTTACCTACTTTAGTCAATATCCTGATTTGCTAACATCAGCTGTGGGTACTTATTAATTTTAATTGCCTGGAAAGAGATAAAAATATCTCGTCATAGTTTGTCTTTCAAGTGTGGGCATTTGGGCTTTGACATTTGGTTCTTCAAATGATCGCTGAACCTGAAAATAAAAAAGAAGAGTGTTTTTAAAAAGAAAATATATGTATATTTGTCCACACAGTTACCATTTATAGTACTTTCATTCCTTTTTGTAAATCTATATTTCCATACGGTATCATTTTTCTTCTCCTGATTGTCTTCCATTAACATTTCTTGTAATGCAGGTCTGCCGGTAAAGGAATATTTCATCTTTGGTATGACTGAAATGTCTTTGTACTTTTTATTATGAAAAGTATTTTTATTTTTTTCTGGACTTAAAGTTTAGGATGACTTTTTTTCAGTTTCACTACTGTTTTTCTACCATGAATTGTTTCCAATAATCTGCTGCATTCTTTACTTTGTTTCTCTGTATGTAGCATGTGTCTTTCTCTTTACTTTTAGGATTATCTTTTTGTCAAGCATTTAGTGAATTTAGACTAAGATGAGACTTGCTGTAATTTTTCCACTTTTTTAATACTTTATGTTTGTTGCCCTTCTTAATTCTATAGGTTTATGATTTTCATTACATCTGGAAAAAATTGACTCTTTTCTTTAAATATTGTTTTCTTCCTTTTCCTTTAGGGCACAACTTACATATATCTTAGGCTTTTTAAATTTGTCTCATAGCTCACTGTTTATTTTTTTATTGTTTATTTTTTATCATTTGTTTATTTTTTTATTTTTTTTTTATTCTTGTTTCTTGTGCTTCATCTTGTATAGTTTTTTCAAGTCCATTATTTTTTCTTTCATACAATATTTAATCTACTGTTAATCTCATCCAGTATATTTTTCAGGTCATACATTCTATGTTTTTAATCTCAAAATACAATTTAGATCTTTGAATATCTTTTATGATCCTACTTAATATTGGAACATATGGATTACAGTTTATTGTCCTTTTCTGTTAGTCATAGTATCTGTGCCAGTTATGGATCAGTTCTGATTATTCCATTAACAGCGAGTTTTATTTTCCTGATTCTTTGCATCCCAGGTAATTTTTATTGGAAGTCATACATTTTGAATTTTATATTATCAAGTTCTGAATATTTTTGTATATATTCTTGTGCTTTATTCTTGGATGTATTCTGTTACTTGGGAACCGTTTGGTCCTTTGAGGTCTTCCTTTTATATCTCTTAAGAAGGATGAAAGAATTGTTTATTTTAGGGTTATTTCCTACTACTTGGTAAGACACTTCTGAGTAGTCTGCAGGCAAATTATGATATTTTAACAGTCTGGCTGGGGGTATTGGCACTATTCATGGCTTGTATGAGAACTGTGGTATTTTTCCCTGTAATCCCTTAAGGTAGTTATTTATCCTGACTCAGTAGTTTCCTCTCATACATACTGAACATACTCTGCTAAAAACTTAATGGGGACCCTCTGAAGATCTCCAGAGCTCTCTCTGTGTGAATCTCTATCCTCTTTGGTATTTTGTTATGTGAACCCTTAACCTCTCTGGAATCTCAGCTCTGACCCCTCAACTTTGGGAGTCCATCAGGATCTGCCTTGTTTCTGTCTACCCATGCTGTGGCCTGGAAACTCTCTCAAGAGAGTAAGTTGACATAATTTTAAGGCTCATTCTTGTTTGTTTCCCATTTCTCAGGGATCAGTGTTCTTTATTATCTGATTTCCAGTGTATTGGAAACTGTTGCTTCATATATTTTATTTTGGTGTTTGTTTGTTTCAGACAAGAGTCTAAATCTAGTCTCTGTTAGGTCATCTTGGCTGAAAACAGGAGTTTCTGACCCTTTTGATTTTAACTACAAATTTTCACCTCCAGAGTTTATGGACTGAAGACTTTAACTTTGGCGATTTTCTCCTTCGGTCCTCATCAAGACCTGATCATCTTGGTCCTCTGAAATTCCTATCCCAAATTCTATTTTTAAATTTATTTCTTAATTATAAATGACATACAATATTATATTAGTTTCAGGTGTACCACATAGTGATTAGATATTTATATGCCTTATGAAGCGATCATCACAATAAGTCTTGTACCCATCTGGCACCATACAGAATTTTACAATATTATTGACTATGTCCCTTATACTCTACTTTACATTCTCATGACTAATTTTATAACTGACAGTACTTCCAATTGCCTTTACCTTTTCTGTGTATACCCTTACCACCCTACCATCTGGCAAACTTCAGTTTGTTCTCTGCATCCATGAATTTGTTTCTGTTTTGTTTTGTTTGTTTATTTTGTCTTTTAGATTCCACATATAAATGAAATCATACAATATCTGTCTTTCTCTGTCTGACTTATTTCACTTAGTATAATACCCTGTAAGTTTATCTATGCTGTTGCAAATGTCTAGATTTCATTTTTTTTATGGCTGAGTAATAGTCCATAGTATATATGTTCCACATCTTCTTCCACTGCCTGCCATCTCTCTTCCATTGACAAGTAAATATATTTTATGCCAGTCAAAAACAAATACAAATTCTCCTATTCCACCAAATTTTTACTTTATAGATAAGATGACCATATCTAACTTAGAACTTTTCCCTTATTCTCTCTCATAGAACCTTGTTAACTTGTTTTCCCCTAGAAATTATAAATAACATATTTTGATTATGTGATCTTCACCATTATATTTCCTACTAGAATGTTAGCTATGAATGCAGGGACTGTGTCAGTTCTTTTTTAAAAACTATTTTATAAGCATGAGTCAGCCACAGTTATTTGTAAAGGAAACCAATAAATACTTAACAAAAATACATTGTATGCCAAAATGTATTCCATAATCTGAATATTTAAGGAACTATCATTCCATACTACTTGTTATCTTCATAGGTCATAATTTATCTATAGTGTTCTGTATTCAGTATTCTTCTCCTCCTTAAATCCCCAATTTTTAATATTTTGAATTCAGAAGTTTAGCAAGTATTAACTTTCTTTGCTTACTAAAGCTTAGAATTTTGGAAATAATTAGAACACTAGATGTGCCACAGTTTGATTAATATCCTGTCATTTGTGTAAAATATGCAGGTAGATTATCATATACATTTGTTTTGGCTTGTAAGAATAAATAAATAAATAAATAGATAAATAAATAAATAGATAAATAAATAGGAGAGAGTGATCCACGATTATGGTGTAGATAAACACTATGTTTGCCTCCTCCCATGAGCACATTAAAATAGCAACTAAATTATAGAACAATCAACCTGGAGACTATCTCAATTCTAGCTGAACAGAAGTTTTATAACTAAGGATATAAACACAAGCAATGTCGAGAATAGTAAGGGGGATGGAGACATGAAATAGGCCTGTCCCACACTTGCAGTGATTCAGAATTGGAAGGGATATCTCAACCACAGATATCCTTCCACCCCCAGGCCAGGAGCAAGGGGGTCACAGCTCCAGTCCAGAGTATCAATGTTGGGAAAGGGAATCCCCACACATCTGTTTGTGAAAAACAGTGGGGATTCTGTAGTCTGAGTCAGAGAGAAGGCTCTGGAAAACACAAACATCCTCTTAAAGGGCTGGGGCACAGACTCACTTGATAGCAGGCAGTCACCCTGGGTTCTGGTGGAGGGACAGTGACTCGGGAGGTGTCAGAGACATACAGAAACAGACGGTGTAGAGTGGCTTCAGGACAAGGACTAGAGGGACAATTGCCATTTTCCTGCATAGAACCCTTCTCCTGTGCAGCTGGAAGGTGGGCACCATCCTTCCTGTGTTGAGCCCTCTCCCACATAACCAAATATGAATCTGCATTGGCCTGGTGAACCCACTCTTTTCTTCAGCCACTCACTCTACCTTGGTGACTTCCTGGGACTTTGTCCAATCCAACTCATGCAATGCCTGAGGCAACTTGTTGGAGATCAGCCAGCCCCACACACATTGTACTCTCTCAGACTACTTCAGGGTATCTGCTGGCCCCACATGGGCAGCTGCTGGCCTTGGTGTGCTCTGAGACTTTTGTTGAGTAGTTCAAGTCTCAGCACTACCACGAAACTTTAATCTACATTAACCTGGTGAACACCACTCGTCCCACCCTGGTGACTCCCTGAGACCCCCCACCTCACCAAACTCACGTACTACAAAAAGCTCTCTCAGGAGCTGTGCCATATAAGAGCTGGCAGGTAGCAGCAAGCCTCGGAGTCTCCTGGGCTTTCTGTGGAGCTACCCCAGACTCAGTACGGGTGACAGCCATCCTCAGTTTGCAGGGTGGCCTCTCCTATGTGCCTCTAGGTCCAGCACAGGCAGCAATCAACCATGGATTGTTTTGTCGCTCCTACCAGGTAGTCCCTGGATGGCCACAGGCAGTGGCTGACCGGGGCCTCCACTGGAGCCCTCTCAAGAGGCCTCCAAATCTGGAGGTCAGATTCAGATCACAGCACAGCACTACTGAGTTAACCTCACAAGTGGCACACACAAAGGGCAGTCTTAACAGGCACCAGAACCCAGTGAGGTAAATGCTGCTCTGCAGGATAAGCCCCCACAAAGCAGCCAGTAAGCTGTGAATGTGGTCAAACCCCAGTCAGTCAGCCAAAGGGTCAATCTCACCCACTGATGTGTCAATAACAAACAAGTCTCAACTATGGCAGGGGGGTACACACAACACACACAGGGGTCATGCGTGAAGCTCCCAGAACAAGTGAGCAGGGAGATTGTGACACTGGGTCTGACAGGGCACTTACTATATTAGACCACCCAGCCAAGTCAGGGAGACATAGAAGATATGCCTAATACATAGAAACAAACACAGAGAGGCAGCCAAAATGACAGAACAAAGAAATATGTCCCAAATGAAAGAACAGAAGCAAATGCCAGAAAAAGAACTAAGTGAAATGGAGGCAAGCAACCTGCCAGATACACAGTTCAAAACAATGGTTATAAGGTTGCTCAAGGAACTAGTGGGAACTTCAACAAAGAGATAGCAAGCATTAAAAAAGTAAATAGGAACCATAAAAAAGAACCAATCAGAAGGGAAGAATAATGAGACGAGTAACAACTTAACAGGAGTAGCTTATGAGCTGGCAAGATGGGATAGGCAAGGAGTTAGCAAGAGCAAGCTTGTAAGCTGGCAGGAGTAAGCTTAAACATTAACTCCTTGGCTCTAACTCCCCTGGCTAACATTGCACGTGCAAGCTGACGAGCACCTTACAGTCATCATAGGTAGGAACAGAACAGTTCCCAAGTGCAATGGCAACCCCCTACAAACTAACAAACACCCATCATGGATGGGAACAGCACAGTTCCCAATCATAATAGCGACGCCCAGCAAGCTGACCAGAACAGTTCCCATGATAAGAAAATTATAATGGCAACCCCCCCTTGCAAACTGACAAGCACCCTACATCCTGCTTAGAAAAAAATATAAAACCCCAGTACTCCTTCTCTTTGCTGCAGCTGTTTCCCATCAGACTCTGTCTTGGCTAAACTCCATTTGCAAGTCTCTCTCTCTTACCCCTCTATTTTGGCAGCTGTCTCCATCAGACTGACCTGGCAAACTTCTGCCAGTATCTCTCTTACCCCTCTGTCTCCACAGCTCTCCCTCTCAGACAAAACTTCCCCTTGCCACAACTGTCTCTCTTTGCTATAGCTGTCCCTATTGGGTTCTGTCCTGGCAAAAATTCCCTTTGCCAGAACTGTCTCTTTGACTTTCAATCCTTGCTTACTCTTGTAGAGTCTCATAAATTATTTTTACACTGTGAATGACACTGTTAATTCTAAATCAAGACTAAGACTATAATAGCTGAAATGAAGAATGCATTAGAAGGAATCACAAGGAGACTAGATGAAGCTGAGGATTGAATCAATGATTTGAAGGACAAAGTAGCAGGAAACACCCAATCATAACAGCAAGATTAAAAAAAAATGTACTTGCACTTGTACAAGTACAAGAAGGAGAAGAGAGAAAGAAAGGTGTTGAGAAACTCTTTGAAGGAATAGTGATCGAAAACTTTTTAATCTGGTGAAGGAAATAAACATACAAGCCCAGAAAGCACAGTGTTTCAAACAATATGAACCCAAAGAGTCCCACACCAGGACATATTATAATTAAAATGGTAAAGTTTAAAGAAAAAGAGAATCCTAAAAGCAGCAAGAGAAAAGCAACTACTTACTTACAAAGGAGTTCCTATGAGATTGTCAGCTGATTTCTCAACAGAAACTTTTCAAGAAAATAGGACTTGGCACACAATATTCAAATTGAAGAAAAGCAAGGACCTACAACCAAGACTAATCTACCCAGGAAAGCTATCATTTGAAATTGAAGGAGAGATAAAGAGATTTCCAGACAAGAAAAAGCTAAAGGAATTCATCACAACTAAACCATTATTACAAGACTTGTTAAAGGAATTTCTTTAAGAAAAAGAAAAGGGGGGTGGAGGGAATAAAAAATATAAAGATGAATAATAAAATGGCAATAACTATGTATATATTGATAATGACTTTAACCGTAAATCAATTAAATGTTCCAATCAAAACACATAGGAAGGCTGAATGGATTAGAAAACAAGACTTACATATATATTGTCTACAAGAGACCCACTTCAGATTGAAAGACACACATAGACTGAAAGTACAGGGATGGAAAAGATATTTCATGTGAACAGAAACAAAAAGATAAGCCAAAGTAGCAATGCTTATATCAAACAAAATAGATTTTAAACAAAGACTGTAATAAGAGACAAAGAAGGACATTACATAATGATAAGAGGATCAACCCTTGTAAACATTTATGCACTCAACATAGGAGCATCTAAATATATAAAGCAAATACTGACTGCATGAAGGGAGAAACCCACAGTAATACAATCACAGTAGGGAATTTTAATACTTCATTGACACCAAGGGACATACCTTCCAGAAAGAGAATCAACAAGGAAACAATGTCCTTAAATAACACTAGACCAGATGGATTTAACTGATATTTTTAGGGCATTTCACCCAAAGCAGCAGAATATACATTGTTTTCAAGTGCACATGGAACATTTTCCAAGATAGATAACATGTTAGGCCACAAAACAAGTCTCAATAAATTTAAGAAAATTGAAATCATATCAAGCATCTCCTCTGACCATAATGATATGCAACTAGAAATCAATTACAAGGAAAAAAACAACAACAGAAAAACACACAAACACATGGGGGCTAAATAACATGCTACTGAATAATGAATGAGTCAATAATGAGATCAAGAAAGACACCAAAAAGTACCTTGAGACAAATGAAATGTAAACATGATGACCTAAAATCTGTGGGACAAAGTGAAAGCAGTCCTAAGGGGAAATTCTTAGCACTACAGGCCTCCCTCATGAAATGAGAAAATTCTCAAATAAGCACTCTAACCTTACTCTTAAAGGAACTAGAGAAAGGCAGCAAACAAAGCCCAAATGAGTACAAGCAGGGAAATAATTAAGTTCAGACTGGAAATTAATGAAATCGACTCCAAAAAATAAAATAAAATAAATCAATGAAACCAAGAGCTGGTTCTTTAAAAAGATAAACAAAAAAGAAAACAAACAAACAAACAAACAAAAATTTAGCCAGATTCATTAAGAACAAAAAGAGAACCCAAATAAATAAAATCAGAACTAAAAGAGAAGTGACAATGGACACCACAGAAATACAAAGGATTATGAGAAAATATTATGAATAATTACATGCCAACAAATTAGACAATCTGAGAGAAATGGAAAATTCCTAGAAATATACACTTTTCCAAGGCTAAATCAAGAAGAAACAGAAAATCTGAACTGACAAATTACTACTAATGAAATCGAGTTAGTAAATTAAAAAACTCCCAAAAAACAAAACTCCTGGACTGGATGGCTTCCCAGGTGAATTTTACCAAACATTCAAAGATTTAATACCTATCCATCTCAAACTATTACAAAAAATTCAAGAAGGAAAGACCCCAAGCTCATTCTACAAGATCATCATTATATATTCCAAAACCAGACAGAGACATTACAACAAAAGAAAATTATAGGCTGATATCCCTAATTAACATAGATGCAAAAATCATCAACAAAATATTAGTAAACTGAAGTCAGCAATATATTAAAATGATCATATACTATGATCAAGTGGGATTTATTCCTAGGATGCCAGTTTGTTTCAATGAGGTTCAAATCAATTAATGTGATACACAACCTAAACAAAATGAAAGCTACAAATCATATGATCATATCAATAGATGCAGAAAAAGCATGTGGCAAAATATAGCACCCATTTATTATAAAAACTCTCAGCAAAGTGGGAATAGAGGAAATATATCTCAACGTAATGAAGGCCATATACAATAAACCCACAGCTAACATCATACTCAATGTGGAAAAAAAAAAATTAAAAGGATTCTCCTTAAGATCAGGAACAAGACAAGGATGCCCACTCTTACCACTTTTATTCAACATAGTTTTGGAAGTCCTAGCCACAGCAGTCACACAACAAAAAGAACTAAAAGACATCCAAATTGGAAAGAAAGAAGTAAAACAGTCATTATTTACAGATGACGTAAAACTATATAGAGAGAACCCAAAAGATTCCACCAAAAAACTATTAGAACTGGTAAATAAATTCAGTAAAGTAGCAGGATACATAATTAACAATCATAAATTGGTTGTATTTTTATACACCAACAATGAATGGTCAAGAAAGAAAAATTAAGAAAATAATCCCATTTATAATTGCATTAAAAAAAAACAAAAACAAAAAACTAACAATAAATTTAACCAAGGAGATAAAGGACCTGTACTTGGAAAACTAGAAGACACTAGAGAAAGAAATTGAAGAAACAAATAAATGGAGGCATATACCATGTTCATGGATAGGAATAATTAACATTGTTAAAATGTACACACTACCCAAGTAATTTATAGATTCAATGCAATCCCTATCAAAATACCAATGGCATTTTTCACAGAACTAGAATGACCAATCCTAAATTTTATATGGAACCAAAAAAAAATCCCAAATAGCCACAGCAAACTTGAGAAAGAACAAAATTGGAGGTAACATGCTGTTTGATATCAAACTATACTACAAGCCCATGTTAATCAAAACATCATGGTACTGGCATAAAAACAGACATAAACATCAATGTAATATAGAGATCCCAGAAATAAACCCATGTCTATATGGTCATTGATTCTATGATAAAGGAGGCAGGAGCACACATTGAAGTAAACGCAATCTATTCAATAAATGGTGCTGGGAAAACTTGGCAGATACACGCAAAGGAATAAAACTGGACCACCTTCTTATGCCCTATACAAAAATAAACTCAAAATGGATGAAAGACTTAAAGGTAAAACCGGAAACCATAAAACTTCTAGAGGAAAATATAGGAAGTAAATTCTCAGACATTACCCTTAGTGATATTTTTATTGATATATTTCCTCGATCAAGGGAAACAAAACAAAAAATAAACAAATGGGACTACATCAAACTGAAAAGTTTTTTTCTTCCTCCCACAGGAATGGAAACCATCAACAAAACAAAAAGACATCCCACTGAATGGGAGAAGATATTTACTAATGATAAATATGATAAGGGGTTATTATCCAAAATTTATTTAAAAATTCATATAACTTAACACCAAAAAAGCAAACAATTCAATTTAAAAATCGGCGGAGGACATGAATAGACATTTCTCTAAAGAGCACAAACAGATGGCACACATAAGAAAAGATGCTCAACATCACTGATGATCAGAGAAATGCAAATAAAAACCACAATGAGCTATCACCTCACACTTGTCTAAATGGCCATCATTCATAAATCAACAAACACCAAGTGTTGGCAAAGATGTGGAACCCTTGTGCACTGTTGTGGGATTGCAAATCGGTGCAGCCAATATGGAAAACAGTATGGAAGTTACTCAAGAAAATGAAATATAACTACCTTATGACTCAGCAGTTCCACTTCTGGGCATTTATCCAAAGAAATTCAAAGCACTGATTTGGAAAAATATATGTATCCATATGTTCATTGCAGCACTATATACAGTAGCCAAGATATGGAAGAAACCCAAGAGCCTATCAATAGACCATTGAATAAAGATGAAGTGGTACATACATACAATGGAATATTACTCTGTCATAAAAAATAATGAAATCTTACCATTTGCAACAACATGGTTAGACCTAGAGGGTATTACGCTAAGTGAAATAAGTCAGACTGAGAAAGACAAATACCAAATGATCTCACTTATGTGTGAAATCTAAAGAAAAAGAAAAAAAGAAAAGAAAAGAAAGAGACTCATAGATACAGAGAACAAACTGATGGTTGCCAGAGGGGAGGAGGGTTGGGGAACTCGGTGAAAAAAGTAAAGAGGTTAAGAAGTACAAATTGATAGTTATAAAATAGTCACAGGGATGTAAAGTGCAGCATAGGAAATATGTCAATAATGTTGCAATAAGTATGTATAGTGCCATGTGGGTACTAATCAAGGGTATCATTGCATAAATTATATAAATGTCTAACCACTATGCTATACACCTGAAACTAACATTAAGTAATAGTTAATGTCCACTGTAACTGAAAAAAAATAGAATAAATACTGTAACAGATAATAAATATGATACTTACCATCACAAATATTTCTATCAGGTGACAGTACCAAGAATATTTTTTAACGTAACTTATGAGTTCTGTGATGAAGAGAGAACCATTTTCTTTTCTCCAAGAAAGATTGTCTATGAATAAAGGGAATAATAAATTTTGAGTTACAGCTTTTATCCTTTAAAAAAAACCCTCATAGATTGCAAATATTTGTAGATGGACTTAAGCATGTAGGAAAAATAAAGGCTCAGATTTCTGTGTTTGGCTTTATATGCAAAGTAACATGGTGGACTTAGATTGGATATAGAAAATATCACATAAGGGTTATAGCATCTCAGATGAGGGAATAGAGTTCTAGAAACATTGTTCTATGGTTCAAAATGTAAAACTGATATGTTTAAATTGATACTATAGGTCATATTTTCTAGCAAATATTTCTCAATCTTGAAAATGTTTTCAAGGTCGAACGGCTACAAATTGATGGAGTAGTTATTGAAACCACATCTGTCTAGCTCAGAAAATGCTTGCATTCATGCCCTCTTCAGATATCAGGCCAGCCACCAGATAACTCTAGGGGCGCTCTCTCCTACTTTACACTGGTTGGTCTAATTCCTAGATCAGTCATGGATACAGACTGCTTTTGCTAAGATGCTAGGTTCTGGTTTTTCAGTAACCCATTCCTGGGTACAAAAGTGTACATGTTTCAGACTTTGGAATGGTCCAAAGGTCTAAATAATATACCTTCTCTATTGTTTTTGTTGGTTTAGCTGAAATAGACCAAGCTGCACTCTCAAACTGACATGGATTCATATCTGAATATCACCAGTGTTTAGTCAGGCAATTTATGTGATTTTTGTGAGGTTTAGTTTCCTTATCTGTGTGAATGAGACTATATATATATATATATATATATATATATATATATATATATATACATGCATATATATAGATACACACATATACATATATATGTATATATAATGTATTTTATATATATAATTATACACATATATGTTATACATATATAATACGTATTATATATAATATGTAATATAAATATATTATTATTTATGTAAAATATGTAATTATATATATATGTTTATATGTATATACACACATATACATACAAACAGAGGTCAGGCAATTAAGTTCGTGAACTAATCATAGAAAAAATGCTACATACCTCATTGCTGAATATCACTATGGTCACCTTCGAAGTACTCCCCTTGGGAAGCTATGCACCAATGCCAGCGCCTAGTCCACCCTTCAAAGCAATTTTGGAACTCTTTTACTCGAATGGCCATCAGAGATGTCATTATATTACCCTTGATCTCCTTAATGTCATCAGAATGTCTTCCTTTCAATATTTCCTTTATCTTCAGGTAAAGAAAGAGGTCACTGGGGGCCAGATCAGGTGAGTAAGGAGGGTGTTCCAATACAGTTACTTGTTTGCTGCTTAAAAGCTCCCTCACAGACAGTGTGGTGTGAGGTGGTGCATTGTCGTGATGCGAGAGCCATGAATTGTTGGCAACAAGTTCAGGTCGTCTAACTTTTTTATGCAACCTTTCTAGCACTTCCAAATAGTAAAGTTGGTTAACTGCTTGTCTAGTTGGTACAAATTCATCATGAATAATCCCACTGATATAAAAAAAGTTCAGCAAAAAAGGTTGCAATAAGTTCTCGAACGTAATTGTCAGACCTCGTGTGTGTGTGTGTGTGTGTGTGTGTGTGTGTGTGTGTGTATGTGAAGTAAGAATAAGCTTTTGCTTGAGCATTTTAGAAACTCTGTCTGCCTCTGTCCAGGGCTGGGAATTCTCTTCTCTCTACTATACTCTCTTCTTTTTCAAATTATATCACCTTAAGTATGATGGTTTTTGGAATTGAACTTCTAAAACTTTACTAACCCTAGGTTGTAATCTCACTTTAATCAGGTGTTACTAATTATTTGATGATCATTTAACAGTATTTTATGCCTAGATTTCTCATTTTCCAAACTTGAAAATATACTTTCTGCAAAGGAACTCACATCCTCTTTTTCTTTTAAAAAATCTCTTCAGCAGTAAAAAGAATGCTATTACACATAGTAGACTCTCTAAAGCAATACTACTATGTGCCTACTGACTGATCACTTATAGGATATGCAAGACTGGCATTGGGTGGGTGTACAACCAGAAGGAGATGAGGCGACCATAAAGAAGCTGTAAAAGAAGGCTGCAGAAACTTGGATGGGCTCTTCATCTCTTTGTAAATGCTTTCCAAAGACTTTTAGCCTGTTTTCTTTCCTGGGATATTGGACCAAATCATGTAGGCAGGCAGGCCTCATCCCCCCAAATCCTCGCCTACACATGAAAGACACATACGTGGGGTGGAGGAGCAGAAAGCAACAAAATCCTTCTCCACGTGGGTCTTGTGGACACCATCATCCTGCAGGTCGTCTGGGTACTGTGTAGCGCTGTCTGCTGAGGCCACTGGAGAGTCACTGACCCACACCTCTCCTTGGTTTCCTAAGAGGACACCATAATGTTATGTTATTCACTGTTAAACCCATTTTAGCCATCTTTTGACAACTGAATAAATAGAATGCCCTTAATGAAGGTCTTCCAATTAATTGCACATGCCTACACACACACACACCAGTATAGACCTAACACAACAGTATCTCTACTCACATCTAAGAGGATGTCAATGAATGACAACTACCATCTGGACCTGGAACGTGCCCATTGATCAGGGGGAATAATGGTGTTAAAAAGTACTGTTGACTATTCCTAAGTAAAGTGACCAATTTGGGGTTTAGTGATAGTAAAATGGCAATGCAAAGTCAAGGAAGGGAACATCTACTTTGTTTAATAACAGACACAAGATTCTAAAACAATTTTTCCCTTTCCTTTCCCATTGCTGGTTTTTCCTTCTAAGCCACTCATCAAGCGATATCATTATATTAAAGTTTGAAGTAGAATATTTGTGTGGTAAAGCAATGTCATAATAATTTGCTTTTGATTTACTGAGGTATAATTTATATACAATGAAATTTCTTTTACGCATACAGTTTAACTATTTTTGATAAATCTAGAGTCTTGTAACTATTGCTTCAATCAAGATATAGAATAACTCTTCCATATTACACTCCTAACAATCCTTTGCCTCAGTTTGTCTCTATGCATTTGACTTTTTCCTATGCCATAGAAATAGAATTATATAATCTGTAGACTTCGGAGTCTGGCTTCTTTCACTTACTTAGCATTGTGTTAAATTTTGATTCTTCTCTATCATGTGAAATACTTCTCATATCAGAGATCATAAAATTTTAAATAGCAAATGTTGAAATTAAAGACAATTTCATACCACAATTTTAATAATTCTACATACAATTAATTTAAAGTTAACATCAATATCACTTGATATGGTTCACTATGAATGGATGGCATTTATATTTATCTGTATACCAAATTTTGCTAAATATTCTTATTGAAGAAATATATTTGGTATAATTGCACTAAAGTGAAGCACAGGGTTATTTTCACAAGATATAAAACACCCAGTAAGAACCTGCATGAATGTCCCTGACCTCTGGACCCCATCAGAACTCACCACCTCTGCAGGCCTGGATGATGATGACCTTGGGTTTATCCTTAAGGTGGCAGCAGTGTCGATTGTTGAAAATCTGGAATATGGTGTCATAAGCTAGCACGTCTGATTTGTCTTCACTGTGCAGAGTCCCACAGATTCTATCCAGGAGACCATGAGACATGAACACCAAGAATGTACTATCCGAGGACCTGTGCTCTGGGCGGGCAGCAAATGTCTTTAGCACCAACTCCATGTCCTGAAAGAGAGTAAACTTTTAAACATCGGATCATAATACCTGCCTTTTCTACTACTGATGCTTTGAGGCATAGAAAGAATAAATGACAACTGCCTGGCACTTTACAGTGACTGATATATAGAAGTAGCTCAGAAGTGGTCGTTGTTATTGTTATTGTGCTGTTGTTGCTGTTAATGTCATAGTTACTGGCAAATATTTCACAATATACATAATATCATATGCATCATTTTAACTATTTATAAATATGCAATTCAGTGGCATTAAATATGACCGTATTTACCATGTTCTATAAACATCACCATTGTCTATACCAAAAGTTTTTTCATCATCCCCAACAAAATCTGTCTACCCATTAAACACTAACTCCCTATTATTCCCAACTCCCATCCCCTAGTTCTCCCATCCCCTATATTCTACTTTCTTTCTCTATGAATCTGCATATTCTAGGTACATCAGGAAAGTGGAATCATAATAGTTGTCCTTCTGTGTCTTACTTATTTCAATAAACATAATTTTTTTAAAGCCAGTTCATGTTATAGTTTACCAAAGTTTCATTCCTTTTTATGACTAAATAATATTCCATTTTACACTGCGTTTAGTATATCCATTCATTTGTTGATGAACACTTGGATTGTTTCCACCTTTTAGCTATAGTAATTAATACTGCTGTAAACAATGGTGTACAAATAACTGTTCAAATCCCTGTTTTCAATTATTTTGGATATATACCTAGGGGTATACATTGATGCATTGTATAGTAGTATAACATTTTGAAAAACTGCCAAACTGTTTTCCACACTGGCTGCCCGATTTTACATGTCTACCAGCAATGCACAGGGTTCTAATTTCACCACATGCTTGCTGATACCTGTCATTTTCCATGTGTGTGTGTTTCTAATAGCCTAACCAGTAGGTATGCAGTGGTGTTACATTGTTCTTTTGACATGAACTTCCTTAATAACTAATAATGATGAGCGTCTTTTCATGTCCTTATTGGCCATTTGTACATCTTCTTTGGACAAATAACTATTTAAGTCCTTTGCCCACTTTTGACTTGGGTTGTTTGTAATTTTCTTGTTGAATTTTAGAAGTTCTTTATTCTGAATGTTAGATCCTTATCAGATATAAAATTATGTGACCATTTTGTCCCATTCTGTAGATTGTCTTTTCACTGTTGATTGTATTCTTCAAGGCACAAAAGTTCTTAATTGTGATAAAGTCTAGTTTATCTATTTATTTCTTTTATTGCCTGTGATTTTGGTGACAGTCCATAAAGTTGTTTCCAAATCTAATGTCATGAAGTCTTTCTTCAATGTTTTCTACTAAGTGTCTTACAGTTTTACTCTTATATTTAGATCTTTGATTCATTCTGAATTAATTTTATATATGGTGTAAGGTAAGGGTCCAACTTTTTTTTTTTTTTTTTTATGTATATATCTAGTTTTCCCAGCACCATTTGTTGAAAGATTGTTCTTGCCCCTTCCGATAGTTTTGGCACCCTTATCAAAAATCAATCAACCATATATATGAGGGTTTATTTCTGGCTGCTCTCTTATATTCCATTGATTTATTCTCTGTCCTTATACCAGTACCGTATTATTTTAATTACTGTAGCTTTTTAGTACATTTCAAAGTTGAGAAGTATTAGTGCTCCAACCTTATTGTTTTTCAAGGTTGCTTTGGCAATCTTATAATTCCATATGAATTTGAGGATTGGCTTTTCTAATTCTGCAAAACAAAAAGGCTGTTGGAATCTAATAGGGATTATGTTGCATCTATAGATCACTTTGGGTAGTATAGTGGTTTTAACAATATTAAGATATAAAAATGAGTTATATTTCCACTTCTTTATAACTTCCTTAATTTCTTTCATTGATGTTTTGTAGTTTTCTATGTATAAGCGTTTCATCTCCTTTGTTAGATTTATTCTTAATTATATAATTATTTTAGGTGCTATTGTAAATGAAATTGCTTTTCTAATCTTCCTTTCCAATGTTCATTGCTGGTGTATAGAACACTAAGTTTGTGTGTGTGTGTGTGTGTGTGTGTGTGTGTGTGTGTGAGTGTGTTGATCTTGTACACTGCAAATTTGCTGAATTTGTTTATTAGTTATAAGAGATTTCTTGTGAATTCTTTGAGAGTTTTCAATAGGTAGAGTATGTCATCTGTAAATGGAGATATTTTGTAATTTATAAATTTATTCATTTATAATTTGGATGGTTTTTAATATTTATTTTTCTTGTTTAATAGCTCTGGCTAGAACTTCTGTTACAATGTGGAACAGCAGCAGTGAAAGCAATTATCCTTGAATTTTTCTTCATCTCAGTAGGAAAGATTTCAGCCTTTCACCGTTGACTATGATGTTAGTGGTTTTTTACATAAGTACCCTTTGTCATGCTGAGAAATTTTTTTCTTTATTCCTAACTTTCTGAGAATTTTTATTATGTAAACATGTTAGATTTGTCATATGACAGAACACATGATAATCTCCATAGAGATTATCATGTGTTTTTCCCCTTCATTCTACTAATCTAATGTACTACACTGATTTATTTTTTTAATTTTAATGTTGAATGACCCTTGCATTCTTGGGAAAAATCCTACTTGGTCAGGGTGAATATCCTTTTAACATGCTGTTGCATTCCATTTAATATTTTATCGAGAATTTTTTACATCTATATTCACAATGTATATTATTCTATTTTTTCTTGTGATGTCTTTATCTAGTTTTAGTATTAGTAGTTTTGGCTTTATAGAACATGTTAGGAACTGTTCCTTCCTCTTCAATTTTTTCGACTAGTTTGAGAAAGACTTGTGTTAATTCTTCTTTAAGTGTCTGGTAGAATTCACCAGTGAAGATATACGGTCCAAGACTTTTCTTTGTTGTGAGGTTTTTGGTTAGTACTTTAATCTCCTTACTTGTGTGGGTTATTTCTGAATTTCTATATCTTCTTAATTTGGTACTATTACGCTGTGTGTCTCTAAGAATTTGCCTATTTCATCTAAGTTATCTAATCTTTTAGGGTTACAATAATTCATAGTACTGTCTTATAATCCTTTTTATCTTTGTAAAGACAGAAGTAATGGCCTTACTTTCATTTCTGATTTCATTTATTTGAATATTTATTTTTGTAAGTTTAGCTAAAGGTTTGTCAATTTTGTTAATTTTTTTCAAAGAACCAAGTATTAGTTTGAATGATATTCTCTCTTGTTTCTCTATTCTAATTAGTTATCATACTTTTAAGCTCCAGAATTTTGGGGTTGGGGGGGTTTCTTTTTATCATTTCTATCTCTATTGATATTCTCATTTTGTTCATACAGATATTAAACAGAATAAAACAGATATTTTATTCCTGTAGGTTTTTTTTGTTTTTGTTTGTTTGTTTGTTTGTTTGTTTGTTTTTGTAACACATTTAAGACAATTATTTAAAGTCTTTAATAATAAGTCTGTCATCTGGGTTTCCCCAGGTATGGCTTCTTTCCGTTCATTTTATTACTTTGAAGTTCACTTTTTTGTTAAAAACTGGATATTTGACTTTTGTAGTGTTATAACTCTGGAAGTCAGTCTCTCCCTTTACCACAGGTTCACTGTTGTTGTTATTTTAGTGTATCTCTATTCCAGAGGTTAGCTAGAATGAAAGCTTGGTCTTGTCAAGTATTTTCTAAACCTGGGCACAAATGGCAACTTTTTAAATTCGCCTATAAACACAATTGTTTTTGAATGTCAACAACAAACAAACAACAACAAAGGTGTGCTTCCTTTAAATCTCCTGGAAGCCACTTTAATCTGTGGGGATTGAAACAATGGCAACCAGTTTCTGTGCCCACCCCTTAGCAATCTGAAGCAGTAAAACAGTCTGAACACAGAATCCTGATATTTGGAAGACAAAGTCCTTCCTTATTGCACATACCAGATCCATTGGGTGGCACCATAAATGCAGGTTGTTGTCCCCAAGCTGCCTGCCACAGGTCTGAAGGGTTAGGGATGGGTAGTTGTCACTATATCCACAGCTAAAATTGACTGAAATGAATGGTAATTTATCAGCCAACACATTCTCTGGAGCTGCAAATGTTCAAATAAAGTCCAGAGTTCCAAAATAGTTTCTTCAGACTGTTTCTGTCAATGCAATTGTTTTCCAGGAGAAAGAGATGGCTTCCTGGCACTTCCTACTCTTCTGTCTTTCCTGATGTCACTCTTCTATGCTAGTTAGTTTTCACTTGGCAATCTCTGGATCCATTTTCTACTCTTATCTTTCCTGTTTTGTGGCTCTCTGGATCATACCTGTTGAGCTCTCTTGTCAACAAGCTTCCAATTGTTTGGCCAAAGGAGGCACTAGCAGAAGATATGAAGAAACTGGAGAGCAGTAGAAGAGAGGGGTTAGGATATTCTAGCCCTCCACATACCCACATGCCCCGTGTTACCACAGTTCTATCAGTGGTTGTGTCCTTTGTGGTTGCAAGTCAAGCATTCTGGGTGATCCACTTCTCCAGCTGTCACATCACCACATTTTGGAAGAGTGTGTGTGTGTGTGTGTGTGTGTGTGTGTGTGTAATTTCTACATAAAGTGAGCAGTGTTTGATTTAATAACAATAAATTATTCACAATAATAGTAACAACATTGTGGCTGAAATATATATGCACATGTAGAAACACATACCTATCTATCTATCTATCTATCTATCTATCTATCTATCTATCTATCTACCACTCAAAGGCGGTAAAAATAATTATATATACCACCTTTAAATTTCTTTCATTTTAAAGTTTAAGAAAGCAAGTTCCAGAGAAGTTAAATGAATGGTTCCAATGTAGAAAGCTAGTTAGTTATTAGAGGTATGTTGGCATGCAGTTTATATGTCCCGCACAGGGGAAAGATTCTTACGCTAGCTGTGAGATTCTCTTCCACCTGCACACAATAATCCAGGTCCTCAAGCAGCTCCTTCATTCCTCTGATGTCATGGTTGGACCCATTACGTCTTGGGAGGTGGTCAAATTGTGTGTTACAGATGATGAGGGCTAGACGAGTGCGGTCCCCCTTCTCTCTTATTGGATAAATCTACAGAACAAAGACAAGTTAGATGCACCGCATTTTTTCTCACATATCCCCAGCATAGTCAGATTTACAGCCTCAAGGACCTGACAGGTATTTGTTTACCTTCTAAGTTTCTTTTTTAAGATTTTTATTAAAATACAGTTAATGTACAATATTATATAGTTTCAGGGGTACACCATAGTTATTCAACGTTTATATACTTAAAGAAGTGATCACCATGGTAAGTCCAGCAACCATCTTATATTCTCTATGCCATACATTACATCCCCATGACTTTTTAAAATTTTATACCTCGAAATTTGGACCTCTTATTTTCCTTTATGTCCCCCCCTTTTTGATATTTCAATTACAGTTGACATTTAGTATTATTTTATATTAATTTCAGGTATATAGCATAGTAGTTAGACATTTATATAATTTAAAAAGTAATCCCCCAATTATTTTAGTACCCACCTGGCATTATACATAGTTATTACCACATCATTGACTATATTCCCTATGCTTTACTTTACATCCCCATGACTATTTTGTAACTACCAATTTGTACTTCTTAATCTCTTCATCTTTTTACACTGTCCACCAACACCCTCCCATCTATCATACCAGTAAATCTAGTACCCATCTGACATCATACATAGTTATAATATCGATTATAAATTTATACTATAACCTACATCCCCATAACTACTTGTAACAACCAATTTGTACTTCTTAATCCCTTCCCCTTTTTCACTCACACCCCCAAACCCCCTCCCTTGTGGCAACCATCAAAATGTTGTCTGTATCTATGAGATTTTTCTGTTTTGTATGTTTATTTTGTCCTTTAGATTCCACACATAAGCAAAATTACATTGCATCTGTCTTTGTCTGATGTCTCCACTCAGCACAAACTCTCCAGGTCCATCTATGCCACCAAAGATGGCAATAACCCCTTCCCTTCCATGGCCAAACAATGTTCCATTGTATATATGTACCACTTCCTCTTTATCTATTCTTCCACTGATGGACACCCACGCTGCCTCCACACCTTGGCCATTGTAAACAATGCTGCAATGAACATATGGATACACATGCTGCCTCAAAGTAGCATTTGGGGTTTCTTCAGATAAATACCAAGGATTGGGAATACTGGGTCCTTTTCTTGTCTCTTGTCATAACTTTTGTTTTAAAGTCTATTTTGTCTGGTATAATTATTGCTACCCAGCTATTATTATTATTATTATTTTTAATTTTCAGGAAATAACATTTTCTTCCCTTTACTTTCTATATGTGTGTGTCTTTTAATCTAAAGTGAGTCTCTTGTGGGCAGCATTTTATTTCCTTATCTATTCAACCCTCCTATGCCTTCTGATTGGAGCATGGAATCCATTTACATTGAAAGTAACTGTTGATAGATTTGTAGCTATTGCCATTTTATTATTCATAATTTTGTTGTTTTTTTCCATTGTGAAGAAATCCTTCTAATGTTCCTTGTAATACTGGTTTGGTAGTGATGAACTCCTTTAGCTTTTTATTGTCTGGGAAGCTCTTTATCTGTCCTTTGATTTTAAATGGCAGCCTTGCTGGGTAGAGTACCCTTGGTTGTAGGTCCTGACTTTTCATCATATTGAATATTTTGTGGCAATCCTTTGTGGCCTGCAAAATTTCTGTCCAGAAATCAGCTGACAGTGGAATGGGAGCTCCCTTATAAGTTGCTAGTTGCCTTTCTCTTGCTACTTTTAGGATTCTCTCTTTGTCTTTAAACTTTGTCATTTTAATTATAATGTGTCTTGGTGTAGGCCTGTTTGGGTTCATCTTGTTTTGGATTTTCTGTGCTTCCTGGACTTATATGTCTATTGCCTTCACCAGGTTAAGAAAGTTTTCAGTCATTATTTATTCAAATAGGTTCTCAATCCCTTGCTTTCTCTCTTCTTTGTCCAGTACCCCTATGATGCAAATGTTGTTATGGTTGATGTTGTCCCAAAGTCTCTCAAATTATTATTTTTTTTAATTCCTTTTCCTTTTTTCTGTTTTGCTTGGGTGTTTTCTGCTACCATGTCTTTCAAATTGCTGATTTGAATCCTCTGCTTTATCTAGTCTACTATTGATTTCTTCTAGTGCATTCTTCATTTCAGTTATTGTATTTTTCACTTCTGACTGGTTCTTTTTTATTGTTTCTATGGTTTCAATTTTATTATGCTTGCTATCTCTTTGGTGAAGCTCTCATTAAGTTCCTTGAGCATAATTATAACCATTGTGTTGAACTGTGTATCTGGTAGCTTGCTTGCCTCCATTGTGCTTAGATCTTTTTCTGGAGTTTTCTCCCATTCTTTCATTTGGGATGCATATCTTTTTTTCCCTCATTTTGTCTGCTTCTTTGTGTTTGCTCCTATGTAGTAGGGAGACCTGCTATGTCTCCCAGTCTCGGCCAGGTGGCCTTATGTTGTAGGTGTCCTCTGGGGCACTGGAACAGTCTCTCTGGCCACCTGCTTGGGTGCTCCATAAGTGTCCCTTGTGTGTGTTGTGTGTGCCCTCATGTAATAGTTGAGCCTTGATTGCTATTGATTAATCAGTGAATTGGATTGGCTCTCTGGTAGATTGGTATGAGGTGGGGCCACATCCACCATTTATAGGCTGCTGTGTGGAGGATTTACAGCCTGTGCTAAATCTGGAGGTACATGGGAGAAGCCACACTGTGAAATGATGGCTGCCACCAGTACTGGGATAGGAATAGCTTCTCAAAAACCAGGACACTCAGAGGCCTGCTACCATCTGCTGGCTCCCTTAAGGTTCACCCACTGACACAGGCTTGTGAGGTATGCTAGTTGGGTGAGGCAGTGTTTCAGGGAGTTAGTAAAGTGGGAAGAGTAGTGTTCACCAGGTTAATGTAGATTCTCGTTTTGTTTCAGTGCTGAGCCTGGAGCTACTCAGCAAAAGTCTCAGAGCACACTGAGGTCATTTGCCTCCCCACTTGGAGCCCACAGACTCTGATACTTTTCCAAGACAGAGTGCAGTGTGGATGGTTCTGGCTGCTCTTTGAGAAAGTACCTCCAATGTTGGGCGAGTTGGGTAGGATGGGGCCCCAGGGAGTCAGCAGGGTGGAGCAGCAAAGCTCACCAGACCAGTTAAGATTCAGATTTGGACACTGAGGAGTGTGGTTACCAGGTGGGCTGGGTCTATAGTCACTGTGTAGGCCACTCCACTGTTCCATGACAGGGAATTTTTGGCAGAGCTGCTATTATTTGCAAAGAATTTTGGATAAACAAGATATGTTGAAGGAATGCCAAAAGGACTTCAAGTTTGTCTCAGAAGAATAATACTGGAAATTACAAATATTTTTTACAAACGTATCCCAGCATTAGGTAAACATCTTAAATTAAGACAACACATTACTGCCACTGCTACAGTTTATTTCAGGAGTTTCTATGCCAGATATTCTCAGAAAAATATAGATCCTGGAAGAAGGAAGGGAGCGGAGCGGAGACACACCGCACCTGCGGCGGCGGTGGGGACGCGGGTTGGAATCGCGGTCCACACCTGTGGCGGTAGAAATTCGGCCCCCACCCTTGGGTTGTGGAAATCTGCTCCGCACCTGTGCCTGTGAAATTCCAGCCCACACCCACGGCTACAGATACGCAGGATATCCCAGGACGGAGGAGAGCCCGGAAGCCAGGAGGTGGGCGTTTTGCCCTGCGTCCCACAGCGGACCCCTCCCGCTGCAGGGGCAGCATATCCAGCATTAACTTCAGCTAATAACCTCAGTTGGTCCTTGGGCCGGACAAGGAACACAGACTCCGTGCCTGGGCACCTTCCCCCGCTCTTCCGACCCTACCCCCGCCTTCCTAGAGACTTGATCTAGCCCCTGCACTAAGGAGCAGCGGCAGATTACAGAGGCGCCTTGGAGCCCCGGCTCCGGGGAGACAGGCGGGCCCAGGGAGGAGGCTAGGAGCTGGGAATCTTCCGCCCCCAGCCACCACCTTTTCTGGCCTGCGGGAAGAGGGTTAAGACAGCAGGGCTGGGAAAGAGAAGACCCCTCCTTCCATCCCCAGCCCCCACCCTTTCTAGCCAGCCTAGAGCGGGGCAAACACATCCCCAGCTGCAGAGACGCAGGGGTTCCCAGGACAAAAGAGAGAACACAAAAGCCAGGTGGCGGACTCTACTTTGCGTCCCACAGCAGACCTCTCCCCCCCGCAGAGGGAGGATATCTAGCATTTGAGGCTATTAAACTCCATACCTGGGCCCCTCCCCCCGCTCTTCCAATCCTACCCCCACCCTTCCAGAGACTTGAACTGGCTCCTGATCTGAAGAGCAGTGTCAGATTACAGAGGAGCCTTGGGGTTTGGGCTAAGGGAAGACTGGCCGCTGGCTCTGGCCCAGGGAAGAGGCTGAGAAGAGTGTGGTTTGCCCTGGACTAGGAGACAGAAGACTCATCCACCCCCAGATACCACCGTTTCTGGCCTGTGGGTGGGGTGTGACACAGCTGGGCTGGGAAAGAGAAGACCCCTCTTTCCATCCCCAGCCCCCACCCTTTCTGGCCTGCCTAGGGCGGGGCAATTACATCGGCGGAGGCACTCCCAGGGATCAGCAGTAAGTGGCAGATACAGCACTCAGCTTTCAGCAGCTGAGGAATTCCCTGCTGGCCACACACACACACACACAGGGAAGAGGTGCCCTAAGACTCAGGAGAGCTGGACACAGGGCTGGTGGTGCTATTCTCGGTGTGCATATGTGCCGGCAAGGGCAGAAACTGCACTGACTTTGTAAAACCTACTGTCCAGACCCCTCAGTCCCACGCATCTAAAGCTGCAGCCTCAGAGTCACTCTGGGCATCAGGTGACCGGCTCTACCTGCACAATACGCAGGGGATTACTTGGTGGGCTTAAGCCACAATTGGCGCTGTCTTTTTTTTTTTTTTTTTTTTCTGTTTTGATTTGTCTTTATATTTTTGACATCTTTGCCTGTGTCGAGTGAGGACTCTGTACTACAGCAGAGAACAACCTGGAGATTACTTGGTGGGCTTAAGCCACAACTGGCGCTGTGTTTTTTTGTTTTGTTTGTTTGTTTGTTTTTTTGCTTGTTTTTTTTTTGTTTGTTTGTTTGTTTTTGTTCTGTTTTGATTTGTCTTTATATTTTTGACATCTTTGCCTGTGTCGAGTGGGGACTCTGTGCTATAGCAGAGAACAACCTGGAGATTATTTGGTGGGCTTAAGCCACAACTGGCGCTGTTTTTTTTTTTTGTTCTGTGTTGATTTGTCTTTATATTTTTGACATCTTTGCCTCTGTCGAGTGAGGACTCTGTGCTACAGCAGAGAACAACCTGGAGATTACTTGGTGGGCTTAAGCCACAACTGGCACTGTGTTGTTGTTTTTTTGTTTGTTTGTTTGTTTGTTGTTTGTTTGTTTTTGTTCTGTTTTGATTTGTCTTTATATTTTTGACATCTTTGCCTGTGTCGAGTGGGGACTCTGTGCTATAGCAGAGAACAACCTGGAGATTACTTGGTGGGCTTAAGCCACAACTGGCGCTGTGGTTTTTGTTTGTTTGTTTGTTTTTTGTTTGTTTGTTTTTGTTTGATTGTTTTTGTTCTGTTTTGATTTGTCTTTATATTTTTGACATCTTTGCCTGTGTCGAGTGGGGACTCTGTGCTATAGCAGAGAACAACCTGGAGATTACTTGGTGGGCTTAAGCCACAACTGGCGCTGTTTTTTTTTTGTTCTGTTTTGATTTGTCTTTATATTTCTGACATCTTTGCCTGTGTCGAGTGGGGACTCTGTGCTATAGCAGAGAACAACCTGGAGATTACTTGGTGGGCTTAAGCTACAACTGGAGCTATTTTTTGTTTGTTTGTTTGTTTTTGTTCTGTTTTGATTTGTCTTTATATTTCTGACATCTTTGCTTGTGTCGAGTGGGGGTTGTCGATTGTTTTTTTACATGTGAATGTATTTGACTTTTTCCTTGTTGTTATTGTTGTGCTTGGTGATTTGCTTTGTTCTGTAATTGCCCTACCAGTGCCCAGCTTAAGAGGCACAAGATTCAACATACCCAGCGGCCAACTCCAGACCAAGCCAGAGTACTACCGGGTTTGACCTACAAGTGACACACTCAGAGGGGATTCTCTACAGGCACATAGAGGCCAAAGGGCAAACCACATCTAAGCGGTCAACCCTCACGCAGCAGAATACCCTGCGTGGGCAAAGCCAAGTCTCACAACTAGTCAGCCTAGGAGTTAACTCCACCTACTCACAAGCGAAAAGCAATTAAGGATCTTCTTTAACAGGACAATATACACAACACAAGAGTCACTTTTAGAGCACACGCAGGGGAGAAGAACGAAGTAGTGCAAGTCAAATATAAAGGACATTTATTATATACTAATCCAGCAAGAACTAAGAACTCCAGGGCATCTACCTAATACATCAAAGCAAACACAGAGAGTCAGCCAGAATGAGGAAACAAAGAAACATATCCCAAATAACAGAACAGAAGAAACCTTCAGAAATGGAACTAAATGAAGCAGAGGTAACCAAACTGTCAGAGACAGAGTTCAGAATACTGATGATAAGAATGTTTAAGGAACTTAGAGAGGACATCAAGAAGGATGTAGAAATCATAACGAACAACCAGTTAGAACTAAAGAACACAGTTACCGAAATAAAGAACTCACTTGAAGGAATTAACAGCAGGTTAGATGAAGCAGAGGATTGAATCAGCGACTTAGAAGACAAGTTAGCAGAGATCACCCAAACAGAACAACAGAAAGAAAAAAGAATAAAAAACAATGAAGATGGTTTAAGAGACCTATGGGATAACATCAAGCGCAACAACATGTGCATCATAGGAATACCAGAAGGTGAAGAGAAGAAACAAGGGATTGAGAACATATTTGAAGTAATAATGTCTGAAAATTTCCCTAACCTGATGAAGGAAACCAACATACAAGTCCAGGAAGTGCAGAGAGTTCCAACCAGGATAAACCCAAACAGGTCCACTCCAAGACACATTATAGTTAAAATGGCAAAGATTAAAGACAAAGAGAGAATCCTAAAAGCAGCAAGAGAAAGACAGAGGGTTACATACAAGGGAACTCCCATAAGACTATCAAATGACTTTTCTGCAGAAACATTGAAGGCCAGGAGGGAGTGGCAGGAGATACTCAAAGTGATGGAAAACAAAGGCCTACAACCTAGGTTGCTTTATCCAGCAAGGCTATCATTTAAAATTGACGGGGAGATAAAGAGCTTCCCAGAAAAGAATAAGCTAAAGGAATTCATTACCACCAGGACAGCATTGCAAGAAATACTAAAAGGACTTCTGTAAATAGAAGAAAGACGAAAACAATCTATCCACAAATTTAAAAATGGCAATAACTATGTACTTATCAATAATCACTTTAAATGTAAATGGTTTAAATGCTCCAATCAAGAGACATAGGGTGGCTGAATGGATAAGAAAGCAAGACCCTTGTATATGCTGTATACAAGAGACTCACCTCAGATCAAAAGACACACACAGGCTAAAAGTGAAGGGTTGGAGTAAGATATTCCATGCAAATGGAAATGAGAAAAAAGCTGGAGTTGCAATACTTATCTCTGACAAAATAGACTTTAAAATGAAGAAAATATTAAAAGACAAAGATGGACACTATATAATAATAAAGGGATCAATTCGACAAGAGGATATAACCCTAGTAAACATCTATGCACCCAACATAGGAGCACCTAAATATATAAAACAAATATTGACTGACATAAAGATGGAGATCAACAGTAACACTATCATAGTAGGGGACTTCAACACACCTCTGACAACAAGGGACAGGTCTTCCAGACAGAAAATCAATACGGAAACAACAACCTTAAATGACACATTGGACCACTTGGATTTAACCGATATTTTCACAGCATTCCACCCCAATGCTGCAGAATACACGTTCTTCTCAAGCGCACATGGAACATTCTCCAAGATAGACCATATGTTAGGCCACAAAGCAAGTCTGGATAAATTTAAGAAAATTGAAATCATACCAATTGTCTTCTCTGACCACAGTGCTATGAAATTAGAAATGAACTACAGGAAAAAGACTGGAAGACACACAAATTCATGGAGGCTGAATAATATGTTACTAAATAATGAATGGGTCAAACAGGAGATCAAGGAAGAAATCAAAAGATATCTCGAGACAAACGAACATGAAAACACCATGACCCAAAATCTATGGGATGCCGCGAAAGCAGTCCTAAGAGGGAAGTTCATAGCATTGCAGGCCTACCTAAAGAAATAAGAAACATCACTAATCAACAGTTTATCTTCACACTTAAGGGATCTGGAAAAAGAACAACAAAATAAGCCCAAAGGGAGTACAAGGAAGGAGATAATAAAGATCAGAGCGGAAATAAATGAAATAGAAACCAGAAAAACAATACAAAAGATCAATGAATCCAAGAGTTGGTTCTTAGAGAAGATAAACAAAATTGACAAACCTTTAGCCAGACTCATTAAAAAAAAGAGAGAGAGGACCCAAATTAATAAAATCAGTAATGAAAGAGGAGAAGTGACAACAGACACCGCAGAGATACAAAAAATCCTAAGAAATTACTATGAGCAACTGTATGCCAACAAATTTGACAACCTGGAAGAAATGGACAATTTCCTAGATGCATACAACCTCCCAAGGCTAACTCAAGAGGAGACAGAAAACCTGAATAGACTGATTACCACCAAGGAAATTGAATCAGTAATAAACAATCTCCCAACAAACAAAAGCCCTGGACCAGATGGCTTTACAGGTGAATTTTACAGAACGTTCAAAAAAGAATTGTCACCTATTCTCCTCAAACTCTTCCAAAAAATCCAGAGGGAGGGAAGACTCCCAAACACTTTTTATGAAGCCACTATCACCCTGATCCCAAAATCAGACAAAGACACCACAAAAAAAGAAAACTACAGGCCGATATCGCTAATGAACATAGATGCAAAAATCCTCAACAAAATACTAGCAAACAGAATTCAGCAATATATTAAAAAGATTATACACCATGATCAAGTGGGATTCATCCCTGGTATGCAAGGGTGGTTCAACATCCGCAAATCAATTAATGTGATACACCACATTAACAAAATGAAAAATAAAAATCATATGATCATATCAATTGACGCAGAAAAAGCATTTGATAAAATTCAGCAGCCATTCATGATAAAAACCCTTAAGAAAGTGGGAATAGAGGGATCATATCTCAACATAATAAAGGCCATATATGATAGACCCACAGCTAACATCATACTCAATGGGGAAAAACTAAAACCATTCCCCTTAAAATCAGGAACAAGGCAAGGCTGCCCACTTTCTCCACTTCTATTCAACATAGTGCTGGAAGTTCTAGCCACAGCAATCAGACAAGAAAAAGAAATAAAAGGCATCCAAATCGGTAAGGAGGAAGTAAAACTGTCATTATATGCAGATGATATGATACTATATTTAGAGAACCCTAAAGACTCCACCAAGAAACTATTAGATCTGATAGATGAATTTAGTAAAGTAGCAGGATACAAAATTAATATTCAGAAATCAGTTGCATTTGTATATACCAATAATAAAACATCAGAAGGAGAAATTAAAAAAGCAATTCCATTTACAATTGCTCCAAAGACTATAAAATACCTGGGAATAAATTTAACCAAAGAAGTAAAAGATCTGTACTCAGAAAATTATAAGACACTGAAGAAAGAAATGAAAGAAGATACAAATAGATGGAAACATATACCATGTTCATGGATAGGAAGAATTAATATAGTTAAAATGTCCATACTGCCTAAGGCAATATATATATTCAACGCAATTCCTATCAAACTACCAACGACATTTTTCACAGAAATAGAACATATAATCCTAAAATTTATGTGGGATAACAAAAGACCCCGGATATCTTCAACAATCTTGAGAAATAAGAACAAAGTGGGAGGTATAACAATACCTGACTTCAAATTATACTACAAGGCTACAGTAAACAAAACAGCATGGTACTGGCATAAAAACAGACCCATAGATCAATGGAACAGAATAGAGAGTCCAGAAATAAATCCATGCCTATATGGCCATTTAATCTATGACAATGGAAGCAAGAATGTACGGTGGGGTAAAGACAGTCTATTCAATAAATGGTGCTGGGAAACTTGGACAGACACATGCAAAAAGATGAAGCTGGATCACCTCCTTACACCATATACAAAAATAAATTCAAAATGGCTTAAAGATTTAAATGTAAGATCTGAAACCATAAAATTCCTAGAAGAAAATATAGGAAGAAACTTCACAGACATTACCCGGAGTAAGATTTTTACTGATATATCCCCTCGCGCGAGGGAAGTAAGAGGAAAAATAAACATGTGGGATTACATCAAACTAAAAAGCTTTTTCACAGCAAAGGAAACCATCAATAAAACAAAAAGGGATCCTACTGATTGGGAAAAGATATTTGCCAATGATATATCTGATAAGGGGTTAATATCACAAATTTATAAAAAACTCACTCAACTCAACTCCAAAAAAACAAACAACCCAATTAAAAAATGGGCAGAGGACATGAAGAGACATTTTTCTAAAAAGGACACACAGATGGCAAACAGACATATGAAGAAATGTTCAACCTCACTAACCATTAGAGAAATGCAAATAAAAACCTCAATGAGATACCACCTCACCCCAGTCAGGATGGCTATCATCAATAAATCAACAAACAACAAGTGCTGGCGTGGATGCGGAGAAAAGGGAATGCTGGTGCACTGTTGGTGGGAATGCAGATTGGTGCAGCCACTATGGAAAACAGTTTGGAGATATCTCAAAAATCTGAAAATGGAACTACCTTATGATCCAGCAATCCCACTCCTAGGTATCTATCCGGAGAAATCCAAAACTCCAATTCAAAAATCTTTATGCACTCCTATGTTTATTGAAGCACTATATACAATAGCTAAGACCTGGAAACAACTGAAATGCCCATCAGTAGATGACTGGATTAAGAAACTGTGGTACATTTATACAATGGAGTATTACGCAGCCATAAAGAAGAAAGAAA
This sequence comes from Rhinolophus sinicus, assembly GCF_057876585.1. Classification (NCBI taxonomy): domain Eukaryota; kingdom Metazoa; phylum Chordata; class Mammalia; order Chiroptera; family Rhinolophidae; genus Rhinolophus; species Rhinolophus sinicus. Next base: position 114,664,684 of record NC_142514.1, on the reverse strand, counting down.
TCTTACCATTTGCAACAACATGGATGGACCTAGAGAACATTATGTTAAGTGAAATAAGTCAGAAAGAGAAAGACAAATACCATATGATCTCACTTATATGCGGAATCTAAAGAAAAGAATAAGTGAATGAACTAATCAGAAACAGTTTTGGAAACATGGAGGAAAAACAGAGGGTTGCTAGAGGGGCGGGGGGGTGGGGATAAGGGGAAGGTGAGAGGTTTTGGGAACGTACAGAGGGATAGTGGATGGGGGAGGGGGGTTCACACAGTGTGAGGGATATAAATGATAAACGTCTAAGTTTTGCTTTGTCTTGTGCACCTGAAACTAATTAAAAAAATAAATAAATAAATAAAAATTAAAAAAATAAAAATATAGATCCTGTATTAATGGCTCCTATATGTGTGTTTTTGGCATCCAAAGTTGAGAAATTTAGAGTAGTCTGAAATACAAGGTTGATTTCTGAGGCTACTTCTGTGTTAAAAACTACATTTTCATATGCCTTTCCAAAGGAACTTCCTTATAGAATGAACCATATATTAGAATGTGAATTCTATCTTTTAGAACTAATGGATTGTTGCTTCACAGTATATCATCCTTATAGACCTTTGCTCTAGTGCAGGACATGAGCCAAGAAGACATGTTGCTTTCCCTTGCATGGAGAATAGTGAATGATATCTATAGAATGGATCATTGCCTATTGTATCCTCTTTTCATGATAGTTTTAGCTTGCCTATTTGTCACCTGTGTTGTACAGCAGAAAGATGGTGTGTTGTATGGCCAGATGGTAGTTTGCTGAGCTTTCTGTGGATATGGAGAAGATTTTGGAAATAATCATGGTTACTTTAAAATAATATGAGTAGCAAAAAATTCTGATAAGAGAAAAGAGATGGCAATATTTAGTAAGATGCCAAAACCAAAACCTCCTCCAAACAATAAAGGAGAGCAGGGTCCAGATGGAAGTCAGAAATCTAACTACAGCCAATCTTAAAACATTCTGAAGAATTCTGTAATGGACCAGTTGGAAATAAACCACTGGACAAATTTCAGTAATGTCTTCAATGGAACACAAATGAAAAGAAATAGCTTGTTTCTGTCAAGCATATTGGGAAGCGATTTTAGTTTTAAACAATAAGTTTTTCCTTACCTAATTTGATTCTAGTATATAATCAATTACAGGATCTTTGTTATACATGTTTGGAAATGTTCTAAGGGGACCTAAAGACAGACATTTCAAAATTAATAGCTTTTGATTAGTATAATTTTTTTAAAATTTGTATAATAGAATTTGTACCCTTTTATAAAGCCATGAAATATGAAGCATAATTTGTTTAAAATTCTCTTTCATCATTGAAAGACCAAGAAAGGACATAAAAAGTCAAATATATGTGTTTTTTCCCCCTCCTTAAGTTAAACTTTAAAACTGTATTTAAGAAATCAAATCTTAGGAAATCCTGGAAGATTTTGGTAATGATGTTGAAAATTTCAGGAAAATCAATCAAGTATCTATTGATTTAAAAGTGTATTTTATTCAATAGTCTTAGTATCTTGCCTTGGAAAATACTAGCCCAGACTAGCAGAAAAGTGCAATATGTATAGAATATTTTGACATTTTACATCTTACATTAATTCTATAATCATTTTGAAATGTTGGGCAAACTTTTTTTAAAAATCTTACATGAAACTATTTGCATTTGATTCACTATTAATCAGGCATTTTTAAATTGGATAATTGAATAAGACACCATAACGGCTGAAATTTAGTAACACTTTAATGTTAAATTTGACTCTACTGTGAAGTTTTATATAACGTACACATCTTAGTTTATTTTTGTGTCTTAGTGTGGATTTACAATTTTTTTAACAGGTATCCTGAGCCAGGAACACAATCAAGTTTCAGGCCAGTTTGATACTGGCTACTCTTAATTCTCATATGAACATAGGACTTAAGACTAAGTATTATGTCAGTGGGACTGTGCTGTCTGTGAAACTTAATAAATTAATCATTTTTTTCAGACTTGAAAGAGAGTGATAAATAAAATTTAGAGCCATAGGATATTGGTGTACAATTTAAAACTTTTTTTTATAGAAATCAATTGTGAACAACGAGTTATTAATTGTTGACTTTATAGTATAAAACTGCAAGGATAAAAATACATTCTGCATCCCCACCTCCCCCCCCAAAAAAAAAAAATTCAGATTTGGCCATGAGCGGGGGGAAGAGCTCAACATAGGGAAGATGGCACCTACCTGCCAGCTGCATGGGAGAAAAACCCCACACAGGGAAAATGAAGACTCTCCTCCAGCCCTCACCCCACAGCCACACACCTTAGTCTACCCCCGCATACCTGTGAGCCCCCACCTACTCACCATCCCTCCACTGGAGCCCAGGTGAGTGCCTGTGAGTAGTGAGTCTGTGCACATCCCCTTTAAGAGGATATCTGGGTTTCTCGCAGCCTTCTGTCCCACCCGGGTGGTCAAATCCCCACTATTTCTCTCAGGCAGATGTTGTGGGGGTTCTTCCCAGCACGAGTACTCCAGACTGGGGAGCCTCGTGTGGATCTGGGGTCCCTCACTTATCCAGGGCAGAATCTCCACAGCCAAGATATCCCTCCTGATTCTCAACCACAACATGGAAGTTTTTGGCCAGCCTATATCCCATCTCTGCCCCTCCTACTACTCTCAATGTGGCTTCTCTATATCCCTAGTTATAAAACTTCTGTTCAGCTAGATTTCAGGTGGTTCTGCAGGTTGATCGCTCTATAATTTAGTTGTAATTTTAATGTGTTCACATAAGGTAGTAGTCACAGTGTTTATCTACTCTGCCATCTTGGATCTCCCCAACAGTTTGTCTTTTAAGTTTTGCCAGAACTATTTCTTTACTCTTTACCACTAATGGATGGGAGATAGAGAGAATGGTCAAAGGACTCTAACCCAAGGTATGATTAAAAAAGCAAAACCCCAGAATGTTGAACAGGAACTGATGTGGACTTTTGATTCAATGGTTTTATGGAATGCACTAGAATATTTTCTCTCTTTCCTTCTCTCCTCCCTTCCATTTAACCAAAACTTATCTAATATTTAAGATCCATCTCAGATTTTTGGAACACTAAAGATTACACCACCTACATCAGTCTATGTTGATCATAACAAAACTTTCCTGCCCCTTACACAGGCATTGTTTTGATAGCATCTATGTATAAATACACGTTTTAGTGTCTGTATGCAATGCATTGCAGCATTATTGTTTCATTATTGCATATCTAATTTTCTCCATAAAATGAAATTATGTACTTATAATTATTAACACTTATAGTGCCTTAGGACATCACTAAAAAAGATTATCTAGTGAAACTTTCCACTTCATTTTAAGCCACATTCCATCCATTGATTATCTCACCCTTCCAGCCTCATTTTTGCATAATTCCAGGAATTTTTCACGAGGGCAAAGCTTGAATTTGCCTATGGGTTCTGTGGATGTTTGCGCTTTTCCGCCAACAGAAGTTTCTGCAAGAGTTTTAAAACACATTGCGTAATTAGAATTGTGATATCTGGTTTACCGGCTCTCTTATTGGGCCCCCTATCCATCTCACCCTAGAAACCATTATAGAGAACCATCATTCTCTTAAAAGATAAAATAAAACTTTATAAGAAGACATCTTAGCTTGTAAAAGTTATAATTTTGTCCAACAATTTCTTAATAGAGATGAATTGAGGTCAGGCAAAAGAGACAACTCCTTTGTGGGGAAGGTTGTCTGATTGTGAGATCTACTCAAGATGCAGAAATGCATGCGTGTGACTTTCTAGGGAAGAGTAGGACAGAGATTCTCCTAATTGATTTTCTCTCATCGTTCTGCGTCTTAATAGTGCCTCAGCTGAAAACCTAGAAGCCCAGATCCATTTTATCAGCATATCCTGTTAACTAAACCTAAAATGTATCCTATATATCAGTTCCCATCGATGTCCTCCCATTCCCAGCATCAATATTCTCGCATATGGATCACTCAAATAGCCTGAATACGTCTATCTGTACATCTACTCTTATCCTACTACATTTCATCACCTTAATAGTGACCACAATGGCTGTTTAAAAGGTACGTAAGATTTCCTCTTCCTTCAGTTCTTAAGTTCATTCATTGTGCTTTCTGCCCTCAATTCAATGTCTTTGAGAGCAAAAAATATCAGTGTAAATATTCTCAAGAATAATAAATCATATACATACTCATAGATATCCATCAGACAACTTTACAACCCCTTCTCTGAGGAGACACTTGAGATGTCAGAGATTTCTCTGTCCTCACAATGAACTTTGCCTTCTGGGAAATTATTTTTGCACTGAATGAGTCACTCCAGTGACTTCTCATCACAGTTAAAATAATATCCATGTGGCTTTAACATGCCATTTCAGGACCTGTATGACTAAGACCCTGCCTAAACTTTAACTCGTTCCATTCTTGCTCAGCAACATATACATTTTTTCTGTTTCTCAGACACTCTATGCCTGTTGCTGCCTTGAGAACTTTGCACTTATTGTCCTTTCTATTTGTGGTTTTCTGGCCCTAGAACTATGTAAGACTGGCATTTGTCATTCATATCATTAGCATGACTTTAGCTGACCACCTAACCCAGGTTGTGTTTTAGTCACTTTCTATCCTAACCTATCCCATTATCATCTTTTCGTTTTTCTTTATTGCTCTTATCAATATTTGCAAACTTGTTATTTATTTTTCACTTCTAATTGACAACCCCTCCCCAATAGAGTCTTAAATCCACGCGAGTTTTTCCTGAAGTAAAATTATTTGGATTTGGCACAGTGAAATCTATGAGAAACATTACCAAGAGTTCTAATTATAAGAAAGAAAGAGAGAAAGAGAGAGAGAGAGCGAGAGAGAGAGAGAGAGAGAGAGAGAGAGAGAGAGAGAGAGAGAGAAAGGGAGGGAGAGGGAGGGAAGAGGGAGGGGGGAGGGAAAGGAAGGAAGGAAGGAAGAAAGGAAGAAAAAAGTCAGGGACAACAATGACACTTTGCTTATGTAAAAGAGATGGCATGTTGGTTCTATTATTATTGAAAAACTTGAGTTATATGTTTTAAATGGAGGAGTGAAGCATATGACCAGAGAAATGGCTTAAAAATATATCTAAATCAAGTAAGTAGAGAGGTGGGGAGAAGGAAAGTGCTTTTAATTTCTCTTCAAGAGCCTTCATGAACCACAAGAGACTACTGTCAGTGACTAAAGTAAAGGTTTTTCTTTTATTTACCTGGGGACATTAGAGCAAAATTCTCCAAATTATTTCTGTAGGAATGAAATACTATCCTGTAGTAGAAAGATACTTCAAACAAAGAGTAAGGTCTAAACATGAAGCAGAGAACAGGGATAATTTTGCAGGAACAAAGCAAAGGTGAACAGAGGAAGTAGGTAAGCCTTATCTGTGGCAAACAAATAGGAGCGTAAAGGTGAGAAGATATAAGTTTAAGAGCTGATGAGTAATCTATTATCTGGTAAGTGAAAAAGAAAGCAAATAGTAGGTGCCAAGGTACAAGGGCAAGCTGAGACATCAACTTAAACAGAATCAAGGAATCTCACCTGAAGAAAATCCCAACTTGTATGCAAGCGTGGAATTTCTCTTGCAAATATAGTCAATAAATAATTTGCTGGCATGGGATCCTTTGCGAGTCACAAAGTCAATCAAGTCACGGGCCTTGGCTATAGTTGTAACATTTCTCTTTTTGATTATTTCGATCTCCTCTTGGTTCAGCACCTTTTTGCTTAAGACGTCATCCAGCAAGTTATTCAGTGTGCCTTCAGACACTGAGTTAACAAATATTATCCTTTTTTCATTTAGTCTCTTATCTGTTGAAAACACAGAAATGTTGAGACTTAAAACAACTGAAGAAATATCACTGTGTCACCTTAATAACCAGGGTACTCTTTTATCTGTATCCCCTCTTTATTCATTAAGTATCCTAAGGAATGGATTATTTACTCCATCCAAGGTCTCTTGCATTCTTTCTAAGTCCATGGATGCCAACTCACAGAATTCTAACCTAGGTAAGTCAAAACAAGGCTGTACTTATCCAAACTGTTCTCCTTTATCTGCTTTGGTAGGGGCCCAAGGCGCTTCACCTGTGCTATTATTGCTTTTATAAATATGTCTGTGGAAATCAGAATCAATAATGGTCACTTTCATGTCATTTTCATTTTTCTTATTTAGGGACAATAGCCCATGGTGATCCTGTCACGACTGAAGTTCAGATCCTGACTGATTCTGAACTTCAGTCATGTTTGGACACTTAAGCCTTTAGGAAATATCCACAAAGTTACCTCAGAAAATGAGGTCACACACTTTCCTGGCACTTACTTTTCCCTCTGAAACACCAGGAAAACCCAGATGACTACCTGGTTTATGGATCCCCATACCTCACAACCTGAAAAAATATAGATCAAGGATGAAGGTCCCATCCTTCTTTTCTAGTTAAGTGTTGCTCACACAAACTATACAGAATACAGTTCAAAAATTTTGAGTTAATTTTATCCCCCCAATATATCTCCTAACGAAACAACCTTATAAAAGAAGACAAAACAAAACCTTACCAGCCATGGCTTCTGTGGCTCTCTTATGAGGCAGGACAAAAGCAAAGAAAAAATAAAAAGAATACTCAGAGCAGTCAGGATTTTCCTGTTGGGCAAGGCATGTTCACATCTTGCAAAATAACTACTTCATTGCATAAGTGGATGGCTATGAATATGCATGCATTTGTTTTTATTTTTAATAAGACTGTTTTCCTCTCTCAGGATTTCTTCTTATGAAAGAATGAGGTAGCATTCTGTAGGTTGCTTTTTTATTTTTTGTGATTCTTTCCTTTGCTGTTCAGAAGCTTTTTAGTTTGTTTTAGTCCCATGTAATTATTTTTGCCTTTGTTGCTTGTACTTTGGGTGTTCTTGGGGTCCAGGGTGTTGTTGGGGCCACCGCACGCTATCTTACAATGTCATCAATAATTTTGAATTAAAATCAATTGAGAAGCATTGGGGGTCGGGGAGTGGGGGGTGAGATCTCTAACTCATCTGTCTCTCTAAATATAGGAAATAACTCTCCATGTGATAGGTGCTTCCCTGCTTCTGAGGACCAAGAGACAACTTTATCGCAAGAGTTACAAAATTCAAAATCGAAAAGGCCTGTATAAACAAACTTTGCAACAATTTTACTAATTTACTACCTAAACCCAATCCTTGCTGAGATTTTTTTCTCATGAGCACCAACTTTCCTGTCAATTTCTCACAAATTTATTGATTCTTTGTGTAAAAAGTATTAATATAAAATGGTGCCTAGCTCTATCATTCCTTTGAGCCCCATTTTATTATCTGAGCATCATATTGTGATTCACACATGTACCCATATTTGTTTTTTCTGTTTCCTCCTGTTAATCTAGTCTTTTAATCTAGTGTCAATTTTATTAATCTAGTCATAAGAACTAAAGGGGGGTAAAGGGGAGGAATTCTCCCCCTCCCCCACAGTGTCGTATCAAGAAAGTTACTGCCAAGGTCAATGTCAATTAGCTGTTTCCCTATGTTGTCTTCTAGGAGTTTTATGGTATCAGGTCTTACATATAAGTATAATCCATTTTAAATTAATTTTTGTAAGTGGTGTAAGATAGGAGTCCAATTTCATTCTTTTCCATGTGAATATCTAGTTTCTCCAATACCATTTATTGAAGAGACTATCCTATCCCATTGAATATTCTTGACTCTCTTTTCAAATATTAGTTGATCAAACACGAGTAGGTTTATTTTGGGGCTCTTGATTCTGTCCCATTGATCTATATCTGTTTTTATGCCAGTGCCATACAGTTTTGATTACTATAGCTTTGAAATATAGTTTGAAATAAGGAAGTCTGATCAAAGGTCAAAGGAAGTCTGACCTTTGTCCTTTCTCAAAATTACTTTGGCTGCTTTGGATCTTTTGTTGTTCCATATGAATTAACAGGGTTAATACACAAAATATATAAGAAATACATACAACTCAGTAGCAACAACACAAATAATATGATTTACAAATTGTTAAAGGACCTGAATAAACAGTTTTTCCAAAGATGTCATATAAAGGGCCAACAGGTACATGAAAAGGTACTTAACACTAATCAGGGAAATGCAAATCAAAACCACAATGAGATATCACTTCACACCTTATTACAATGGCTACTATCAAAATGACAAGAGATAACAAGTATTGGCCAGCATGTGGAGAAAGGGAACCCATGCACACTACTAAGGGGAATGTAATTTGGTACAGCCATTATAGAAAACAATATGGAGGTTTCTCAAAAAATTAAAACTAGTACCATTACATGGCCCAACAATCCCATTTCGAGGTATATATCTGAAGGAAATGAAATCACTATCTTAAAAAGATGTCTCCACCATCATGTTCATTGCAGTATTATTTACAATAGCCAAGAAGTGGAAACAACCTAAGTATCCACGGATGGTTCAATGGATAAAGAAAATGTGATATATATTCATATATTAGAATGTTATTCAGCCAAGAAAAGGAAGGAAATTATACCATTTGTAACAATATGGATGAAACTTGAGGGCATTATTCTAAGTAAAATAAATCAGACAGAGAAAGACAATACTATATGATCTCACTTATATGTAAAATCTAAAAAAAACTGAACTCATAGAAAGACAGTCAATTGTCGGTTGCCAGGGTTTAGGAGATGAGTGAAATGAGATGTTGGTCAAATGGTACAAACCTATAAGATGAATAAGTTCTGGGGATTTAATGTACAGCATGGTGACTACAGTTAACAGTACTGTACTAGATACTTGAAAGTTTCTAAGGAGTTCATCTTAAATGTTCCTACCTAAAAATAAAGATAATTATGTGAGGTGATGGATACGTTAACTAACTTTATTGTGGTAAATACTTCACAACATATACTTACATCAAATCATTACGTGCACATCCTAAACTTACACAGTGTTCTATGTCAATTATATCTCAATAAAGCTGGGAGGAAAAGAATGAAGTAGCAGAATTAAGCATTGACCTGGGAGACTGCTAAACTGAAAATTAAATCAATGAAATTTCTTGCAAGCTCCCAAGTCCATGGGCACCTCTGAGCTTTGGTCTGCTGGTTAACTGGCCACCACAGACAGAGTGCAGATTCCAAGCAACATGTGCAAACAGGCTTTCTGCTCCCTGCCCCACTAAAACTAAGGCACCGTCTGCTCCAGAGGCTCCTTTCCACCGTAGAAGAAGACAGACTTAAGTGACTTTTCTAGCCAATTTTAACAAATTGTATCACATGGGAGCTCGTGAAACAGTTTCTGTTTATTTATTTATTTATCTTCTCAACTCATACACATGTCCTTTTTATTATATGAAATAAGTTCTATGATGTCCTTTAACTCCATTGGCAACTTTAATGGAAAGGAGTATAAAAAGCCTCTAAAATAATATTTGTCCTTGTCCTCAGTCTTTATTTCAGCAGTATAACATGAAAACAATTATGAAAGCAACAATAAGATGAGTTCTTTAGACTGGCCTGGTACCCAGCAGCCTAGAGGACAGGGAATGCCTGTTACTCGTATAGTTTCCTCTAATTGGTTTGATGGCTTCAAAGGCCACTTGTAACACGAGATCAAGTTTAATAATTTGTCTGTCTGTTTATTAGTCACTGGTTTCTCTTTAATCACAGCTCATGTTTTTATGTCGAATTTCTGAATCAATATATTAAGGACTGCAAAAGTGTAGTAAAAGGTCATTGGCCAGTGAATTATGATATCCCTGTATCCTAACCCTTGTTTTTCCACTTTCTAGTTCGATGGCCATGAACAAGTAATTTAATCTGAGTCTCATTTTGTTTACTACGAATAGGGGTATTTCATGTACCACTAATTCGTGGAGGTTTTCATGAAGAGCTGATGAGATATTTTATAGCTAGCAAGATTTAGCAAATAAAAAGACATGACTCCCAATTAAATATGTCTTCATTATTTCATGGGGCATATTTATCTAAATATTTCGGACTTACTTATGCTTAAAAGATTATGTCATTTAAATTTATTGATGTCCAGTGTTTTATCTGGCAAAACTATTAATATTTTAGGCCAAATAGTACTTTGTTGTAGGGGCTGTCCTGTGTATTGTGTGTTCAGCAGCATGGCTCACTTCTTCCCACTGGGTGCCAGTAACACTCCCTGAATTGTGACAATGAAAAATGTTTCCAGATATTACAAAATGATTCCCCCCGCCACCCATCCTCACTTTACAATGAGCCTCTCTAGATTTTGAGTTATAGTGGGTAAAGTCCCTGCTCCCTCACAAGTTGTGTCTTAGCCTCAGTTGCTTTAATTATACAATGGGGATAATAATATTCTGATTATTGCACAGATTAAATGACAAAGTTTACTTAATACATATTTATATAGTGCTATGTGCATGCACATTTAAATTATTTATTAATTTAATATAAATTATGATCCTATGGGTGATTTTGAGTCCATTCTATAGATGAGAAAACTGAGGCACAGAAAGGTTAAACAATTTACGGTAGGTCATACAGCAAGTAAATGGCAGAACAAAAATCAAACTTAGGTTATCTGGCAACAGAATCTGGTTCTTCATTACGCCAGGCTGTCTCTCAGAAACAGGGTGTAGATTATGTGGCAAGTGCCTGGCACATAGTAAGAGTTTAATAGGTTATACTGATTGTCAGAGTTAGATTAGTGTTGTTATTTTACACAGCCCCGAAAGCAGGTGCTGTCCCATATGTTTCCTTTTATACTTTTTTAACACCGCATCCTTGCAACCACCTGTGAGCTAGACAGGGCAGGCAAGTAATAGCAACTTCATCTGATGAATAATAATGAGCCTGCATACATGCCAGATAGATGAGATGAGCTTGAGTGAGAACCCAGTTGTTCTCATCCCTGGGCCAGCTCTCTCTAGTATCAAAGCCATTTCTGTCTTGAGCATTGTGCAAAGTCCTAGAAGACAAGGAAGGTTATCACTAACTGATGTTTTCTGTGTTTTTTTTTTGTTGTTGTTGTTTGTTGGTTTTGTTTTTTATTATTATCTATCTCTACTACAAAATGTGAGCCCAGAAAAGAGAGACCTTTATGGTCTCTCTGGTTTCTATGTCCACAACCTCTATAACAATGATTGCTGTCTAGAGGGTAATCAGTATATATTGTAAGATACAAATGTTTTAAGGTAAAAGAAGAGTAAATGTCAAACATAGCAAATCTGTGAATGAAAAATAATTTAGAAAAATGTATGATAATATAGGGAAATTTATTTAAAATTAAAACTTAAACCATGAATATAAAGATAGGAAAGATAAATATGAATTATTGAGTTTAATCATAATATGTTCCCCCACTTATTTTCATTCAGTATATACGTATTTATAAGGTGTCTAATTAATGTCAAGCACTGCATTAAGATCTAGGGATTCAAAACAAATTAAGTTATTGTCCTTGTCCTTAAATATTTTTACCGACTACCTGGGAATACAGACATGTGAGTTACTTATTGGTGTTACAGAATTAAAATCTGCACAAGGTCAGCAAATAATGTATGTAATCAATTGCTCCACTGCTAGATAAACGGGTTTGGCAATAGCTTTTGGGTAGAAAAGAAGTCCTGGACTATTTTGTTCTCATAAATTCAACGGGTGCTAAGACAACTCAATACAATGTTAGGTTGTAGTAACCTTAATTCACACAAAAATGGCAGGGTGAATTGGTTTGGTATGGCTTCTGTAACAAATTACCACAAATTTAGTCACTTAACAACAAAAATTTATTATTTTACACTTTTGGAGGTCAGAAGTCTGAAATGGGTGTCACTGTGCTGAAATCAAGGTGTTAGCTGGGCTGTGTTCCTTCTGGAGGCACAAGGGGGAATTCTTTCTCTTGCCATTTCAAATTTCTAGTAGCTGTCCACATTTTTTGTCTTACAGCCTCTTGTCCCTCTGACCACTGTTTCTGTTATCACATCTATTTCTGTACTTCTGTGACTCTGACTCTCCTGACTTTCTCTTCCCCTTTTAAAGACCTTCATGATTATGTAAGCCCACCTGGATAATATAGCGTATTCTCCCTATCTCAAGAGCCTTCATTATATCTGTGAAGTCCCTTTTGCTAAAGTAACATATTCGAAAGTCCTAGGAATTAGGATATGGACCTGTTTGGGCATCCATTATGTTGCCTACCACAAGAGAGATGTTGCAAAAATAAGGTAACGTAGGCAGCAGATCTTCAATAGGATGGTCAGAAGTTCTCACTGAGTAGATGAAGCTGTATATTCAATAAAACACTTTCAACTCAAGGGAAAAGACAGCTGAACTAATTCCTGAACTATCTAAATCAGATCCAGAATATTTCCTTTATCTCTAAACAACAATTTAAAAGAATTTTTGACAAGCTATAGAATATACAGTATTTTAAATCTGGAAGATGAGGGCATAAGGAAACTGCAAAGAGTGACAGTCTGGTTATTTTGAGCCCATTTTACAGTATGTTGTAAGTTAAAGAAAATGTGTGATTATATCATGATTGCTGCCACCAATATTTGCGCCAAAAAAAAGTTACAAATATAAAATGAAATACATTAAATAAAAACTTTGCAATCTTAAATATGACTTGTAAATATCACTGTGAGTTCACTGATCTTCACTTTTAACAAAAATATGTATTTTCTAGCTCTGTTTAAAAGGCCTAGAAGCCATGACAGTCTAGTAGAAATAATCACCTCTAGTGTCCAGATATACTTTCTAAATATTTTTTGCCACTAAAAGGGATAAGGATTCCTTGGAGAATAGCTGATCCCAGGTAAGGAGCAGGTAATGTGCAAAATAAGTGTGGAATGTCTTCTTGAACCAGGAAGCAAAAAAGCTCTTGTGGGGTCATGCTAAAGAGACATAAAGAATAAACTTGAGGTACTCCTACTCGCTAATTAATGATGATGAAATTTTTGCTTCAAAAAATGATATCTTCAAATTATTAAAAATCATAAATATATTTTAAAAAACAGTATGCACTAATTTTATTAAGGAGCAGGGAAAAACAAACAAACAAACAAACAAAACCCACAAAACTGAATCACTGGTTGAAGTTGCTAGAGTACCCAGTACTCTGAAATTTGATAACTAAAGAGACATGAATTAACCTTTTATCTTCTTTTTCCCATTGACATTGTATTTAAGGGTAACCAAAATAGACCTGGCACTTGATGGGAAAGTCTTATATTATGAAGAATTCAGCTGATCAATGGAATAAAAATGATGGAAAACCAACATTTCATACCTGCTAATGAAAAATATGTCATGACAGTGGCAATCAGGGAAGGCAAAATCATTACTAAAAGATTAACAGGTGTCTTTCTTTATAGGTAAAGAAAGGATCAAACTGCCATCACCTGAACCCATGGGTCATATTTAGCATTGTTAAAGCTGAGAGTCCCTCTTATTTAGCAACATCTGCTTGTGGCGCCCCCTCCTGCTCCTCCAGCAGTTTCCCTGAGTCTGGCCGCTGGCTCCCCGTGCTAGCCACTGATACTTGGCATTCTTACAATATGGCAGTCATCGACAACTAAAAATGGTTCACTTGAGCAAGATTTGGATGAGGTTGATGAAGGAGAAGAAAAAGAAACTGGTGAAGAAACAACAATCAACGCACCTCAGCTGACTGTTCCGATGATGCAAAATCCTCAGATTCTTGCAGCCCTCCCAAGAAAGACCTGATGGTCTGGTGGAAACACCAACAGGATACACTGAAAGCTTGCCTAGGGTAGTTAAAAGATGAGTGAATGCTCACAAAAACCTTGAAGTTAAATGTGCACAGATCGAAGCCAAGTTCTATGAGGAAGTTCGTTATCTTCAAAGAAAGTGTGCTCTTCTCTACCAGCCTGTATTTGATGAGCGATTTGAGATCATTAATGCAATGTATACACCTACAGAAGAAGATGGAAACCAGATGAGGAAGATGAAATTTCGCAGGCGCTGAAAGAAAAGGCCAAGATTGGAGATGAGAAAGAGGATGAAGAAAAAGAAGACCCCAAGGGAATTCCTGAATTTTGGTTGACTGTTTTTAAGAATGTTGACTTGCTCAGTGATACAGTTCAGCAACATGATGAACCTATTCTGAAGCACGGTGAAGATATTAAAGTGAAGTTCTCAGATGCTGGCCAGCCTGTGAGTTTTGTTTTAAAATTTCACTTTGAACCCAATGAATATTTCACAAATGAGGTGCTGACAAAGACATGTAGGATGAGTCAGGACCAGATGATTCTGATCCCTTTTCTTTCAATGAACCTGAATGTATGGTGTTGCCACGCATGCTAGCATCCTACCCGTCTGTCTCCTCGTACCTGCCCCTAAAGCAAGGAGAGTCTGTGAGACGGATCCTTTCAGGGACTTTGCTTCACCTTTGTGCTTACACCTTATGTCTTCCTGCTTGGCCCCAAAAAGATGGATGGTCAGCCAAAGACAGGTACGACTCCCCCCGTGGGGGGCAACCTAAACCAGGCGGAGCCGCGTGGGGACCAACAGGAGAATCCACGGGGTTCATAGAGGTGGGTACAGTCCCCCATATTCCCCTTTCTAAGGAGAGCCTCTGCTTCTGTGGCTGCATTCCTTCCCACAACCTGCAGGGTAAGTAACTCAGTGATGTGCACTCCATCTATTAATATGCATAAAGGTTTTGTCCCTTGGGGAAGTACATACATCCTGAGACTTACTGTTCAACTGCCTGCAGGCAAGGGTGATTGGCTTGAATCAGTTTCCTATTATAATGTATGGGATTCACAGATCTTGAGATTGACAAGCTTTATCTCCTTTACTTCCCCACCTAACTAATAAAAGCCATGCATAGGCATGATTCAGGGCTCAGTCCTTGAGGCTGGAGTCCCTTGGCTCCCCTTGCACTCTATTCATGGCTACTGTATTTTTTAACCCTGTGCCGCCCTCCTAGCTCCCCACAACCCTCGTCACACGGGAGGCGACAGTATGGGTTGTTCAGCATGCCAGATAGATTGGGGGAAAAAAGGGAAGAATTTAACTTTGAAACCTATTAAAAAGAAGCAGAAACACAAGAGACATGGGACAGTTCATACTGTGACCAAAACAGGTTCCAATGATTCTTTCTTTAATTTTTTTGCCCCTCCTAAATGTCCAGCAAGTGGAGATCTGCTGATGCTGAAGCCATCCTTGCTGCAGACTTTGAAATAGGTCACTTTTTATGTGAGCATATTGTCCCAAGATCAGTGTTATATTTTACTGGAGAAGCTGTTGAAGATGATGGTGATGATGACGATGATGAAGGTGAAAAAGTGGATGAGGAAAGGGAAGGAGAAAATGAGGAAAATGATCCAGCCAATGACTCAAAGCAGAATCAAAATCCAGCAGAATGCACACAGCAGGATGGCTTACCTTCTGCTTCCCAGGAAAGGATGAATTCTCATCATTTGACAAGCCTGTTTCAAGTATTTTGTTGTTTATTTTTGTTTTTGCAGCCTAAAATAAAAACATCAAATATAATTTTAGTTCTCACAAGAATTCTTAATTTTGTACTAATTCAAGTAGAAGCAGAATCCTAGCTTGAATTAAGCATTGTACCCAGTTTACCATATTGAATAAAAGGGTGCCAGCTTTGGAAGATTTGTATTGCATCTCATAATAGGAAATTAAACGAGAGAAAGAGAGAGAGAGAGACAGAGAGAGACAGAGAGAGACAGAGAGAGACAGAGAGACAGAGTGAGAGAGACAGAGAGAGAGAGGAAATCTTAAATGATGTAATTTTTTTAAAAAAAGAAAGATTTAAAAGTTGTTTTATTTCCTTTGGTTACAATGAAGGACCCAGGCCTCTATAGTTAATTCCAGTTCCTATTGTTTAAAGTACAAGTATGTTATTTACCCATGCTTCTGTTTACTATGTATTAAAATGGATAGTACTGTTTGCTTAACTACCTCATAGATGTGTTGGGCACATTAAGTTAAATTTTATGAAATGTTTCTCAACCTTATTAAAAGCTTAACTGTTTGGACTTATTTGAATCCAAGTATGATATTCAGCATTTTATTCATACCAAGGTTTGATAAATAAATTGGAAAAAAAAATAAACCTGAGACATCCCAGACATTATTTACCTTCTGATATTATGCAATATGAAGCACTCAGTGAAACACAAAAGTATTCTTGCAAAATAAAATTAACCTGAGTCTAAAACAAGATTTTAGAATTAAATTCCAGTCTACAGGAAATCTGGGGCATAGATGAACTTGTTAAAGACCACCACAGGCAAACAATAAAATCCAGAATATAGGATATTCCACAGGACAATTTACCCAATTTCTTCAAAAGTTCACCTCACTTTAAAAGGGGAGGAGTCGTTCTAGATAATATATATATATATATATATATATATATATATATATATATACACACACACACATATATGTATATTTAAATCTCAGCTATATATAAATCTCATATATGTATGAGATTTAGATATAACCAAATACATATATATATATATATATATAAATCTCATATATATAAATCTCTTATATATATATATATGTATGTATGTATACACACACACACACACACACACACACACACACATACACATAAGAGATTTAGATATAACCGAATACAAAGGATATACCTGATTTGGATTCTAAGTTAGACAAACCAATTATAAAAATGTATTTTTTCAAAATAAATAATGAGCTACATCATAACCCAAAAAACTAAATAAATATCTAAGAACTAGTAATGGTATAAATGAATGATTAGATAAATAAATAAATGAGAGGGAAAGAAAAAACCTTCCTTATAGGAAACCCAAAATACTATATGTAGATACTTTTTCAAGGAGGCAGATGGTATGGAAAATACAAACTTTACAGTAGAGACATCCAGCATATACCACTATACACTCATACATACCTATACACATATACATGTATATACGTGTTTATCAATATGCATGTGTGATATATACATGTCCACATGCATGCATATGTGTGGATAATACACAGACATACATACAATATGTCACTTTAACCAAGTGATCAAGGTTAATATTACCCATGGCAGTTATGTTGATATCAATTGGCCTTCGATATGTGTTTATCTTTGTTATCTTCCTCCAAAAAAGTCTAATCATGTCTACTATAGTTTAATCATATAAAGACATTAGACAGACCTCAAAGAAGGACATTCTACACAATAACTTTTTTAAAGTGTCAAGTTTAT
Source organism: Rhinolophus sinicus (assembly GCF_057876585.1). Classification (NCBI taxonomy): domain Eukaryota; kingdom Metazoa; phylum Chordata; class Mammalia; order Chiroptera; family Rhinolophidae; genus Rhinolophus; species Rhinolophus sinicus. The sequence continues at coordinate 114,647,420 of NC_142514.1, read as the reverse complement.
AAAAATCAATTTAATTTTTTGTTCAAATTTTTGTTTTTGTCATTCTCTGTCTAATTCTTTCCTATTGATTTGTACTAAAATATGAAATGGAGTTTAGGGTTATTCCTACTCAGATAAAGGTCACAGTTCTTAAATCATAATCTACCATAGTGGCTGGGTATCTTATTGTCCCCCTAAATTAGATTAATTGAGGCAGGCACTATAATCATTTATATTTACAATTTTAGATTAGTGGCTATCAAGAATATATGGTTTGTACGAATAGAATTGCCATATGACCCAGCAATCCCTCTCCTGGGTATCTACCCAAAAACTCTGAAAACATTTAGAGATAAAGACACGTGTGCTCCAATGTTCATTGCAGCTTTGTTTACGGTGGCCAAGACATGGAAACAACCAAAATGTCCTTCGATAGATGAATGGATAAAGAAGTTGTGGTACATATACACAATGGAATACTATTCGGCGGTAAGAAAAGATGATATAGGAACATTTGTGACAACATGGATGGATCTTGAGAGAGTAATGCTGAGCGAAATAAGTCAGACAGAAAAAGCAGAGAACCATGTGATTTCACTGATATGTGGTATATAAACCAAAAACAACAAAAGAACAAGACAAACAAATGAGAAACAGAAACTTATAGACACAGATAATAGTTTAGTGGTTGCCAGAGGGTAAGGGGGGTGGGGGGTGGGGGGTGGGAGATGAGGGTAAGGGAGATCGAATATATGGTGATGGAAGGAGAACTGACTCTGGGTGATGAACACACAATGGGATTTATAGATGATGTAATACAGAATTGTACACCTGAAATCTACGTAATTTTACTAACAATTGTCACCCCAATAAATTTAATAAAATAAAATAAAATAAAAGAATTTATGGTTTGATTAGTTCCAGATGATGAAAAAACTACAAAAATTATACTAGAAAATGGCCCTAAATGAAGCTGCTGATAAAAAAAGAAAAAACTCTGACTCTAGTCTTTCGCTTTAGAAAGATGTAAGCCTAGTTTTAAAGGTCTTGGCTCCAGCTATTTGGAGTCTAAATTGAGAAAATTTATGTTAAGTACATTAATTTCCTAATGGTAAGGTGATATTAATATACTAACTACATCCATAAAAACATGGTAACAGGTGGTTAATAGCTTCCAAATTTCAGGCATTTTTACTATGGTAGGTACTACAGTACGGTAGGTACTACACCTTTTACGTGTGGCACTGACTTTTCTGTGATCCTTTAGGCTAACACAGTGAGAAACATGCAGAAAAGTTCTGACAAATAAGTTTGCAAACTTGTTGCAACAATGTTGCTAACCTTTTTTGATATCAGATGGATCGTTCATTATGAATTTGTACCAATTGGACAGTTAACCAAGTTTACTATTTGGAACTACTGAAAAGGCTGTGTGAAAAAGTTAAGATGACCTGAATTTTTCACCAACAATCCATGGCTCTTGCATCACGACAATGCACCAGCTCACAAGGCACCATCTGTGAGGGAGTTTTTAGCCAGTAAACAAATAACAGTATTAGAACACCCTCCCTACTTACCTGATCTGGCCCCCAATGACTTTTTTCTTTACACGAAGATAAAGGAAATGCTGAAAGGAAGACATTTTGATGACATTCAGGACATCAAGGGTGATACAATGACTGCTCTGATGGCCATTCCAGAAAAAGAGTTCCAAAATTGCTTCGAAGCGTGGAGTAGGAGCTGGTGTCGGTGCATAGCTTCTCAAGGGGAGACTTCAAAGGTAACTGTAGTGACATTCAGCAATGTGCTATGTAGCACTTTTTCTAGGATGAGTCCATGAACTTAATTGTCTGACCTCATACATCAATAGGGAAAATAGACAGGAAGGTGATTACTCACATAGGGAGAACTTCACATTGACTTAATTACATATTGACCCTGAAAAAAATTTGGGAAATTCTGAAAACAATATCTTAATAAAGATTTGAAAGATCTCAATAGAGATTCTAAGTGGATATGTAGAAATACAGAATAGACCAATAAAGTAACTTGGTAGAAATGATAATTGGCCTCTGAGTTCTGCTGATCTTTTCCCAGGATACTTCTCCTAGCTACTATGTCCAAGAATCAAAAGGAAGGAAAACAAAGTGGAGAACTATGGGGATGAGTGTGTGTGTGTGTGTGTGTGTGTGTGTGTGTGTGTGTGTGTGTGTGTTTGGGAGTAGGAGATAGAGAGGTAAGGTTCTGTTTATTTCCCAGCCCTGATAAATCTTCTCTAGTTTCTCTCTCTCCCCTCCCTTTGTCTTTTTCTTTTTCTTTTTCTTTTTTTCCACTACCCCTCTCAAATAAGAGGAATTACTAATCTGACATAGGACATTAATTTGGTCACATGTTCTAGTGGTTTAGGAAAATGATTCCGTTTGAGGGTGGAGCTCCCTTCTGCACCCTTTTTCAGTGAGGCTAGAGGTGCAAGGAAGGTGCTGAGGTCAGAAGACATAGCTGACTTGTTTTCTTCCCACATGTATGTTCCTCTTTGTCTCATTCCACATCTCTGGAGTTATAAATGGACTAAGTGTCCACCATTTTTTGGAAGGCAGTTTAACTAATGTACTGATTTTCCTGTTTGGACACATTCTTACACCTTCAGTCTCTGTAGACCAGTAAGAAAAGGAAGATATCTCTTTGTTAGGCCTTAACATTGTATTTTAGCCCACTGTATGAAAGCACTGAATTGCAGATGGACTAATATATGGATAAGAAGAAATAAAACACCCACACAAACTCAAACCCCCATTCATTCATTATAAGTTCCCAATTTATTTGGTTAAGTATATGGAATTTTATATATGTTAGTGGCTATACAAAGAGAAGCAGTTGTGAGCATCTATGGAGAGTCTACCTTGCCCCTCAAAGGTGGGGTACTACCAGACCTAAAGAAGATTCCAATTTCTTGCTAGACACTGTATTTTAAAATAGAGATAGATGAATATTGGAAGAAAATACACTAAACATCAATGCATTGTCATTTAAAGATATGTTTACAAACGTCAGGATTTTTTGTTTCATAAATCAGATTCAGCTTTCTTAATATCACATCTCAGAATAAGATCTTTATTTCAAATTCCACCCCAATTCTGACTTTTTTAACCTTTTTTGTGAGGGGCATACTCTTAGTCAGTGTTGGAAACAATGAAGGGAATTTACATTATCTCACATAACTGGCTTGCTTCAACTATCCCCTCTCTCAAAGCATCATTGATTTTATACCCTTTACCTAAGAAAGTCTCATACTGACTTTGGTCTGAGAACCACAGTTTAAATTTATTTTCCCTTATAATCTACCCCTTAATGGCTCATGCAATTAGAGACAGCATCAACTTATTAACATTAGCAGGCATAAATGTTTTTCAGCATACTTTATATCTATCTGTTTTGAAAACCTTTATGGGTTTCCAGACATTTGTATACCTTGAGGATTTAAATTTGAATAACTGTAATTATTGCTATTGAGTGTTTATGTCTGTGTGCATGTGTATGTGTGTGTCTTAATACACTCTGGCAATTAGCAACCTAATATTCCCCGAGCCCGTACTTCTTTTTTTCTTTTTAAGTTCCCAGAAATAACTCTGAAAAAAGCTTTTAGTTTTGGGGACAAAAATTTAAAAAATAAATTTCTGGGTTATATTGATTTCCCCTGCCCCGAAAATAGAAGTAGCCGTCTTGCAAGGAGACTGAATTCTTTTAATGGGGAATTGTCTTAATGACAGAAATTTTGGAGCTACATATTTGCTGTTGAGATGCCTGTACAGACACATTTTTAATGTTTTGCATGAGTATTCAGGGTAAAGTAAAGTGAAGCAGGGTGTATTAGCTATCCCCAAGATGAAATTTTCTTTTTCTCCAAAAGGGCTGGAAAGAGCCGGTTTAACAAAACTTCTAATTTATTTCCAATTTAATTCTATTTCTTTTTATCTTGGTTTAATATGCGAGAGAATTTCCTCTTTGTTTGCTCTCTTTGACATATCAAGTTACATACTGTCAAGTACATATCAAGCCATATGTTTATACTGGTCCTCCTGTCCCCAACTTAAGAGTGTTTATTCATTTACTTATTCATTTATTTCCTTTTTTTATTGTTTTATATCTACTCAAGCATTTCAGGAAATGTCCCATTGTGTAGGTCCAGGTGATCTTCTCCCCTTATGATCACTTAAATACTAATTGCTTAAAAATGAAAATAAATTTTAACCTCCCTTAAAGCTTAAAAAAAAAAAATCCACAAACAGAAGCAACTTAAAATACCACAGTAAATACCACATGGTTAGGCCAAAACAATGAATTTGATGAAATAGTCAAATACATGCTTTGAGAGTTTTGTTGAAAATAGTCCTTTAAATATTTTCATCGGCATGAGTGTCAATCACACATTGCCTTTCTGGCTAGTTAGGCTGAATATTTCACTCCATTATAGACAATTAGGTAAATGTTGGTATTTGTTTGTGTTGTATTGTAACAGCACAACATTTTAAAATCTAATTAAGAATGACATAATATAAAACCAATAATAATAAGAAGAATTATCCAAGTAGTTTCAAACTTTATTTAAAAATATTAAGAAGGGTTATTTTGTGGTCTCAATATTCTGCAAGGTTCAACTCCTGACAGACAGCATTGCACATGGATTATGACACATGCTGATGAGGTCTGTGTTAGGGCAATGATCAGCTCCTCTCCTTAACTAGGGACAAAGCATTTGAAAATATTTCTCATCTGGTCCTACAACCTGCTAACCCTCCTCGGACTCAGGTTTCCTTTTCATTCTAGGACTCAACAGTACAATTTCTATTTCTGTGGGTTGTAGCTGATGCTTAATCCAACTCGTGAATATCTTCTTTTAGTTTGGTTGTGTCTGGGCTGTCGCTGTGCAGAGTTTAGCCTAAGAGCTTGAACACCTTGACTCTATCACCTGTCCTGTTTATTTCCCAATGCCAAAAGCCTTCATACTACATTATATAATTTCAGTACTTTAGAAATGTAGATGATAGATAGATGAATGGATAGATAGATAGATAGATAGATAGATAGATAGATAGATAGATATGAAGATATAGATACAGATATAAACATCTACTGGGGATGCCAAAAATGCATACATGTGGACACTTTGGTCAACGTCACTCAAGCAGTAGTTCACCATAATCAGAAGTATCTGGATGCTGATGGTAACCACTTTGAGCACCTTTTGTATATGCAGAAGTCAAACATGACTTGTATTCATCTTTTGTTATTGGTATATATTGAGTATTACAAATTTAATAGTTTTCTTCCTTTCTTAAAATGTGTATACATTTTTTTGGCACCCTCTGTATATAGGTATCTATACTGCAATATCCATTGCGTCATTTGAGATATTCAGGCCTCGGCCAAACCTTAGACCTTCCCTTTTCAAATCCCTTTAGAGAACATCAGGTTCCCCAATCCTCACTGTGCTAACAAAATTAGAAGTCAAGGAATCATGCTTGGTCTCCCTTCTCTTGGCTTGGCCTTTCTCATTTATGAAGGTGGGGAGATAGGTGAGCAGTGGTCAAATTTTGCTGATAGGTTGGTAAATTCCTTCAGAAACAGCTCTCAGTTTCTCAGGTTTCTCTCTAACAGCACACTCTTTCACTAACTTCTAACATCCTTTCCAAAATGAATCTGTATTGGGGGGGTATGGCATCCTTCTTAATTGCTAAGGAAACCTATGGCATCATAGACTGAGAGAACAGATTAGTGGAGAGATTCCAAACACAGGCACTCGATATGAGGCCCATGAATTGGGTCAGGACTTATTGGAAGTCAGAGGGCTACACAGAGCAGGTCTGATGCAGTACATCTGTGTGAAGCTTTATCTGGCCCCTTGGAGCTTATGGACTTTCGCATGACAGTATCCTCTAAGCGTCCTGTCAAGAGGCGAGAGGACAGCTGAATGCTTGTTACCACTGCCTTTTTCTACTCAAGCTTACATTACCTTGTGGGAAGACATTAAACGGATAAATAGACGCTTTTGTTGAGGGAATAATGTAAGCCTGTGTAGGGAGACAGGCTCTACTGGAGAGCTAGGGACAGAGCGATTGTTACGGGCCACCTGACCTTGGTTCTGCTTTTTCCTCCAGAAGAAAGTTTGGTTTGAGAACCAGCAAGTGCTTTTCTTGTCTTTGCTGTTGCCTCCATGTGTATCTCTTTTGACAATCTCACAGGAGGGAGGCATTTCAGTATCTTTGATGGAATTCAGGCATTCTTGTTTCTTGTCTATTAGTGTACTATTGTCTGAAAATTGCAAAGAGCATTCCAATGCATACTGAAAGCTAGGTATTCACAATGAGCCCATTTAGATAAATTACCTAAGTATTTTTATAACTAGATTCTATTTAGATAAGTACACTCTGAGAAGAATACCAGGAAGATCCTCTGTTTTGGACGCTTCTTATGTCAGGAACCTTAAAGCTTCTGAAGTAGAACAATTCGTTAAGTCTAATTGTGAGAAATGTCCTTTACCGTACATATAACTAAAACTGCTTTCCAGTAATTTTCATGTTTTGTAAATATTTTGGACATCCTAATTCACCCAATAGCATGTATGTGTCATCTGTAAGGAACGCTTCAAATATTTCAGGTAACTAGCTTCTCCTTAAATATTCTTTGGGTTAAGCAACCCCATGTGTGCAGGGTCACACGGTGAGTAAGACGTGAACATGAAAGTAGAAACAATTGTTGGTTATCTGACTCCTGTCCCAGTAGTCTTTCCATGATCCCATGGCTTCACTGAAAAAGCTCTCAGCATCCTGCCCCTTTTTTACCTCAGGCATTTACCTCAGGCATATTACTATAATAAAGAGCGACAGGTTTAAAAGAATTTTCTTGTTAAAGCACCATTATTTGTCAAGGAAAAGTGAGAGTGGACAAATTCATCATGATCCCTTCTCTGCTTGGGACTCTGAGAACAAGAAAAGTACTGGAGGTGCTAGTCTTTGATGTGACGGAACCTTAGTTCTCGGTGACAATGTTCGAGTTGTGACAGTTATGTGGTTTTCCCACTTCAAACTCAGCCCTGAGATGTAAATTAAATCTCAAAGTCATTGAGGAAATAGTTCTTAAATTATTTGAACTTGAATTTAATGGCCACAAATGACTCTTTATTATTATTATTATTATTTTGGATTATAAAAGCCTAGAGTACAATTCAGAAAATGATCAGAATGTAACAGTCTCTAACGAAGTATGCTTCTCACTTAGTCCAATAAGTATGGAAAGGAAGCAGCTAGGTCACAGTTCTGCCCATCTCTGACAAGAGGACCAGAGGGAAACCACCCTGTATTAGGATACACCTTCAGCTGCTGGACAAAGTTCACATATCAGTGTCTTCAACAAAATAGAATTTTATTTCTCTATCAATGAACAGTCTGAGTAGTCTGAGAATAAGTGTCCCAGGCTGATCTGTGTGGTGCTGAGGATCCAGGCTTATACCATCTTGTCGTGGTTGAAGATGACTGCTTCAGCTTATGTCAATTTGCCTTCATTCCATTCTGATGGAACAGAGCAAGAGAAAAGGGAGAGTATATTTCATTTATTTTAAGTACACCAACCAGATGTAGCATATGTCGGGGAGGGGGATAATTCCCCCCTCTACCCTGCTTTAGTTGTTACAACTGGACTAATAATAAAATAATAAAATGGATACAGTGCTAGATTAATAGGAGAAAAAACAATTTAATACGTGTGCATGGGGGAATCACATTATGATGCTCAGATCATAAAATGGGGCTCAGTGAAATGATCTCACTAGGCACCTTTTTATACTTTATGGACAAACAATAAATTTGTGAGAATTGACAGGACAAAGAAAGTTAGTGCTCATGAGAAAGGAATCTAAATAAGGTTTGGACTTAGGCAGTAAACTAGGAAAGCCATTACAAGGTTTGTTCACACAGGCTTTTTCAACACTGGATTTTATGAATCTTGTGAGAAGGTTGTCTTTCAGCCCCTGGGAGCAGAGAGGACACCTATCACTTGGGAGATGTATCCCCAGCTTTTAGGTGCACGGAGCAGAGTCAGAGAGCTCCTTCCACTCCTGCTGTTTCTCAAGTGATTTTAATTTAAAATAATCAATACCCCACTGCGGGATATCTTGGGGCAGCCTTCCCTGGGCTCAGACACACACATAAATTTCACTAACTTCTCTTTGGGCAAAACCTAGTCATTTAGCCAAAGAGAGCTACAAGAGAGCTGGTAGGGAAAACAAACAAATGAAAAACGCAAACTTCAGCTGGACTGACATGGGTCTAATTGAAAGTTCCATTACCGTACAAGAATAAGGGATAGGTATTGGAGTTATCATCACAGTCTCTTTCACAGCCTCAAAAAGTGCCTGACAGATTTCTCCCAGCACCCTGAGGAGTTAGTAGGCTGTTAGATAACCTTGTCACCCAAAGACATCTTCCTATTTCTTCTTATTGTGTGAGTTCTGATCCCAGTCCCATTTTTTGTATGAACTGATAACCATGTCCTAATAGACCTGTTGTCCTGGTGTCCTCATGGCTAGCATGCATTTTCACTCTCACAGGTACCCCAATTTGGCATACGAATGATATGGTCACCTGACCTGTGGCCTTCATGCAACACCATGCTCTACACCCCTGCCCCCCATCCCAGTCCCAAACTGTGAAGGAAGACTAGATTACTGTAATGGAGGAAGAAACTTCTATTACCCTTTTAGGTTCTGTGGTTGGCCTAATAATTAAATTCATATAAAACAGATTAATAGGAGATAAACACACAAAATTTTAATATGTATACATAGGTAAGACCTAGGAAAACTGAGTAACTCCCCAAAATAGGCTGAAGACACCACCTAAAATACCATCTTCAACTAAAGACAAAAGAAGATGTTGGGGGTGAGGAGCTAGTTATGGCAGTTTACAGGAAAAGCTCAGTAAACAAGGATAAGGCTGTTATGCAGATTTAAGTTATTGCCTTCTGTATTGGATAAGAGTTTCTAGAGGTAAGGCCATCCTTCTCTTTTTGGTATAGCTAAGGATAGATCCTTACAAATGGGGATTGCCCTTAGACATGTAGATGTCTTTTACAAAATAATAACTTCTCGGTTTTGAAGCTTTTCTATATGGCAATTTCATAAAAATAATCAGCTTAAAATAATCCTTATGCCAAAGAGACATATTTTGGGGTGGAAAATTCTGCTCCCTTCCACCAGCCATCTGTAAGAGATAAAGCTGAGGCACAATTCCCAGCTCCTTCCAGAGATGCATGACCTCTTTCCAATATAAAATTTTCTTTTAGGGGCAGACATTAGCAGAAGTCCCTGCACATAGTAGTAGACATTATAATATGCCATAATCAATTTTCCTTGAGTTATAAATATTGTCAAATTTTAAGAAGGTAAGGTTTGAATTCTTGATGGTGTCCCTTCTTTCAAGTCACATAACTAGTGTGGTTTACTTCTTTTTGTCGTCAGTACTTAATGTTGAACTGTGAATTGTCAACCATTTGATAGAGCATTCTTTCAATTACACCTGAACCAAAAGATTCTATGTACCATTTACCATTGATGGTTTATTTGTTTTATTTTAATCTCACCATTACTGCAGTATCACCAAAGGCAGACTGTTAATTTCATCATTATTGTAAGGCTCTCCTCGCACAATCTTGAGTGGTATAGGGGCTGAGAACAGGCCTCACCAAAATGAGCCATTTTGGCATGTGAATTATTTTGAGCTGAAAGCAGTGGAGTTCCTGCAGGCTCCCCAACATCTTTTACCTCATCCTTACAGAATTTAAAGTAGGGGCCTTGCCCATAATAAAAGTTATCACCAGAAATAACTTTTTATGACCTACCTACAGGGAAGGGCAAACTACTAATTATTAAACCTCTGTTCTTATTGTCCTGCAATGACCTTCCTGCCTCTGAAGCCCTAAGGCACCTACCTCATTCTTAGCTCAGAATGTCATTTACACCTCATTTCCTTTTCTATCTCTGAGTCTCTCATGTACATGGAGGTCTCTGACGCTCATGTATGTGGGGTTCCCATGCATATATACATAATTACATTTGATCATTCTCTTTGTTAATGTGTTTTATATAGATTTAATTATTAGACCAGCTGAAAGAACTTTAAAGGGAAGAGGAATGTTTCTTTCTATCCCACAGTGCCAACATCGAGGGGGGAAAAAAAGCAAGGTACATAACTAGAAAATTGGAAAGGCTGATCAGTCTGCCTCTTCTCTCAGCTCTACCTGTAAAGTAACCAAGAAAAAGTTGTAATGTTTCTTTTCTTTTTTTCCCTGGGTCTATTAAAGACCCTAAGATGAGGACTTCGGGATAGTCCCAAGATTTGAAAAAAGGGAGCTATATCAGCCAGAAAATAGATATTGAGTTGTAAACAAGAGAAAGGGCCTGTAGAGCAGGTCACAGAAGCAAGGAGGACATGGGACAGCATACCTCAGCATCTTAGACACGGGGACTAAGTTCTGGGAGTAAGGGATACAGGGTTAAACTGGGCTACTGTAGGGTCTGTGAGTTGACAAACAGAATATGGAAACCAGACATTGGGCTTCGTGATACAGTGGATACTTCATTCTATCTTTAGAAGAATATATTGAAACTTACATGGAAAGAATTCTAGGTTGCTGGCAGGACATGAGTCTCTGGCACACTGTAGTTGATAAAAATTTGTCTGGCCAGATGCTTTATCTAAATGATAGTGTCAATCAGAGGTCAAGCCAGGTCCATTGCTGTCTCATTTTCTGCTCTCCCTTTTTCCATCTCCTTTTGATTTAGCATTCTGCCCTCTCACAAGCCATTGATCATGTCCTTGCCCATTGACTCAGTAATAAAAAAACAAAATGAAACAAAAACCTGATCTGCTGAAAGCAATAAATTACCAAAAGTTGTATGTATGGTGGGAGATGTCATCCATTCCCTTCCGATTGTGGCTCAAGAGTCCTACGAGAATGACCCGTTAAGTAGTTATTAGTTCCACAAGTATGACCCCTTTTTATTGATTTTTTTTCTGAAGGATTTCTATTCCTTGTACTCTAATGCTACCAGAACTGTGCAGCTGTGTTTACACACAGGTGCAGAATCCTCTCCTTGGTTGCCCTCAGTGAGACATTTGATTAGTTCTTAAAAATGCAGAGCCCAGTTTTCACTGAGAGAGCCCTTAGTTCCTAAGAACCAATCTTGATCTCCAAGAGGAGCTGAATAAATCCCCTTCCTAATGAGACCAATAGTCCGTGGTGCTCTTTCCATGCCAATGAGGAGATTTCAGTCAAGCTTGGTCCATTCAAGAAATCAGAGAATAATCACAAAAGAAGCAAAAGGCATTAATAAAACCCCAGATCCTTCCGGACTTTGTCATTCTGTTCCAAAAGCCCAGGGGGACACTTGGCTTGTCATCCCATCTTGTTTCACAAGCCAAAGGAAGCAGAGCCTCTGGTGAACCAAAGCTAGCCAGGCAATTTTCTGCTACTGAGGGAGCTTTCCTTCTTCCATATCTTTGTCCTTCTCTGTTGGGTGACAAATACTTCTCCTTGTCTTCTCTTTCCATCTATTTTCTAGCTCTCAGCAACTTGAAAAGAATAATGAAGATTTTGAAAACAGATATTTTTCTCAAGGATGTCCTCAAACATCAACTTTTTTTATATGGTAAGGGCTCGCTGTTCCTGGCCCTATTCATGGGCCTATCCACAAACTTTTGGAAGAATAAAGGAGAAATTAAACAAAAGTATATTTTTCCTTTCTTCTTCCTCAGGGCATATACTCTAATTTTTTTACTCTAGACCTCCTGTGGAATAGAAAATTAAACAAATTCGTACAAACTTCTTAATTACATTCAGCATGCCCTTGTCTTTCCCCAGGCTCAGTCTTATGTAAGATAAGTTTGTACTTAGGAAAGGACAAAACATCTCTGCGCACTTGCATATCGGAAAGTTTCTTAGATGTGCAGTTTTTTCCTGGTAATTTGTATAAAGTGTGGGCAAAAGACAACTTTCTGGCTCTCAGTGTGAGAGAAGAGAGGAACGAAGAATACATACACTAAAAGAGACTGTCATTGTAAGTTAATTAATTAACTTGACACATGGGACAAAATTGCGTTGGGAAGTTGCAGAGGTGGGAAAATAATGCTGTCTTTGTTTTTTATGCATACAAAAAAGACAGGTTTGATAAAAGAAGACTGATCAGTACATTTTAGCAGACATATGGGCTGAATTCAGCTCAGGAGGAATGGCTCTAGAAGGAGAATTTAAGTGGTAAATCTGAAAAATCATTTTAGTTATTGTGGGAATCACCGTAGGGCTAAGGTGAAAAGTCTGGGAAATTAGGCATCGGGAATTGGTGAGTGAGATGTGTTAAACCTTAAGATTAATGAGAAAGTAAAGACCTGGATGTTGCCCATGATTTTCAGTGGCCACAACTATCTTGCAGACACCTTTAACCAACTGAGAACATATGGATTCATTCTGTGGATGTGGGAGCAGAATCAGTCTGAAAGGCTATTAATACTTCCTCTAGGAAAAATTAGTTAACTTGTTGGATTGCAAGCTCTGTGCTGCAGTTCTTTTCTATTACAAATGTGATTCTTTTTTCATCTCAGTTTAACAGATATTGAGATGTTTTTCCAAAAAAGTACATGAGTCACGATAAACTTTCCTGTATGAGGATGAATGTGGCGTACATAATCACTATTTGAACAGGATGTTCCTTTAAAAAGCAATTGAGATTGCACATCTCAAGGTCGTTTGGATGGCAACTTAGCAGCACGTCTGGCAACAGAACTTTGTTCCTTTCTGCTTCTTAGCAATACTTTCAGAGGTCAGGAAATTAAATCTTTTGGGTGACAAATACCCCTCCTTGCTTTCTCTACTTTGATGTAGTGGCCAAACTCAATCTTTTACCCCTGCCTGAGTTAGCTGGTAGAAAACCTTTTAGTGTGTGATTTGGTAAATTTAAAAAGTAACATTCTAAAGAATAATACAGAGAGACGCAGGGTAGAAAAAGCTAACACTAAGAATTTAGAATAGGTATAAAGTGCTTTTAAATTTCATTATGATATATGTGTGTATTCATTCTTAGTCATGGTGATTATAGTAAATCATCTCTAGTGAAAATTCCAAAAGGAGTAAAGATAGTATGATTAAGTGATTTTTATCTTAAAACAACACAATTTCATGTTGGAAAATTTGGAAACTATGGAAAATTTTTAAAGAAAAGAGAAGTATCACTGCCACTACATGCGCTTACTGTAATTTCTGTATTTTGACTTGCTCTGCAAAAAGCACATCATAATAAAATTTTATTTATTTAATTTGTTATATAAGGACTGTTATACTGTCTAGGCATTAGTGCAAAGTGCATTTGGACAGCAGTTTCAAAATTAGAAACTTTACCAGAACAGTAGAAACTTACCAAAACATGCTCACAGCATGTGCTATAAATATAACTTTATAGAAATTTTTATAAAGAAAGAAATACAAAGAGAATAGAATCACATTAGTTATTTTTTCAGTGGTTCGTTAAGTGCTTCAAATTGAACTTATAACTTCCCTGTGTTTTTCTTTCCTTATAAGTTAAGTTAGCTGTCATAAAAGTTTTCTGCAAGAATCACTTAAAAATTGTAAAGTTTTTTTTGAGCTGTTAAAGACAGAGGGCAATAAAAAGCATTATAATGCTTCCAAGCTATGTTAATTTTATATGAACTGAAATTACAGATATAGATTTTCTTCTCTCACTTATGTTCCTTCTAATCAGTTAAGGGCATTATACTCTATTATTTTATGAAAATACTACGATGCATTTAAATTTTTCTAGTTATGGAAAAATGGTAAATGAAACAAACAGAAGGATCTGTGATAAGTTTAATAAATACTTGGCAGAACCACAAAGTAGGGAAAAAGTTGATTGCTCTATAATCAGGACCCAGTGGAATGCAGCTGTCAATCCATTATTTTGTCATTTCAGTTGTATCTTTATAGCACATAAGAAAAACTTATTGATTTACATCACATAACTATGATTTCATAATAACATTTTGCATGTGTATGGCTTCTAGATTTGCAATGTGATCTTGGGCAAAATCTATAAGATCAAAAGGGAAATATTAACTATACAGAACTGGAAAGATTTCAAATTAATATGATAAAACCATATGCCACTAGGCAGAGAAATCAATAGGAGTATTGCAAAACTAATTCTAAGGACTAGAAGGTGTAAGAGTGAAATTCAGGGAATCCATAACGCAGTTAAACTTAGCTAGCTTGCAGTTTAACTCACCGCGTAGCTTGCTATCTAGCACTTACAATTAGACTTAGTTTGTTTGCATTTTGGTCCATCCTCATGTTCATCTGTTTTCTCTTTGTTTCTACCCTCACTGATTAACTGAAGAACTCTGTTTGTTCCTTTTCTCAAATAAACCCATACCTCATTAATTAACAACATCCTAACGTGGTAAAGAACAATTTCTTAATCCTCAGGAGCCCAGACACTGGAATCCAATTTACAACTTCTTGCAGGTTTTATTGGTGACACATAATCCCAGGCCTTGATGGCTGAGTCTGAGTCCAGAGTCCGAAAATAACCTCGTTTTCAAACATACCAGATCCCAGGAAGGATGTCAGCCCTCAAACCTGACTCCCCCTTTCTTATATAAGAAAATGCTAACCTGAAGTTAAGTGTAGCTGTCTATCAGACTCTGCCCTGGCGACCCCCCACCCCCACTGGTGTTTCTCTCCTCCCTACCGAAAGCAGCCCCCGTCTTTGGACACTGCCATGGGCATTCTCTCTCTGCCCTAATGTTAATAAAAACTTCCTTTGTAGGGTCTGGGAATGCTTTCACCTTTTGTGAATGACCAGAGGTTAATTCCATGCCACGAGGGGAGGAAAGATATTATAAGAGAAACTCTGTGTTAGAGCAGGAAAAACATATCAAGCACTAACAGTAAAGGCATCGGTTAGAAACAGTCATTTTGTAAGTAGATAGAAAGGAAAAAATTAAAATCACATTTGTATAACCTTTTTTCCCCTAGTATTGTTGTTGCATAAGTAAGTGATGGCATCTGATAAAACAACAACAAAAAATGATTTAGATTTCCCTATTCGTTCCCAATTATACATTTGACCCAAAATTTTATAAACAAATCACAATACATTCCAATGCAAATGAAAAAAAATGTGTAGTCAAAATTAAGTAGTAAAGGACAATGCTAGATGTCCTTTAAGCATAATGGGTGCCCATCTCAGAAGGCTAATGATAAGACAGAGGGGATTGTAATGGTGACACTGTATCTTCTATTTTGAGATTTGGACCTCTGGTATAATTCAATTTAACAAGTATAATTTAGCTTGGGACTTTTTGAAAGTTTTTTTTTTTTTCTTTCTTTCTTTTCTTTGCATCTCTTTTCTACAACCAAACCTTAATGATTCTGTTTACTATACAGTTACTATGTATACCAGTTTCCATGGTTCCATTTACTTCAGACATGTGCATGCCTGGACCAGTGACATGGGAGAGGTTTTTACATCTGTATGGGATCCACTCCTGTGTTTGTGGCAGCAGGCCTCTGGGAAGCACCTTTTTTCCTGGGGTTGCCTGACCAACTTCTCTTTTCCTTTGTTCTGCCTCCTTCCATGCCTATGAAAGCTTTTGGCAGTGTAGCGGGCAAGAAGGCAGTCTTTGTAGTCCACCGTCTTCCCTTAATGTGGGCATTTTGTGATAAACCTGCTTTTCTTTCCACCAACCTTGACAAGAAAGGTATGGGTAAACAGAAATGAGCCATTTGACTGGGAATGGGGGGGTTACTCCAGTTTAAATCTATATAACATATGCAAAGGTTGTGATAACAAGTTTAACCACACCTTTCACCACCCCAATGGACAAAGCTGAACACAACAGAAGATTCCACCACAGGCTGAAGCACTTTACTCCTGGTTAGAAATTATAGAACTTCAGACAAAACAAAGACTTGAGGCAGTAGTCTACAGCAGACTCTGCCCAATTGACCCTCTTCTTACTTTAATAAATCTTCCTTCTGTATTTCTACCTGCCTTGTGAATTCTTAGCGAGCGAGCAGCCATGACAGTTAAGACAAATGTGCAGAAAAGAGATTGGGATTAGATTTAGAATTGACATCTCTCCTCTCCTTTTGAGGACCAGGATGTCAGCATTGACTCCAGCATCCTGAAAATCATCACAAATAAGATGAAAAGAAAAATACTAGGCAGGACCAAGGTCTTTGCTTGGTAAGCAGCACTGTGTCTTTTTCAAAAATTTACTGTGCATGGAAATGAAAATCATGGTGTCTCAAAAGCAACCCTAAGTAGCTGAATTGGTTAATATCGCTTATTTTTAAAACCAGATGTGTATTTTCGATCTCTAATATTCTCCCCATTCTTCCCCAATATTTTCTGCTTTTTGTAAAACTCAGTTCTTTTTCTCCCAATTGCATAAATATACATAGATAATACTAAAATACAAGAAGTCATCAGAGGATGACCTTGATAGTGCTATCATTTTTATGAGCTTTGAGCTCACACCCAGCTTCAAATTTGGTTTGACTCATCCCCTGAGCCTTTTATTTCATATGCAAACATAGTGAGACTACTTTGCATAGGTGTTGTGTTGACTACATTAGATCATGTGATTGAACATCCTTAACATAATGTTTGGACCATAATAGGTATGAAAATCAGTTCCATTTTCTTCCTCTTTATTCAAATAGAGACTTCCAATATTTATATTACTTTTTCTCCAAATCTCAGCCTAACAGAACTTTATGTGGGAAGAGTCGTGTACCATAAGCATTCCTGATCTCCATTAATTACTATTAACTGTGGATGAAAAAGGGGTGGGCCACGTACTAACCCTGACAGCTCAGGGAAGGCCAGCATGACGGGCTCTACAAATTCAGATCGACGTTAACCACATAGGGAGATCCAAACATAAAAATTCTAAACTAAAAAGCAAGTCATGGAGGGTAGTCACATGCTTGGCCTGTAGCTTCCTTGATGACGGTCAGTCTTTACCTTAAGTGAGCTTGTTTTTTTGCCTCTTTGCATCTAAGATAACATACCTTTGGAATGTCAGAGTGATACCTTTTTCCAGACACGTCGGGGCACAATCCACAGCACCAGAGCAGGAGACTACAGTACCCCTCATTGTTATCTCCTTCCTGGTTCCCTGGATTACCCTCCCTATGTGTTGTAAAATGTTAATTATTAACTTTACTGTACCCATCAATGTAAAAGAAATATGCATCTCTCCATTTTGTTTTTTATACATTCCCAGAGATTTCCCTCCTTTGCTTTCTCCCACCCCCTTTATCTACAACCAATGGATTTCGTGTAACACTTTTTACATCTCCTCTTTTGATTCTAATGTATAAAATAAACTGCAAAATTTCCATTCTCCAAGCATTTTCTTAATCCGTTGAGATTTTACTTCTGGCAGTTGTCGTCAGTTTGGCTGAAATAAACGCATTAAAGTTCTTTACAGGCTTGGACATTTCTTATGTTGACATAACTATTTTTGAAGTTGCTGGAATTTAATCTTCAGATAAGTAAAATGTTACTATACATGCAGATTATGTAGGCATACCTATTTTCCTCCCTTTACATCATTTCCCATCCTGTCTATCACGCATTCTTCTTTGGGGTCTAGAATACATATCACAGTCCTACCTACAACTCTCCAGATTATAATCTGGAGAGATAGTTTTGAGAGTACTGTGTTTCCCTGAAAATAAGACCTAGCCAGACAATCAGCTCTAATGCGTCTTTTGAAGCAAAAAGTAAGATAAGACCCAGTATTTATTATATTATATTATATTATATTATATTATATTATATTATATTAATTACTTTACATTACATTATACCTGGTCTTATATTATAGTAAAATAAGACTGGATCTTATATTAATTTTTGCTCCAAAAGATGCATTAGAGCTGATTATCCGGCTAGGTCTTATTTTTGGGGAAACACGGTATAAAATAGCTAAAAGAAAGGAGACTCTATCTGGTCTAATACACAGACTTCATTTTAACTGTGATCTGACCCCCTTCCCTCCTTGCTGACATTCTAGTTAAGGTTTAACTCAGTGCCCACATTTTCTGAGGAAGAAAGAGATAATATCTTCAGTAGGCAGTTGAGGACTGGTCATTTAAACTACAAAGGCTGACTGATTCGTGTAAGCCTTTGTTTTTCAGGACTTCCCTTGGCAGAGACCATTAACCATGAAAACAATATCTTGTGACCACCTGGAAACCGATCTATCTAGCAGGCATCATAGGACCAGGAGCCACATCTGTTCTCTTTCAGAGTGTGCTCCCATGGTGCAGCAGCTCTTGCTTTAATAAACCTCTTTCTCTGCAAATTGTTTCACCCACACTTTTGATTTCTATCCTGTGCCAGTAACAGTTTGATGCCAGCACATAATTAGCACCCATGTATGTTTGTTGAATGAATGGCTACATGAATAAATGAGTGACGTTAATTAATTACTTGGTTACTTGGTTAAAAGAGGGAGAAGAAATTCTTCTTTATTAGCTTTTCCAGTTCATTTTAAACAGACTCATTTTTCGTTCCTAAGGGTAAATGTAAAATTTTCCATTCTGCTTTTCTCAGTAATAGAAAGCATTTACATTCTTGTAGTAGACAAGTAAATAGTCCTTTAGAATTATTAATTTTAATAAAAATGCTTATTAGAATTTTCAAAACCCAAGTGATAGGCCCCACTTTGAAAGTCCTAAGTAATATTTTAATTTTTGTCTTAATCTTTCTCCATTGGGTCTCTCTAAGAAGCAGTTTCACAGATTACAAGACAGATGAAATAAGTAGCATTTCTTTGCCAAAAAAGAACCTTCTAAATTGTAGGCAGTTTTTAGAAGCTCTTAATGCTTTTTCCATCTTCATTCTATTTCATAGGAAATAAAAGAGATAGAGACAAATGACTGAAAATTATTACTAAAAGAAAATATTTCCTGCTATTGACCCAAAAGGTGACAAGATGACCAGCAATTCCCATTGCCTGGACTCATCATGCACCTGAAATCATCAGACACAAGGTTACATTACAACAGGGAACTCAGAGGAAAAGTGTGACAAAGATGTAAGATTTAAACAACTCTTTACAGTAATTTAAATATAATTAGAGAAGAATATTTTTCTCTTCTCCTTTAAAAAATATAATATCACAAAGAACTGCTTAATATATTTAAAGATAAATGTGATTTAAAATTCATTTCAATTTTGGTAAGATAAATATTTGACATATTTATGGTTGTAATATATATCTTGTAGTGCTGAAATGCCTTTTTCTTCTAATTATTCTAGTTAACATAAAAGGTGTTCCAAGGACGAATTACCTAAGTTAGGGGTCCTAGAGTTGTAACGAACATCATAGTAAATTTACTTTTGTAATGAAACAAAAGAAGGGTTATTTTCTTTCTGACATCTCTATCTTTATAACATCTATTAAGAGAGAGATGGGGGTGGGTGGGGAGAAGAGATAGCGAAAGGTATATATAGAGAGACTGAATAAACATTTTTATAAGTGGAGACCTTACCACTTCACATTTTTATAAATATGGATCCTCCCCACTGAGATTTTATTTAATCTTTTTTAAATTACATCTGCTATGCCAGACACTGAACTATCTTTGTCTCACTCTTGCCTTCTTTTGCTTTGTCTCATTTTTTTAAAATTTGTCTTCCACAAGAAGGTACTCAAATGTATTGCGGCTTGGTTGAACAAATGTCTTGATTTGTCCTGATAGGTTTAAATTTACTCTTGTTGTCCCAGTGAAAATGATGTAGGTGATGTTGGATTTGCTAGCAGTTTCTGAGTGTCGGCAGTGATAGTGTTTCGTGAAGCTGAAGAATGGAAACACAGACCAAGGAGAGGCAAAAAGTTTTAAAAAGAGCATAGTTTGTTAGAGGCAGGAGAAGAGGTTGCAGTTCCCAAGCGGGAGGGGGTCCCAAATCGGGGTGCCCCATGACTGAGGCAATAGCTCTTACTTTTATACCTTCCCTTGCCTGCTTGGGGAAGGGGAGCTGTTTGAAGAAGGGAACTTATTTGAAGGACGGAACTGGTGCCTTCTTCCAATGAAATTTGTCTACCAGATTTGTTCTGCTTGCCCATTCTAAAGGAATTAGCAAAGTAACCCACTCTTATTTATCAGATCCGCTCCATTTGTCAGGTCAAAAGGAATTTTATGATTAACCTCAAGGTCCTGGAGCGGAGTGATTTCAAAACCTGAAGTTTTAGGATATGCCTGTCTTTTGTATATTCCACCAGGAACCTCCCTGTCTACCTAGGGACATGCTAACTCTCTTGTATCATTTTTTTTTTTTTTCTTCAAGATTTTATTGGGGAAGGGGAACAGGACTTTATCGGGGAACAGTGTGTACTTCCAGGACTTTTTTTCAAGTCAAGTTGTTATCCTTTCAATCTTAGTTGTGCAGGGTGTCATTCAGCTTCAAGTTGTTGTCCTTTCAGTCTTAGTTGTGGAGGGCGCAGCCCAGCTCCAGGTCCAGTTGTCGTTGCTAGTTGCATGGGGCGCAACCCACCATCCTTTGCGGGACTCGAGGAGTTGAACTGGCAACCTTGTGGTTGAGAGCCCACTGGCCCATGTGGGAATCGAACTGTCAGCCTTTGGAGTTAGGAGCATGGAGCTCCAACTGCCTGAGCCACCGGGACGGCTCCCCAGTGAAATTATTAAAAATTCTTCCTTTCACTTGCAAAAATGTCCCTATTTGGACAATAAATTATATGTCACCCCAGTAATGGAGGTTGTAATGTTTCTGTTCTAGAAGCATATTCTTGGGTTCTTTAACTGTTTCCTCTAATGAAATAAAGATTTACAAAAATCAGACAACAAACTGTAGCCTAATTTTGTTCCTAGACAGTGGGGCTACTACTACCCCACAGAGTACCTCTGGCAAATGAGGAGAAATGCTCCCTTGAGACTGAGACACAGAGCTTGGTGAGGAGAGCTGAGAGGCCTTAGTCTGGCTTCTACTCATCCCAGGGGCTGCCCACCCTTGTGCGTCCACAACCTGCACACACACAGTCCTACTACAAACTATATATTAATCATAAAATGATTAATTGGCATAAATTATCATTATCCTAATTTTCAAGGTATTTGTCATCATGTCCTTATCATGGGGTTACTGAGCAATCACCAGACACTACATAAGGAATTATAAGTGGATAAAAAAATGATGAAATATTTCCTACGTAGAAAATTATAGCAGGAAGAACGATGTAAAGAAATAACTCATTAAACAGTTTTAACTGGGAAACTAGGAGATGGAGAGCGTAAGCAAATGCAAATGCCTTGCAAGTGAAAATAGTTTAAGGGCCATTTGTTAGGGAATAAATGACAAATTAGAAGTAAATGTTTGAAACATCTGCATAATCTTGTTGTACCAGTATTTTAAATAATGTCTTAGAATATACTGACAAATATTTTAAAAAATCTATTTATAGATATTACCAGGTTAATATGTCAAGAGAGGAAAACATGCTATAATCTCTATAGATTTTGAAATAAATGAAGCAACTGTTAATAAACTTTTAATAGAAAATAATGTATTATGCCAATGGAAAATATCTCTTTTAAACTAGGATCCATTAGACAGTTAATTGGGAGAAACTAGAAACATTGAAAATGACAGTCTTTCTAATACCATAATTCTGAAACACCTAGTTAATACAATGAGTCGTGTAATAGTAACAGGGAGTATGCTTATTGGAAAGAGGAGATTGCATTCTACTATTTTAGAAAACTCAAGAGGATCAAAGAAATATTCATGTAGAATTTATTGTAAAAAGTCAACAAAATGAATATTTTTAAAATAACCTTTTATAGACTACTAATAACCAGTTAAATATACGGTAGGAGAAATGATCTCTTCACAATAGCAACAACCAACATGAAATACCTAGAGAGAATCTCTGCATGAATGACATCTACAGCAGATCATAACACTGCAAAAAAACAGCAAAGACCTTTTAATAAAAAAGAATGAGAATTTGCCACATTAGTTACTGAAAATTATAAATGCTGTGTGTCCATAGGGGCAATGTTTGTGGTAGAAGACAGAAGTAACCTATATATCCAACAAGAGTTGAATAGATAAATAAATTATAGTTTCTTTACATAATTGACAAAATGAATGAATTCTAGCTTTACAGGTCAACATAGATAAATCTTGTAAATATAACATTAAGGGAAAAAAGAAACTTCTAAAAGAATATATGTAATATAACAGTTCTATAAAGTTTCAAATTGACAAAGTTGTTTTGTACTATGTATAAAAACATACAAGGAAATAATAAATACAAAAATAAAGGATAATGGTTACCTCTGCAGAGAAGCTGGGGTAATTAGGGGCCTGACAATCAGGTTTGCAAACTCATCCTAGAAAAAGTGCTACATACCTCATTGCTGAATATCATTACAGTCACCTTTGAAGTATGCCCCTTGGGAAGCTATGCACCAATACCAGTGCCTAGTCCACCCTTCAAAGCAATTTTGGATCTCTTTTTGAAATGGTCATCAAGCTGTTGTTTTATTACACTTGATGTCCTGAATGTCATCCAAATGTCTTCCTTTCAATATTTCCTTTATCTTCGGGTAAAGAAAGAAGTCGTTGGGGGCCACATCAGGTTAGTAGGGAGGGTGTTCCAGTACAGTTGTTTATTTACTGGATAAAAACTCCTTCACAGAGAGTGCCATGTGAGCTGGTGCATTGTCATGATGTAAGAGCCATGAATTGTTGGCAAAATGTTCAGCTCATTTTTGTCTAACTTTTTCATGCATCCTTTCCAGCACTTCCAAATAGTAAACTTGGTTAACTGTTTGTCCAGTTGGTATAAGTTCATAATGATTAATCCCCCTGATATCAAAAAACATTAGCAACATCATTTTGATTCTTGATTTGGACTGACAGAATTTTTTGGTCATGGAGAATTGACTGACTACCATTGTGCACTTTGAGGCTTTGTTTCAGTGTCGTACTGGTACACCCATGTTTCATCACAAGAGATAACACAGCCCAAAATATCGTCTTGCCTCTCCAAAAGGTCTTGGCAAACTTCAACTCTCCTTTGCTTTTGTTCATTGATGAGCTCCTTCAGGATCATTTTTGCACACACCTTTCTCATGCCAAGATTTTCAGTTAAGATTTTCCTGTTTCTCTATCGATGTTTACTTCGTCTGCTATGCTTCTCACTGTCAGCCAATGATTTTGACACACAATTCGACAAATTTTTGCAATGTTTTCATCCATTCTGCTCATTACTGGCCGCCCTGACCTCTCTTCATCAGTGATGCATTCTCTCCCCTCAGAAAAACGCTTCATGCATTTGTACACTGACGTTTTCTTCAGGGCATTATCCCCATAAACTTGGACTAACATGTCACTCATTTCACTTCCACTCTTGCCAAGTTTAACAAGAAATTTAATGTTTGTTCATTGCTCTAATTCAAGCTCAGACATTTTTGTGACAGCACACAAAAACACAAAACACAATAATGAGCACCACTCAGCAAGACACCGCCACACATCGACAAGAACACAGCTGTGAGACACTGATATACCAAGATTATGAAACTTGACCGAGCTGTTTATACAAACAGCTCGGTCAAGTTTCATAATCTTGTATAGTGCTGCCAATGAAAGCGTACGGTGACAAGTTCATGAACTTAATTGTCAGACCTTGTACGACTATGCACGACATTAGGGCATCCTGTGCATTTTCTAAGAGCTTTACTGAGATATATAATCTATATACCATACAACTTATCCATTTAAAGTGTATACTTCAATTCTTTTTCCTATTCACAAAGTTGAGCAACCATCACCATATCAATTATAGAATATTTTCATCACATCAAAAAGAAACACTGAATCCATTAGCAATCGCTCTTCATTACCCCTGCAATACTTCCAGACCTAAGCAGCTAGTAATTATTTTCTGTTTCAAAAGATTTTTCTTTTCTGGACGTTTCATATGTATAACATTATATATATGAAGTAATATGATTACATAATTATAATCATACAATACGTGGTCCTTGGGCATGCTTCTTTTACTTAGCATATTTTCAAGTTTCATACATGTTGTAATAGGATGTATCAGTACTTAATTCTTTTTATTTTTTTGCTAAATAACATTCTATTGAATAATTCCCCCGTTTTACTTTTCCATTCATCAGTTGATGGACAAACATTTGTGTTGTTTCCACTTTTTGGCTATAAAGAATAATACTGCTATGAACATGTTTATATAAGTTTTTATGTGGATGTATGTTTCCATTTATCTTGATTTCCTATGGATTTTTAGCTGATATACGCACATAAGTATTATATAGATATATTTTTTTAATTGGATAGGCTTTTTTATAGTGTCTCAAAAAAGTAAATACAGTAAAGAGGTGCTCTCAAATTAACGTGTAGAATTGCTGCAAATCCAATGATATCCTGGGTAAATTTTAAGGTATTCAAATAAAGTGAATCTATAGTATACCCAAAGAAAACCATAATTAAAAATGAAAAAAAAAAGGTTATAAGACAATTTAATTTAAACTATCAGAAGTATTAGGAAAGTGGAATAATGAAATTTTTTTATACTATTCTAATCACCAATGGTATTGAAAATTTAGAACACACACACAACCATACACCTTGTCACAAGTATAAATTTAGTAACAACAACAACAAAAAAAACCTTAAATAAATGCTACTGAGATTACTGGCTTAGTAAATTTCTAGTCCAATTACCAAAGTCTCTCTCTCTCTCTCCCCCTCTCTGTCTCTCTCTCTGTCTGTCTCTCTGTCTCTCTCTCTCTCTCTCTCTCTCTCTCTCTCTCTCTCACACACACACACGAGTGCACGCATATGCACATGCATAGTCTGACAATTAAGTTTGCAAACTTGTTGCACCGATGTTGCTAACCTTTTTTGATATCAGAGGGATTATTCGTTATGAACTTGTACAAACTGGACAAACCGTTAACCAAGTTTATTATTTGGCAATGATGAAAAGGCTGCATGAAAAAGTTAGACCACTTGAACT
Source organism: Rhinolophus sinicus (assembly GCF_057876585.1). NCBI lineage: Eukaryota > Metazoa > Chordata > Mammalia > Chiroptera > Rhinolophidae > Rhinolophus > Rhinolophus sinicus. The sequence continues at coordinate 114,622,305 of NC_142514.1, read as the reverse complement.
TTTTGCCAACTATTCATGGCTCTTGCATAATGACAATGCACCAGCTCACAGGGCACTGTGTGTGAGGGAGTTTTTAGCCAGTAACAAATACCTGTATTGGAACACCCTCCCAACTCATCTGATCTGGCCCCCAATGATTTCTTTCTTTATCCGAAGATAAGGAAAATATTGAAAGGAATACATTTTGATGACATTCAGGACTTCAGAGTAATACAATGACAGCTCTGATGGCCATTCCAGAAAAAGAGTTCCAAAATTGCTTTAAAGGGTGGACTAGGCACTGGCATCAGTGCATAGCTTCCCAAAGGGAGTACTTCGAAGGTGACTGTAGTGATATTCAGCAATGAGGTAAGTAGTGCTTTTTCTAGGATGAGTTTGTGAACTTAATTGTCGTACAATGTGTGTGTATTTATAGTCATATGTTATTTAATGATAGGTGTATGTCCTGAGAAATGCACCATTAGTCAATACCATCATTGTGTGACACCATAGAGTCCACTTAGGTTACCAAATGGGGTCAGTGGACTCGGAGTCTGATTGGCAGAGGAAACCACAGTCTGAGGCAACAAGTTTTCACAGAGAAAAGGGTTTCTTTGTCAGGTAGCCAGACAAGGAGATCAGAGACAAAACTCAGATCAGTCTTTCCAAACAAAGGCCAGGGGTAAGTTTTAAGGGATAAGAGTAAGGAGATTATACATATTCATGGATTGGACAATTCTGGAATTTATGCATGAAGGCTAAATATGAGGAAGGGTGAGAGTAAGTACAACGGAATTTCAATTTGGCAAGGTCTGATTGGCTGAAGTCATGCATTCCTTGTGATGTTTTGTTTTCTTCTGACTGAGCAACATTTCAGGCACCCTTTGCTTCAAAAATGAGCTTGTGGAAACCAGCTCTTTGCATATTAGTTCCATGGCAGCATGGATGTTGGTTCTGCTGAGCTCTGGAAGTCATGTCAGGGATACTCAGTTGCTAACTGTGCAAAGTCAGGTTGGTTAGATCAGTTACAGCGGATTTTAGCAGGTTATGGTTGAGTCTGTGGAAGGGCTGAGGAACAGCCTCCTGTTGTGTTCTGCAAGATACTTAAAAAACTTGTCACCGAGGAAGATACAGGATTAGTGTCTGCTTAGTGTTTGGTTTCACTTACACAAACCTAGATTGTATAGACTACTACCTGCCTAGGCTCTACCGTATAGCTATTGCTCCTAAGCTACAAACCTGTATAGCATGTTACGGTACTGAATATTGTGGGCAATTGTAACACAGTAGCAGGCATTTCTATACCTAAACACAGAAAATATACAGTAAAAATATAGTATAAAAGATTTTTTAAAATATTACATCTGTACAGGGCACTTGCATAAATGAAGCTTGCAGGACTGGAAGTTGCTCTGGGTGAGTCAGTGAGTGAAGGGTAAATGAATGTGAACCCCTAGGACATTACTACTGTAAACCTTATAACCACTGAACATTTAGGCTACACTAAATTTATAAACAAATATTTTCTTTCTTCAATAATAAATTAACCTTAGCTTACTGTAATATTTTTACTTTAAAAACTTTTTGATTTTTTTTAACTTTTTGACTCTTTTGTAATAACACTTAGCTTAAAATACAAACATATTGTACAGCTGAATGAAAATATTTTCTTTCTTTATACCTTTATTCTCTAAGGAAAAAGAATGAGCTAGATATAATAAAACACCAAAGCTTCTCACTGTTAGTTTTTTTCTTTTTTAAATGAAGCTTTTTATAGGAAACCCAGGTGTGACTATGTTACACCATGACATTTATATATTGTTCTGCAAGTAGTTGTAGACATTTTGACTTAGGAAGACCTATCCTTTAAACATTAATCTTCTAAATTTATTTTTTTAAATGAAGAAAATATTCATAAAAATGCAATAGTGTTCAAGAGAATGGACATACAAACTCCTATAACCCAACAAAAAGAAAATGACCAATCCAATTAAAAAATAGGCAAAGTCTTTAACAGACATCTCATACAATAAGATATACACAGATATAATGAATGCAGATAAAAAGATATTCAACATCATATGTCATTAGGGAATTGCAAATTAAAGCAATTAGCTATTACTATATCTATTAGAATGGCAAAAATCTAAAACACTGACTACGCTTTATGTTGACAAAGATGTAGAGCAACAGAACTATCATTCATAGCTGGAGGAAATGCAAAATATAGCCACTTTGAATGAGAGATGGGCAGTTTCTTACAAAATTAACCCTATACTTACCATAAGATCCAACAATCTTATTCTTTGGTATTTAGCCAAAGGCATTGAACACATGTCAAAGAGTATAAAGTTTCACTTATGCAAGATGAATACGTTCCAGAGAGTTAATGTAAAACATGGTGACTATAATTAGCAACACTGTCTTGTATTGATAATTATACAAATTACTAGAATTGTTTTGTGTTCTCACCACTCACACGTAACTGTGAGGTGATAGATATGTCAGCTAGCTTGATTGTGGTGATCACTTCACAGTGTACACATATATCAAAACATCAAGTTGTGTACCTTAAACATGTACAATTTTTTATTTGTAAGTTATACCAATAAAACTTTAAAAAGGGAAAAGAAAACTCATATCCAAACAGAAACCTGTGCAAAGATGTTTATAGCATCTTTGTTCATAATTACAGGAACTTAGAACAAAGAGATGTTCTTCAGTAGGTGAGTGGGTAAATGAACTATGATACATCCCAAGAATGAAATATTATTCAGTGCCAAAAAAAAAATCAAGCCATAAACAGACATGGAAGGAACTTACATGCATATTACTAAGTGAAAGAAGCCAATCTGAAAGAGCTACTTACGTACAATATGATTTCGACAAAATGCATTCAGGAAAAAGTAATAGCTATGGAAAAAGTGAAAAACATGAGTGGTTTCCAGGAGTTAGGGGATAGAGAGGGATGAATACACAAAGCACAGAGGATTTTTAGGGCAGTGAAACTATTGTGTATGATACTACAATTGTAGACACATGTCACACATGGTGTGTGCAACATGAACGGTAAACTAATGTAAACTATAGACCTTGGGTTCATCGATTGCTAAAAATGTACAGCTCTGGTTTGGGATGTTGGTAGTGGGGGAGGTTGTGCATGTGTGGTGGTGAGGGTATATAGGAATTCTATTTCTGTTCAATTAAAAGTGCTTTAAAAATAAAATCTATTTTTAAAGAAAAGGATTTAAAAATGCAATGATGCATATTTTCCAGAGTATTATATCTAATGACTCTATGTTTTCTTCAAAAGTGATGAGCTGATTTTGTCTTTATACCAGTTCTTTAAAGTATGTTTTAAACACTTGTCCCAATTATTAAGATACAAAGTACTTTAATTTCAAACAATAGCTATCTTGAAAAACTTAATTGTTCCCAAATTTTGGGACTGTTTTGGCTTCAAACTTTTAGAGTGAATTTTGTAATATTATACCTAGTTATGCAGCTAGAACACTCCTTTACATGTAAAAATAAATCTAAAATTTTAAACAACATAGGCTTTTTGCTTAAACGGAAACCACTGTAAGCAAAATGGCTTTGAAAACCATGGGAGAAAATCTTCTATGCTTTTCACATAGGAAATAGAAGTAAGGACTCATAAGACTGAAATTATTTTATTACAAAAACGCAAGGCAGAAAACCAATTTGTTCAGGAAACAGTGTGTATTATCAAAAAATACTGCTAACCTTCACTTCCAGAAAACAGGATAACATAATTGACTGTTCTCTGGGTAGCTACAACCCACTTACTTATCTTTTCATTTTCTTCAAATCTTCTGTCATTTTCTTTTTTCAGTCTAGGTTAGAAAATCCTCACAAGTGCCTTTCTTTTTTTCACCCAGTGTTTGTTTTAAATTTAAGTAAATGTGGTTTACAACTTTCTTTTTCACCCTTCTCCATTCAATTCTCTTACCTAAATGAACAGATCATGGCATTTCTTTTGTTTGCACAATGCCTCCATACATACTTCTAGAATGAATTATAGTTTTGCCTAGCCAAGTTTTGTTCCCTTTGTACTTGGGCTTTGTATGGTAGTTGCCATTTTCTCCTTACAGAAGAAGTGCTCAAGTTGTGTTCTTCGATCAAAAAGTTTGGGAAATATGAAGTTAATAAATAAATGTTTTATTCCCTAAACACATTGGGCATTTTAATATGCTATTATGTTTATGATTCTTGAAGGTGAACTGCAGTGTACAATGCTTCCTAACCACTTTTATTTTATAGAACAAGTTTTAAAACTTTTGAAACCTTTTTATTTTGAAATAATTATAGATTCACAGTTGCAAAGATAGTATGAAGAGTTCACCCGTACTCTTAACCTAGTTTCCCACAATGGTTAAAATTGCATAATTATAGTATAATATCAAAACTAGGAAATTGACATTGGCATAGTGTGTATGTGTGTGTGTGTGTGTGTGTGTGTGTGTGTGTGTGTTTCTATGTCAGTTAATCACATGTGTAGATTCCTATAATCATCACAGCAATCAAGACACAGAATGATTCTATCACCTCAACAGTTCTTTCCTGACATCCCTTTAAAGTTATACCTTCCCCAACCCATCCTACTATCCCTAAACCTGACAAATACTTATCTATTCAACACCTCTATAATTTTGTCATTTCACGATTGTTATATAAATGAAACACAGCATGTGACCTAATGAGATTAGCTTTTTTTTTTTTTTTTTTACTCAGCATAATGCCTTTGAGATCCATCTAAGTTGTTGCACGTATCAATAGTCTGTTCCTTTTTATTACTGAGTATTATTCTGTGGTATAGATATGCAACTGTGTTTAACAGCTTACCTTCTGAGGAATATTTTAGTTGTTTTCAGTTTGGGCCTATAACAAATAAAGCTGCTATGAACATTCACATACAAGGTTTTTTGTGTAAACGTAAGTTTTCACTTTTCTGGAATAAGTGCCCAAGAAGAACACTGCTGGGTTCTGTGGTAAGTGTATGCTTAGTTTTTACAGAAACTGCCAAATATTTTTCAAGATGTCTGTTCTGACTTATATTCTCACCCAGATTCAGTTTTTTCCACATCCTGGGCAGTATTTGTGTTGTCCATATTTTTTTAATTTTAGCCATTCTGATAGATATATAATGATATCTCATTGTGATCTTTTACTTGCATTTCCTTAATGACCAATAATGTTGAAACATTTTTATAGGCTTGTTTCTCATCTGAATATATTCTTTGTAGAAATGTTTTGTTTTAATTTTGATGAAGTCTAATTTACTATTTTTTCTTTTATGCATCATGTTTTTCAAGATATTTTCACGAAGCTCTACGTCCCAAGATTTACTTCTGTTGTTTGAAAGTTTTATTGTTTTATATTTTACAGTTAAGGTGATGAGTATCTTTTCAATGAATTGTTTTTTGTATAAGTCCTGGAGTTTGGTAAAAGTGAATTAATCAATTAATTAATTAATTAATTAATTTTTGCCTATGTATATCCGATGTTCCAGCACCTCTTGGTTCAAATGTTATCTTTTCTTCATTGTGCTTTTCCATCTTTAAAATTTTTTTAAAAAGCAGTTGGTTTGTACTTATGTGAGGGCTATTTCTCAGTTCTCTCCTGTACTTCACTGATCTATGTGTTTATCCTTTTGCCAGCATTTCATGAAATTGATTACAATCTCTATACAATAAGTTTCTTCTACTTTTCTCTCCTTTTTCAAAATTGTTTTAGCTACTGCAGTTCTTTTATCTTTCCAAATAAATTTTATAATGATCTTTTTTTATATCTACAAAAATTCTTTCTGGAATTTTCATAAGAATGGAATGAAAAATATATATGTAAATTTGGGAAGAATTAACATTTAGTATTTGACTTTTACAATCCTTAAGCATGTTATTTCTCTTCATTTATTTCAATCTCTTTTATTTTTTTCATAATTTACAAGTTAACATACAATTCTTTTACACATCTTGATAGGTTTACAACTAAGTATTTCATTTTGTTGAGTAATTATAAATGGTAAATGATATTTTATATTTAATTTTAGTTTCCACATTTTCCATATTTTAGTTTTTCACTTGTTTTAATTATGTCTCTAATTGTTTTTTTGAAGCATTTTTATGATGGATGCTTTAAAATTCTTATCAGAGAATTCTAACATCTTTGTCAACTTTATGTTGACATCTGTTAATTATCTTTTTTCATTCAAGTAGAGATGTTTCTGATTCATGGTATGACAGGTGATTTTTGATTGAATCATGGACATTGTGGGTATTATGTTATGAGACTATGGATCTTATTTAAATCTTGTGTGGTTAACAGGTTTCCTCTGGCACTTTCCAGTGGGAGAGAGGCACTGTCTTATTTGTGCCAGGTATGAGTTGATGTCGAGGTTCCCCAACCAGTTTCTGTTGACACTGGGAGTGGGGGGTACTTCTCTTTACTACTGGGTGGAATGGGAGTTTAGGTTTCCCACTAGGTGTCACTGAATCCACCCTGGCTGGGAGAGGAAAGGGTACCTTGTTCCAGCTCCCTGACAAGGCCTTCCCTGACACTGCACTGAGACAGTGGCTTTATTAATGTTTATTGGTGGTGAAAGGCCCAAGTGTCCACTAGGTCTCTTCAGATGCTACTCAGTGGAAAGTGATATGGGTGCTTCATTCGAGTCAGGTGGAGGTGAACATCCAGGCTTCCCACATGGCCTCTACTGACAGCCTTTTGGGATGAGGCTCTTTACTACTCAGCAACTGTGAAAGTCCTGGCTCTTCATTTTACCTTCCTCAACAACATCCTGGTGAGGGAGATGCTTGTCACAACTCACAAGGGGGTAAAAATCTAACTTTTCCACTCGGCCTTTGCTAGTGAGGTTTTTTTTTTCTACAGTGTGGGGCTGGAGTAGAGTGAGTATTGTCTAAAAGAATTCTGTTTTGTCAGGCTGCCCCTTTTCCTGGTCCTGCGACTAGAGTGAGCAAGCTTTTATCGGAGTTTTTTTGGTCTGTGCCTACTGATGTTTCTGAATTACCAGCTTCTCTTCTACCCAACCTAGGATATATAAGGCCTAAAAATAGCTATTTCCCATTATCCCCTTTATAACTATACTCATAAAAAATGAAGAAGATTGTGACTACTTCAAAAAACTTGAATATTAGTAGGAAATTTCTTGTCAAAAGTTTATTACCAGGTAAAACACAGAGGATTTTTAGGGCAATGAAACTACTCCTTATGATACTGTCATAGTGGATACATACCATTACACATTTGTGAAAACACACAGAATGTACAACATGAAAAGTAATCCTAATGTAAACTGTAGACTCTGTGATAGCGATGAGTCAATACAGATTCATCAATTGTAGCAAATATACCCTCTGGTGAGTGATGTTGATAATGAGGGAGGCTATGCCCAAATTGAAGCAGGAGCACATGGGAAATCTCTGTAGCTTCCAATCAATTTTGCTGTGAACCTAAAATTGCTCTAAAAAATAAAGTCTATTAAAAATGAAAAAAAAAAAAAAATTACGTAAGCTCACATCCCATTAAAAGGTTTTTGACAAAACCTTTATCATCTCTCCTACAAATCCCAAGAGTGGTCCTGGATTTGAGAGAATGAGTTAGACATCAAGTTGGTTTAATTTGCTTTTAAATGAAATTCCATTTTAAGGAAACAAAATCTCCCAACCTGTAGTAATGAATCATCATCTTATGTCTATAGTTATTGGAACAGTTACAATATCAGCCAAACAGAGCCATCTGTACCAATCTTTATTGTTATATTAAGTAGCTTTGGGGGAATTATTTGAAGAAACTTGTGTATGGTTATTTTTCCCCTTGGTCTCTTTTGAAGATATTTTTTTTTCTTTCTGGCAAAGAGGTTCATTTATATTGTCTTTTAAATGATTCTGAGCTGTATTTAGCACCTGAGCAAAGAACATTTTGCTGAACTAAATTTTAAAGCTAAAAACCTAAACAGAGATATAAGTTTTATTCATTTTTTTTAAACTTGGAGACTTCTATTTTCTGCTAGTATTACATAAAGCTCTTATTAATTGCTTTCAATTACATGAATACATTGGACTGAAATGTAACAATTGCAAACCACTGTGAAGAGGATATAATAAATAGTTTTCATGCCATGCTAAAATAGAGAGGAGTCACAATTTCTTGGTTACTAGATCTTAAATTTTACTTGAAAAGGCAGAAGAGCATGTTAGTATTCAGAATGATCTTCAAATATTCTGTAAATTGTCTATAAAGTTATCATGTGTTGCATAATATGTGTCTATCTCCCTAATGATTCTTAGGCATCATAAGATTGGCAAACAATAAAGTGAGGCTAAAATAAAGAACAAAAGAAAAGTCTATATGCTGAGGTCTGGACACTAAAGCCATTCTGCTTTCTCCTAAAACTCTTAAGAGTAAGAAGTCTCTGGCCTAACTGTGATGCTGAGATAAATGGGATTTTTTTCTTTCTATTTTACTATTAAACAATATATAACCTAATAAACTGTATAATTATTTTAATTCTAGTATTAAAGGAGATAATGGACCAACTTATTAGAAACTGGTTAAGTTTTAAAATCAGCCTCATGGTTCCATAAATATATTTTGGATTGAAGACACAGCCTAAGACTTAAAATAAGAGAAAGAGCTAATTCCTTTCAATTCCTTAAACTTTGTATTAGCCTTTTCTAAGCTGGAGATAGATATTTTTTTATGAAAGTGATTTATTTATCAATATCTACAATCAAGTCCACATACATACATGCATACATTAATTAATTAAAATTTGTTAGTATATATTTCCATACATGTCTAAAACAAATTAATTTCATATTGGGGATTTATTTCTGAATATAAGTAAATTTTTCTAGTATAATCTGGTTATCTGGACAATAATTTCTCTATCAATCTATCTATATAAGACACACTTTTAAGCTCTTGGCTATGAAACCTTCTATCTAGATGCCTAGGTTTACAAGAATTTATAAGCACTTATTTTTAAACTTTGTCTCAGACACAATTCCATAATTTCAGTCATGTGTTGTATCCATGTACATCTCCAGATTTTTCTGCTCAGTACAAACCAATAAAACTCCAAGAAAATGGTATAAATACCATATGGTCTATGGAATGGTATAGCATTTTTAAAAGTAGGAATATGACACTCTGGGGGATTTCTTTATGACTTCCAAGATTATTCTAATGATCTAGGCAATGAATCTTCTGGTCAATTTTATTAATGCTCAATGTTAAAACTGCTTATGGGCATTGACATAGATAATACCAGGCCAGTGAGCTGCGTGCCTTCATTTTATTCTTTGAGAAACTGGAGCTTTCCTGTGCACTTGTAGAGCTGTGTATGCACAATGGACCCATTGAGATTAATGGTAATGCATTCACTGGTACATTTCACAAAGTGTAAAGGGCCCTATATAAACAAAATAAAATTATGTATTGTTGAAAAGCTGCTTACATATTTCCAGAGAGTGTTACCTCTGTACTTACGTAGGAGTAAAAATAAAGTGTGGCTCTTTAAAGTATTAATTAATATTTCAAGTTTAAGCCACGAAACACTCCAGAAACAGCTGATGACTTTTTTTTTTTTAAAAGTTCTTTGTCTTTGTTCAGTTAGTCCTACAAATAGTAATTTACTCAGAGTACACATTTATCATGTGCTGTCTGCCCAGAATAACCTAGTTAGAAGAAAGTGGACAGAAAAGGTAGGCCAAGAGCACATTCAGGGGAATGTTAGCAAATAATGTATATTTTCTATAGGCTTTTAAACAATCAGTTATGCAAATCATTTTCATCTAACCAAGATCTGCTAGTTTTGTTCTCTTATAAGATGTCTTGAAAATGTGTTTGTCTTAAAAGTCAAATAAATAATATTGATAATAAGAATGTAAGACAATAGCTGAGCTAAAGAATTTAAAACTCAGGACTGCTTGAGTCCAGAAACTATAATCTTAACTGTTCACAAAGATGGCTTCTTTACATTTCTATATTTACTTAAAGTGGATTATTGAAGTAACAGTTAAGATCTTACTTTACTATTGATAAACAGATATTCTATTAAGATAATTCATGGTCTTTTACAAAGATAGGACAAAATTCGATTCATGGAAATTCCTCGGAATGCCTTGGCCTTGAGCCAATGCAAGTCTCAGAAAGAATGTAAATGACTCAGCTTGTGCCTCATAACCAAGATCCAGAAATAGCTTTGAAACGTACAAAGAATTAAAGGAGTGCATTCGCCAGCAGACAATGGACAATATTGAGAACCAATAAGCCATATGGAAATACAAATTATACAATATTTTTAACATATTTTAAGATACAAACATGTTTCCAAAAATATAAATTACGTTTCTGCTTATTCATTTATCACTATTCAGTGATCTGTCCAAAGCTTTTAATAAAGTCAATATATTCTGATTTATTTTTCATGTAAAAAATGAAAAGGATTTTCCAGCAGAAAAGCCATACAGTCCCTCATAGTGCAGGGAAATGATATGAAGACCACCCGATAGAGTCATTGGGGAAGTATGCTTTGTAGAAACATATTCTCTACAACTCTTCAGCAAGACAAACTGAGGTCAACTAACAAGAAATTCTTGTCAGAATCATGGGACTGACTCATGGCATTATGGGACTCTGCTCAGTTTTTCCTGAAGATCATTTCACTCTAAACACTAGTAAACAAACATCACCAGTTGTGGTTTTTTTACTTTTTTGAGCAGAAAGGAAAGTAGCAAGTCAAATTTTGTTGTTGTGATGTTGGTTGAGTTTGAAATTACTTTTGAAACAAAACTTGCATTTGTTGAAGAACTAATCTGATGTTTGTGCACAAAAAAATGAAGGAATAGCTAGTATGAGGTGTGATCAAAAGACACAGTGAATGTGTAAATAAAAAAATATATGTATTACAGTAAAAGACACATTGCCATCATTGATCTTGCCACTTTCTGAAGCAGTGGTGGAAGTCCTCCTTCACGAGTGTCTTTACTTCATCCTTTATGATGACAATGCTCCATGTCACACAGCACTTTTGGAACAGCAATTTCTGTCAAACAAAAACATCACGCTGTGTCCTCATCCACATTATTCACTGGGTCTGGCACCATGCAACTTCTGGCTCTTCCCCAAAGTCAAAATGATTCAGGACATCAAGGCTGTCACGACAGCGCAACTAAAGACACTCATGAAAGAGGACTTCCAGAACTGCTTCAGAAAGTGGCAAGAATGATGGGATAAGTGTGTTCAAAGTGAGGGGGAGTATTTTGAGGGTGATTAATGGCACTGTGACTTTTACTGTTACATTTTTTTTTATTTGAAACATTCACTGTATTTTTAATCACACCTCATATGTTTAAAGAGAACTATGATTTAGAAGTCAGAACATTTATAGTTATGGTTGTAGAGATTAGGAGAGTTACAAGTAATTGTCTTACAAACTTGATTAAATACACAGAAAGGAAGTTCCCAGTGTTGAAAAAAATATTTAAGAGACAGCTAAAGCCTTACTAGAAAATCCCTGTGTTCTTTTGTTGACATGTTAGTGAGGTGGGAGATTGCCATGACTTTAAACCAGAGCAAGAGTTCAAAGAACAAAGAAAAGCAAAAATGGAAAAACAAAACAAAACGTATACATCAATTCTTGTTCTGAAATGTTCCTCCTCTCTGGAAAATACAAACATTTATGTGCATATCACTTGAGTTAAAATGTAAAATCTTAAGGGTAATGTTAAAGCTACCTATCACTCTAATGGAAATTTGGAATGTGAATGAGAACTCTTTGTAAGTACTTTGGGTTGCTATAGCTACGATACATTCTGAAAATCGTCTTTACCTAACAGTCATGTCAAGAGAAAGTGTATATATTAGTAATAGCATTTTCTTTTTGCATACTGCAGTATGAGAACACTACAATATTATATTCTAATATTAAGTTCTATTTATTGATCCCTAACAGCAAGATTACTGTTATCCAATCTTTATTGAAAGTACACTGTGAACAAAAAGTTTTCTGAAGAGAGAATAGGCACAGCTCTGACATTTAAGCAATTTTCAAACATCTAGACACATCCAAGTATACTTTCCACTTAGTACAACTTGACATTTATAAATCTTAGTTTGAAATTTTATGCTGGCATATTTGTTTCAGGTGTTTTTTTGTTTGTTTGTTTTTTTTTTAATATTTGTTTTTCTAGCATGTGTCTTATTCTCTCTATCATGTAAACCAGGGAACTGAGAGTTTGCAGAGCTAGGTTACTACATTCATATCTGGAATACAACACAATGGCTTCTCTGTGTTTACAACAAATTTAATATACTAAAGAGTAGCTAGTAAACAGTAGGCACTTAAAAATATTTGTAGAAATGGGAAAAAATCCATGTATAAATTTGACATTAATAATTGAAATATATTAACTTGTAATTCTTAAATAATTTGGAAGAATATTATGGAACAACTCTTTTTCATTGCATTTCCTTTACACATCATTTCTTTATATTCTACAGTTCTAGCATTCAGATAATTTCTCTCTGACACAAACCTGTCTTCTTTGTTCATGTAGTTTTCAAACAAGAAGTTATAAACTCATTTTGCACCTTTTAGTCTCTTTCAATTATTTATTTATGAATCTTTTTCTTTTTTATTGTGTTTCACTGTGTACATATATACCAACATATTCTTAATTCCTCTTTCTCTAAAAAGTGGACTACAGTATGACTTAGATTTGAAGCAGAAGATAATACCCATGCAATCAAAAGCTTCTTTCTTTCATTTCCAGCTACACTAGCTTCAAAGTCTATGAGGAAATACCAAAGAGAGAAAATGAAATGGAAATGGAGAAACAGAAATGGACAAGCATAAAACAAAGAGAAAGCCATGAAAGAGAGATGCATTTAGAAATATGGTAAGTAGAGGGCTTAACACAGTGACTCAATCTGAGAAATGAAAGATAAGCAACAATCAATTATATTTTTAAATTGAGATTTCCATGAGCAGTCAGGAAATTATCTATGTTCTCTCTCATGTGAGGACACTAAGCTTGGTTGCCAGAGAAGTAGATCCAGAGAAGTAGATAATATTTCCCTTCGGTTATATACTTGGGTATTCAGCCTAATTAGTAGTGGATTAAATGATAGCCCTTCCTAAAGAAAGAAAAAAAAATCTACATCCTAATCCCTGGAAACCATGAATGTGACCTTATTTGGAAAAAAGGGTCTTTGCAGATGTAAATAAATTAATGATTTGAGGTGAAATCACCCTGGATTACGCCGGTGGGCCCTAAATCCAATGACAGTTGCCCTTACAAGAGATAACAAAGGAGATAATAATGGAACAGAAGAGAAGAAGACCATGTGAAGATGGAGACAGTGATTGGAATTATTCATCCACAAGCCAAGGGGATACCTGGAGCACCAGAAGCTGGAAGAAGCAGGAAGGATTCTATCATAGAGACTTCAGAGAGCATGACCTTACCAATACCTTGATTTTATACTTCCGGTTTACAGAACTGTGAGAGGATAAATTTCTCTTCTTTTAAGTTATCAAGTTTGTGGTTATTTTTTACAGCAGTCTTAGGAAATGCATACATTATCTATATTGCCTCTCTAGTGATGAGTTATAAAGCAAAAAGCAAGAGTATATGGAAACTGCCATATGCTGACACTAATAACTTGATATGTTTTTTTTACTGCCCACATTCCTATCAGACACACACACACACACACACACACACACACACACACACACACACCAGAAGTAAATAAAGTTCCACAACAATGGAAAAGAATAGAGATTGAGAAGGTACCTATACTCTAAAGTGTGCATATCACTGCATCACCTTTGAAAAGATTTGATATGTACCAATTTTAGAATGACAACTTACTGAAGACAGTTTGTTCTCCGTTAAATCTGTAAGATCATTTATAAATGATAAATGGGTCTCTGTACACTAAAGAAAGTCACTTCATACATTTCTGCCTGTAAATGAACAAGAACATCATTAATGTTATTAAAAAAAAACAAAACAAAAAAACGAGAGAATGATAAATAATACTTGAAAACATAAAGGTGGGAATGAGAATACGTTCTTACATTCCTTTTAGTTCATAGCTACTTTCAAGACAGTTGAGAGGATTACTGATAAGTTTGGTATGAGCCTGACAAAATATATTACGGCATCGAGATTATACTTTTAAATTGAATAAAATTGGAGTTCTTATTTTTTCCTTTAATATTATGAGCCATTTCATCCAGGATCAGCTTGGCTACATCTGGAAGCAATTAAGAATATGCAGGGACAATTAAAACCCTAGGAAATTGTTTTTATCTCTAATAGATGGCAGCAGAGTTAAATTGTGAATTGGTCACAAGAGAAAACTTGTCATGGTGACTCATGTAAATTACTGAAACTGCTTTCGTTTGGGAAATAGACCTCATTAGTCCTAAGTTTTACCTTATGATTTTCCCAAGTAACCAAATGTCATTGCTTGTACCAAAGTGTCGTTCATGATACCATATCTTTCAATAAAAAAAATGGTATCAACACATTGCTTTGGTAATAACTCAAAACTAACAAAAGATATAAGGACAACAAATAGTGTTTATTTACTAGTGAAATCCAGGACAGCCAATTTGCTTATAAGCTTCCAGAAGGCATTTTTTTTAAATTTGTCATTTGTCTTTTTTTATTGAATCTTTTTGCTATAGAGTATTTTTCAAAATTAAAATTTATCGGGGTGACAATGATTAGTAAAATTACATAGGTTTCAAGTATACAATTCTGTAAGACATCATCTATATATCACACTAGTCAGTTCCTCTTCCAGAAGGCATCTTTTTTTTTTTTCCAATAACAGGTAACAAGAACTAGGAACGGCTTTGATGCTCATTTAAAATTTCTTCATTTAACAAATAGAGAAATTAGAGAGCTGGAGGGTTGAATTTATATCTCCAAACCCAAGTTCCAAAATAGAATCAATGTTATTTAAATTAGCATTAAGCTATAACTTCATCACGATTTAGAATATAATAGCATTTTCTGTGGCTATAAAAACACGTGGATTTGCAAAAAGAAATTTTCTTCTTGCAAATATATGAGAGCAAAATATTTGAAAGAGTAGCAAAAGGTAAATAAGCAAAATAATACAAAGTTTTGAAAAAAATCAACAATAGCTTTATTTTTTCCCCACTATTTTCCTGGTACCACATTAGATTTAGAGACTCTCCCAATGAATAAGACACTGTTTCTACTCTTAAGTAACATGAAACATCATGGTATATACTGGTTAACAAACTATTTTGTCAACAAAGATAAAAGATGCAAAGACCAGTTATTCCATCCTGGGAAAATTAGGGAAGATAGTCTCGAGTCAGGAGCGATATTGAGTAGATCAATAGTGGAAGCTAGCTAATTAAAGAAAAATAGGACAGCATTCTTGGAAAAGAAAACAATATATATAAAAAAAAATGTATCCATTGAAATACAAAACAGTACCAAGTTTACAAAAAACCACTAGTATTTTCTTTTCCTTTTTTTTTTTTTAATCCACTGGAATTACTAGGTTGGTGCAAAAGTAACTGTGGTTTTCAATTATTTTTAACCTTTTAAACCACAATTACTCTTGCACCAACCTAATAAATCAGTGAAGATTTATGGGAGATGAAGTTGTAGAGATAGAGGCTAGTAATCATGTTTCTTGCATACTATTCTAGGAAATGGGTAGCACTGAGTATTTAGGCTATGATAGCAAAATTATCAGTTTTAAATTTTAGATAGTTTATTCTAAAAACCAAAGATGAATTCAACAATAGGGACAGAATTAGACAAACCTAAAAAGTAGATAAAAAAAATGGGCTTAAAGCTGGGAGTGGGAATCAGAAATCAGTCAAAGATTAAGTTGTAAATAATTTACTGGATGTCATAGTAAGAAAGAAAAATAATCTTGATTAATTTCCTCTTTTATTTTAATTGAATGACTGAATCAGCTGAACTGCAGTACCCAAGGAGCATGCATAGTATAAGAGATGGTAAGTTTATTATTAGACATATTGAATTTGAGATGGTCATGGGACATCAAAATTGAGTTGGTTAGCAGAACTGAAATGGATATCACAATAAGGAATATTTGCTTCTAAAACTTAGGAATTCATTTAGGGATAGAGATTCAGATTTGGGGGACACCATTATACAAATGGTAGTGAAAGTAATTAGAGAAATGGGATTACTCAAAATGTAGAATGAGATTAGGATTGACTAAAATCAGAATTTCAGAGAACGCCAAAGACTAGTAGAAAGGCAAAGAAACTACTAGAGTACAGAAAGGAGATAGAGAATAAAATTGAGTGTAAAAAAAATTTAGAGAATGGAGGTGCTTAAAGAAAGTGTAGAATTTTTGGAAAATGGTATAACCTGGTTATCTGGATTACAAGAGTAATTCATGTAAATAGATTAGCACAATCAATGGAATATGATGAATAGCTAGTCATTATTATCATTAATATTAGTAATAGAATGTTACAGACATTTATATATGCACTTAGTTCTCTGAACTAGAAAGATTGGCAGTGAAAGCTGATACTTTTAGAAGTATGTAGTTAAAGTAGTTAAAGCATGTGGTTAAAGACCATAAACTTTGTAATTTTACTTGCTCAGCCTCACAAAATCCTAGAAGCTTATGTGGCATGTTCTTACAAATTCTATCATCCTTTCAAGGATTAATTGTAAGAAAAAAAAGCCTCATAAAAGCCAACAGATACAACAGGGGGAGGGGCAATAAAAATGAAATTTAAGACTACCTTTTGGATGCAGATGGCTTTCCTATCAAGAATGTGGCTGGGGAATATGAGAATCACCCAGCAGGAGAGCTCCAAGAGGGTGTTAATAGGAGTTTCTGAAATCAGCTGAAGAACACAAGTTGAATCAGCTGATATATTGTGATGCTGTCATAGCACTGGGCTCTGCAAGAGTTGAATAAAATTTTGGGAAAAGGCCTGAAGAACAGTTTGGTGGGACAATGAGTACATAGGCACCATTCAACTGATATGAACAGCAAAGGCAGCCACCAAACACACTCCACTGTTTTGGATAGCCTCTGTCATGCGGTGGACCCTGCTCGCTGCGCCATTTGTCGTGCAGGGAGGCCTGCAGGGTCTCTGCTCCCACTCCCCATACAAGAACGCAGGATATGGCGAGGCCAAAAAGGAACACACACGGAGCCATAGGTAGGGGAGTCATACCACTATATTCTCTCTGGCGGCACTATACTCTCAATGGAGGCTGGATCCACACTGTCCGCAAACCGCCATCCACGCTTGCCAGCCCAGCCACCATCTTCTTGCTAGCCCCCATTCTTTCTCTCTCTCTCCTCTCTCTCTGCTAGCGTAGCCACAGCAGTTATATTAGTGGCCAATGGCTCACTGCTTACAGCTGACGGCCAACTAGCCACAGCTGATGGCCATGCAATCACAGTTGATGGCCATTTACTACCTGAGCCAGCACCTATCTATGTGAGGCCGAGAGCCTGGAAACTACTTTCTGGGGCTCTGCCCCCACACTCCACCCCTACAGGCTCTCGCCTCACAATCTACGCGACAAGCATCTTCCGCGAGGGGCCCTGTGCGAGGAGCCTGGGGGTGAATGCAACATCCTGGACATAGCCAGGCTCTCTGGGCACAGTCAGGGTTTCTCAGGGCACCACCAGTGCTTCTGGGCACGGCCAGACTTCCTGGACTTCTTAGGGTACCACCTGTCTTCCCGGACACAGCCAGGGTTTCTCAGGGCACCACCAGTGCTTCTGGGCACGGCCAGACTTCCTGGACTTCTTAGGGTACCACCTGTCTTCCCGGACACAGCCAGGGTTTCTCAGGGCACCACCAGTACTTCTGGGCACGGCCAGACTTCCTGGACTTCTTAGGGTACCACTAGTTTCCCCGGGCACAGCTAGGATTTCTCAGGGCACTGCCACTCTCTCTGGGAACAGCCCGACTTCCTGGGCACAGCCAGGGCTCTCAGGGCACTGCCACTCTCTCTGGGAACAGCCCAACTTCCTGGGCACAGCCAGGGTATCTTCAGGGCTCAGCCAGACTTCCTGGACTCAGCCAGGGCTCTCAGGGTACCCTGCTGGAACAACAGCGACTCACAATCAAGGTGCTTACATATTCTCAATGGCGGCCAGTCAAGACACAAAAGCAAATATTCCCCAGTTCCACTAACAACAGTTCCCAAACAAACAGTCAAGCTGTCCATTAAATTAGGGATGGAAGGCAATTCACCATAGTCCATAGTCATTCACCAGGGCTGTCCTGGGGGTGAGGGACGACCTTGACCTCACCCTCATCTCCCACGGAGGACTCAGCAAGCGTTACCTCCTGGGACTACAAGTCCTGCATCCGGGCTGCCTGAGCAGGAACTTCCCCGGCCCACAGGGCTGCAACGACCTTCGCTTTCTCCGGCCTGTGCTGGTTGGGGAACCGTCCACATCTTTCCACCTCTCCACGGGGCTCCATCTCTCCAGCAGCTGCATGGCTTTTCCTGTGCTGGTGGGAGAACCGTCCACGTCCTCCCACCCCTCCACGGGGGTCCAGCTCTCCGGCAGCTGCTCCTCCTGGTCTTCCTGAGACTCAGTGTTCATACACACAAACTGCTCCACCGTCCTTCGGGGAGCTTTGGCCGGCACCATACCCTGCTCGCTGCGCCATTTGTCGTGCAGGAGACCCTGCTCGCTGCGCCATTTGTCGTGCAGGGAGGCCTGCAGGGTCTCTGCTCCCACTCCCCATACAAGAACGCAGGATATGGTGAGGCCAAAAAGGAACACCCACGGAGCCATAGGTAGGGGAGTCATAGCACTATATTCTCTCTGGCGGCACTATACTCTCACTGGAGGCTGGATCCACACTGTCCGCAAACCGCCATCCACGCTTGCCAGCCCAGCCACCATCTTCTTGCTAGCCCCCATTCTTTCTCTCTCTCTCCTCTCTCTCTGCTAGCGTAGCCACAGCAGTTATATTTGTGGCCAATGGCTCACTGCTTACAGCTGACGGCCAACTAGCCACAGCTGATGGTCATGCAATCACAGTTGATGGCCATTTACTACCTGAGCCAGCACCTATCTATGTGAGGCCGAGAGCCTGGAAACTACTTTCTGGGGCTCTGCCCACACAGCCTCCCAACAATTAAAAATGTTTACTTCTTTTCTTTCCTGTTTCCTGAATTTAAGTACACCATCATTTACCATTAAAAATGCATGGTAAATCCATTAGGAGACTATCTTAAAATGAACAAAGGTTTTGTCTTAACATTAGAATCGTAAGACTGACCCTTATGCATTTGCTAATCTTTCATTTTCCCATCTGTAGATATTAGTAGTGCCTTTTATCTACATTTGTATTTACACATGCTTACATGTTGATCATTTGTGTTGTCTGCATTTATAAACAATTACTTTATGACAAACCTCCTAACTAATTGAATAGTCTCATTCCAGAAAGTACAAACTAACCTATTCACACCCTCTCCCACATGCCACTGAGATACGCATGAGAAAGGAAAACAGATCAACTCAAAGATGTGAGTCAGAAATCTAATTGTCAGTCCATTTCTGCTGCCGTGAATTGAGATTTGTCTGGGCATTGTGCCACATTTTTATTCAATCTCCTGTGTCTGCATTCAGTTCTGATTCTCCGTTTCTATCATTCAATAATGTGATTTTGTTATAACTCTGGAACAAACTTGCATACATTTCATTGTTTTAAAAAATGAATGTTGTTTTGCTCTAGGGAAGGACTATAAGGAATAACAAATTTAAATAACATTTTGTTCTAATCATAACTGGGGACTAAGAATGTTGGCCACCCTGACCAAAGGCTTATAGGTAAAAAATATTCTTTAAAGTTTTATTTTAGTACAACTATAAATAAGCCATCTCTACTTATTTAATACAATATTTACTGAGAATTCAATAAATTGTTAGGCCCTAAGGATTCTGCCCTCAGCAAGATGCTATCTATAATTTTATGCCAGGATCTAGGGAATCCCAATTAATAGTATATTCAGTAAGGATTTTTTGGTTCCCCACTACATGACAAAGTACAGTCTGGAATGCAGAGATAAGTAAGAGCGTGACTGTGTTCAAGGAGCTAATAGTGCTGGCAGACACTTAGAATGGCAACTGGTAACTGCTATGATAACGCTCTGCACAAAGCGACTGAAAACACACCAGAGGAGGCTTTACTCCAGATCACAGGTCAAAGACATTTTCTCGGAGGAGGCAATGCCTGGGATATATTCAAAAGCTGAATAAGAAATATAGAAGTTAAGAGTGGGTGGAAGGCCATATAAGTAGGAGTAGTGTGTGTGAGGGCTAGAGCTGAGTAGAGCTTGGCTCTTTGCCACATCACAGGTCCCTCTACCTGGCTGGTACGCGAGGGTGAAGGTGAGGCTGGAGAGGGATGTGTGCGTCACAGAAGGTTGAGTGGCTCCTTCTGCAGGGTCCCTGCCTGGGTGGCAGCCATTGCCATGGTAAAACTGAGAATCCTATTTGGGACAGCACACTAAAGAGACCTCAGCAGCTCAGAAATACACCCCTCCCCGATTAATCAAACTCACAAAACTGATATGTAAACACCATGTTGACTGACTAGTTTATAATGGAAAATAACATTCACGTGGGCCTGTATACATATATAAATACAAACAAAATAATCTCTTCCTACAAGTAGACTTACAAAGGTAGCCAATCATGTTTAGAAACTTGTTTGGGGTTAGCAGAATCAGAGTCAAGAGATTTTGACTTGATTCACATAATGGGGGGAGGAGCATTAGGATAATATGAATTGATCCATTACTTTCATAATCAGATAGCCTTGCAAATGGGTGGGGGCAATCACATTTCATAGAGTAATGTGGTTTTTTCCCTATGAGTGTGTTTGACGGGGCTTCGGTAACCCTGTTTTACTATTCATTCTTGAGTGCCAAGCAGTAAACTAACTATTATGCACACAGTTTCCCACATAAGATAAAATGCAGCCAGTATATGGCTGGGCTAAAATTTAATCTGTTTTCAAAACCTGTGTAACATCTATACTTCAATGATCAACAAATTTTCCTTCTCAGTGGCCTATCGTTTATTTAGGTAAGCAGCACAACTGGTAGAATTTAGCTTGAGTTTGAGATCTGTTTCTGTCACTTATTAACTGTGGGGCCTTGTGTAAGGCACTTTAGCTCTTTGAACCCCAAATTCCTGTGTACACACACACACACACACACACACACACACACACACACACTCTCATGGTATATGTGTTCAGGTTAGTATATAGCAGAGTACAATTTTCAATAAAAAGTCTATATTATTATTATTGTAGCAATAAATTGAATTACAAACAGTTCATTTGCAGTTCTTCAACCCATTCTGCCTTTTTCAGTTATTTTGCATATATCTGTTTGATCCACTGGGTACTGCTTTCTCAGTTTATCTTTCAAAGGTAAAGTTACTTAGCCTTTTCTAAGTCTTTGGGGAAAGCCTCATTGAAAACCCTGATGTCACATCCTGCTGACAATAGTTAGTGGACTAAAACCTACAATACATTCACTCGTTCAAAGTGCCCACGGGAATGCCTACTTTCTCCCCAGGGCAAGGGTGAGTGGTGACTCTTATTGATTCCTCCTAGAGAGAGGCTAGGTGACTTGTAATTTTTTTTAGTCCATTTTTCTTTGAAGGGTCTTAAAATTCTTCATAAATTTGGCCACAGAAATTCTCACAACCTCCACCCCAAAATGGTGTCCATACAGTAAAAACCTACAAAATAAGGCCAATCATTGTTCCCTGAAAAATCACCGTGTTTGCAGATGACTCCCATTATAACCATACGTAGGGGATGGAGCAATTCCCAGAAATGGTGTGCAGTTCAGCAAACTTAAGATCCAGAGACCATCTGGAAGCTAGTCATGGCACTATTAGGCTATATAGCCATTTGCAAGCTAGGCCATATACAAGATGCTTCGCAGTTAAATCAGATATTTTTTAGAGCAAGAGAAACCATGGTATCTCCCCAAGCCTAAATAGAAAACATTTTACGTCATCCTTTGATAAATTAAGTATTTTATTGGAAAGGTAGTAACTATTATTTTCAAGTTTATTGCTATAGCACCAAATTTATGGTAGTTACCTTGGAGGAGCACAATGTAGGGCAGAAAAGATGGCTTGCATATTCTATATCATTCTGTATAATTTGAGATGTATTTGGAAACGAAAGTATGCCCATACTATGTTTTGATATTTCATATTGACTTAATTTTTGTTATTACATTTATTCACTTTTTCGTTATATAAAAATGAGCCCAGAGATTTGGGAGTGAATTCCTAAGAAAAATATTAAATTATTGATGTCCATAAATGAACCAGGCAATGAAGGAATTCACCGTCAGGGAAGACCTCTCCGTACACCTCTGCAATTTGTTGCATACCTCACAAGAAAGAGTTGGATTTCAGTTTATTTATTCCTCCTTCATAAAAGGGGATAAATTAATTCTATTGAGTAATGCTTGCCCCTGAGAAAGTAAATGTTTCCTTGAATTTATTTTGTGACCAAGTAAAAACCTTTTAAGAAGAATATAATTTACTGTGATTTTCCTGGACATGTGCGAGTGCAGAGGGTGCCAAATACAGAGGGTGCCAAAAAAAGTATACACATTTTAAGAAAGGAAAAAGCTATTAAAATTGTAATACTCAATATATACCAATAACAAAAGATGAATATAAGTCACGTTTGACTTCTGTAATTACAAGAGATGCTCAATGTGGTTATCATCAACATCCAGACACTTCTGAGTATGGCGAACTACTGCTTGAGCAACGTTGACCAAAGTGTCCACTTGTATACATTTTTTTGGCACCCCCGGTACATACCACTAGAAGGAACACCAAAAGGTTATGTTGATTTCAAGGATACACTGAATTTATCATTACTGGCCATTAAACACAATTTCATCTTTATTATAAATTTACATCCCTATGAATATGTGTTACTCTTTTCTTAATTTCTTTGCTATTAACATTTCATTTAAGAAAAACTTGAATTTTATCCCAATTTTGCATTTGATGCTCTTGAAAAACTTTACCTAAAACTTTCATCTAGGTAACACTTGTTAAGAGTAAAGAGACTTCTTCTATATTTTTCTCAGTTTTAATAAGCTGCCATGTTATTTCTTGTTTAGTGGGTAAATCTACTTTAGAAACCATGAAATCTTTAGCCTAGTAGGATCTTAATGATCATCTTGTCAAATGACGATGTCTCTTTGTTTTACACTTGGTGAGAGACCTGAGGTCCCAAGAACTTGAGTTGCCCAAGATCACACAGCTAGTAATGAAATTAAATTCTCATTATTAACTAGAGTTTAGAAACAAACTTGACCTCCAGTTAATTTATTTCACTGTTTAGGTTCAGCGCCTCTCTCTGAGCAAGCTCAGCAATAAAAAAGCTTTGTAAGGGTTATGTGCTAAATAGCAATTTTGCATCTGTGACTCAGTATTTCTGTGGGCATTAAGTTCACTAAGAGTCCATTTGTTCTTTAGGTTGTAACTAGAAGAGGTCTTTAACTCTAGAAGAGGGTGCCTCCCACACTTTTCCAGGCAAGAAATATTTCCGTGCACAGCGTATCAAATATAGATTCCTCACCATGACAGTGGGTGCTGAACTCCAGACCTGTGAGCTGTTGGAGGGCAGGGACTCTCTCTGACCCAGCTTTGTGTCAGACCTATCCCTTTTCAGCACATTTGGGAGTAGATGAGTTATGTTAAGCAGAACAGAATCCATAGCTGAAGTTGGCACTAAAGACTGCTACAGTTATTCAGGCGAGTGGAATATTTGCTATGGAGGAGAACTTGCAGGCTATTTCTTCATTCTACAGTTGAGAAGACTAATTAACGCCTCCCAAAAATCAAGGTTTAACTCACTATCACAGCAGAGCTATGTCTTAGAACAAAGTTCTACTGTGGTTGTTTTATCACCATAGCATTTGCTTAAACCTTGACCTAGCTTTGGTCTCGTTTAGAATCACTATTTGCTAACACGTGCTAGTAGATAATCTCGCTCTTAAATTCATGTTCTTCTTAAAACCTTTTCACAGAAAGGCATATGCCTCACTAGCTATCATTGCATTTTTTAGGTGTTTGGGGCTGCTGCTGTGCTCGTATTTGAACTTTAGCTTCAGTGAATCATTAAAGCAATTCTTTGATCTGCTTTACTTGCCTTATCTGAGGTTGACACAAAGAGAAGTTATGTTTCTTTTACTCTAGATCATTGGGAATTTTGCCCAGTCTTCCAATCTACTTTATTCCAAGCAAAATCAATACAATAAAAGTCCCAACTATAATAAAAGGAACACTTCTGACCCATGCTCTGTACTATACCGATATCTGCCCTCCATATACTTGTATACACACATCCTGAAATGATTCCAGTATTTCATAAAAAAGAGAAATCTCATATATGAAGAAGAAAAAAACAATTCTGCACTTGCTCCAACAACAGACACAGGTTACAATTCCCAGCAGGGTTATCACAGTTTACCTCACAGAAATGCCTTCAATTCTGTTATCATAAGTAACATCAACTACTTTTAACAAGAATCTGTAATTATATATCTTTCATGATTTCAGAATGATGAAGGCAATTATAGGTATCAATACAGAATAAATTTGGAAAAACAAATCTCCCTATTTTTTTCCCTTTCAAAGAACAGTAATAACAGTTTTCTTCAAATGAGCAAACTTTGTGTCCAGTTTCTTTCTTTCATTTTATTTTTTTTTTTGTGTGTGTGTGTGGGTGTCCAGTTTCTAAAGTGAGCTCCAGTATATGTGGGATCTCTTTTCTCTTACTGAATAACTTTCTAAGTTCTAAACTCTTTCTCAACGTTAAACACACACACACACACATACACACACACACACACACACACACACACACACACACACACACACAGCTAAATTATTGCATAAACCAGGATTATGAGGCTATGTTACAGTAGCAAGCACAACAATTTCAGTAGCTTAGCACAATAAAAGGTTTTTTTTTTTTTATTGCTCAAGTTATGGTCACCGTGGGACTATCTAAGGGATTGGTCCTCAGGGCAGTAGCTCCATAACCTAGGAGGCTTTGATCCTGCCATCTTTGTTGTAACACACCCGTCTATCATTGCTATAACAGAAGAGATAGTTGGAGGGTTGTGTACCAACCTTTTAATGCTTCAGGCCACAATGATCCATTCCACTTCCACTTACAACTCATGAGTCCAATTCATCATATGTCTGTCTACTAGGCAAGGATACTAGGAAGTATAACTCTTTAATTCCTGGTAGGTGAGGAGAACTGAATACAGATTAGCATAGTAAATTCTGATTACATAATAAAGTAGTGATGGCGACTAGCTAAGTGGAAATCAGAAATCCATAAATGGTAGCATTTTTTTTCTTTTTTCTTTCTTTTTTTTTAGCTTTCCATTGTGTTCTAAAACATACAAAACCAATAATATCTTAGAACAATTTCTGACATGCCTTCAGGTCATATGCAGTCCTTCTCCCTTAAATGAGAAATTGTCATCATGAATTTCTAAGAGAATAGTGGAAATTGGGTAATATTATGACCCATTAATAAATGTACAAATGCTGAAAACTATTAAGTAGTTATAATTGATATTTCTGATTTCAGTGGCAAATAATTTACCTCTTTTACATCATAGTTTTCAATACTATATTCGATATGCTATTTATTGTATAGTCTACATCTTAGGAGTTTATAATCAAATTGCCCAATCTCTTGGGTGATTATTGACAGCACATTGTCATTACATCTGAAAAATACATTTAATAGTTTAGAATTCAATGTTAGGTCACTTACGTAGTATCATTTTTCAAGCCAAGAAGCAAAACTGGTAAATTTTGCCACCATAGAGAATCATTTTGTTCAGAATTGGTGATAGATAAAAATATATGTTTTTAATATAGCCTTGATCTGAGTCCAATCAACTTTATATTGCTCAGATGTGCTACCTCTATAGCCCAAGTTCAACAATGAGAAATAAATACCAGTTTTAAAATTATGATTTTTTTAAACATCAAACTAAAAAACATTATAAAAAAGGATACAAATCAAACTGAGCCTCAAAAGATGGCATTATCTTAATAGCACTTGAGACCTTTTCCTCATGTTTGCCAGTCCACAAGCATGAGTTTATAAACAGGGCCACCAGACCTTGGAAGCTCATTGACACCAACTTCACAAGAGGCTGGTACATACATCAGAACACTAGATTGTTAATTTATAGTTATATTGGGAAGATCTAGTGGATATTTCTAGTATTCCTTTCTAGTAACATGAATGATAGTCTAGAATTAGGGCTTTCCCTGGTGTCTATAATTTAAATGGGAAAGCAAAATGTACAACGTGAAACAACTACAAGCTATTTTAAATGTAAATGCTATGGGAACTCCAAGTCAGGGAGTAGTTTATATAGAATGGAACTAGAGCAAATTATCTGAAGGCGGTGTGTCTATTTTATTTATTTTGGCTTTTTAACAATTTGGAATATGGAAAACAACTTTGCTTATGTTAGAAAAAATAAATACTAATAAACAAACAAAGAAATCACTTGTAGTTCTTTCATCCACAGATAACCACAATTGTTACTTTGATAATAAACCTTTAATAGACACACACAGCGTATGAGTTGCGTATATACATTCATATACTTTCTATCTCAAGTTTTAAAAAAATGGAACTATATTACATGTAGTTACCTGTAAGCTGCTTTTCACTTATTATATTGTTCACAAACAATACACATTTATGTTGTGTTAATCTCAGGCTATTGATAGCAATGCTATTGACTAAAAATGCCTAAGACACTCCTTTGGGCCAGTGCTGCTGTGACAGGGCCCCCATTCATTCCCCCAACCACAGCCAGTGTTGTGCCTGGAAAGTCCTCGTGGTTCCTATGACTACAGGACACACCTCAGCCACACCCGTCAGGTAACTGAAAAGTCAAAATTTATTACTCATAGGTGTTGGAAGGTACACAGCATAGGGGGCCACACAGTCAGGCTGCTGGCAGCAAGAGGGAGAGAGCGTGGACCTGGAGCTCTGCCTTTATTAGGGTTCAAGGTGGGGTGTTTAAGGTTTCACAAGTTCACTCTGTATTGGCTAATTTAAAACATAAGAGCAGGAATTGGGTGTAGGAAGGGAAGAACAGGGTCATTCAATTGATCAGTTATCTAAGTTACCAGGACTTTCTAAAAGGGGAACTTCATGGGTGGGAGTGATGTGGTTTCTTATCTAGTTGTTTTGCTAGTAGCTGTATCCTATAGCTGACAATACGTTTATTCCACTTGGATGTATTTGAAATGGATGTCAGGAATCAAAAGCTAATGTCAGGCACTTACATGACAATCAATAACACACATTTTAGAAACTGAATATAGTTTATTATGTGGATGAAGCACAGTTTACTTTATAATGTACTATAACTGGATATTAATGATATTTACTTTGTTTTTACAATTATAAATAAATAATCAGAGAACATTTTAATACATAAATATTTGCCTTCTGTTATGATTATTTCCTTAGGATAAATTTCCAGAAGTATAAATGGGTCTCAAAAGTCTGTTCATACTTACGATTTTAAAAAGTATTGACAGAAAATTCTCTAGAAATGCTGTAAAAATGACTTTCCCACCAGTGGATAAAAATTTGTTTTACCACACTTTCTTACATACAAAAAAATAACGTAATTATAACTTTTAATTTAAAAAGTAAAAATTATTTATGTCACTTAAAACTATATGTCATTTATTTCTAGTAAGATTGTACTTTATTTTCCATTTTTAATAGCCCATTTCTATCTCATTCCAGTCAAATTACAACTCCCAACATATAGTAGGTGCTTTTTAAACACTGTTTTTTTTCCTTTCTTTCATCTTTTGCAAAGTAAATAATTTAAATTCAAAAAAATAGCCAACAAAATTCCAATGAGGTTTTATGGGGAAACTTTAAAAGTGTTTCTGAAATTTGAATATGAGAACAAAATTTTTTAAATATTTGGAACAATTTTAATGATAGTTTGCTTAACAGATCACTGAGAAAGAATATTGATTTACTAGATGATGTTGGAGAAAGTTTAAGCAGGATCCAAGTCACACTATATATACAATAGTAAACTCTGCATAGATTAAAGCCCTCACTGTAAAAGATAAATCTATGAAGTTAATGAAGAAAATCTAGGACAATATTCTTTTGCTTTTGGTAAGGAATCACACATTAAATAAGTCTTAAAAAGTGCAAATAATAACAGTAAAATTGATACATTTTTCTTTATTATAATCAAGAAATTCTCCTCAACAAAGGCCACCACAGACAAAAATTATTAGACAGGTACGGTCAATGAAAGTATTTTCAATGCTTAAACTTGCCTAAAATCAAGATTTAGACTATATCGAGAACTCCTCTACTTCAATTAGAGTTACACAAAAAAACCTAATGGAAAAATAAGCAAAGTTAATGTTCTAGAAATTCACAAAAAGAGATTCAGAAATGGCTAGATAGTACATGAAAAGATTTTCAACTTGACTAACTATCAGAGAAATACAAATTACAGTAAAGTCATGTCATATTCTCTAGAATAGGAAATTTAGAAATTAGGTGGTATCAAATGCTGACAAGAATATAGAGTCGCAGGAACCTTCATGTACTGCTGGTAGGAATGTAAAGTAGTTCAAGCTATTTTATAAGTCAATCACATAGTACTTAAATGAAATAAATGTGTGTATAATTTATAATTCAGCAATTATACTTCAGGTTCTATGCCAGAAACAGTCTCTCAGGTTCATAAGACAGCATGTGCAAGGTTGTGCTTTCTGGTATTTGTTCTGGTGGTAAGCTGTTGGAAGCATCAATAAGAGACTGGATTATGGAATATGCTTCAATATTGAGAAAATTGGAACTAGATTTTCTATGGTAATACAGGGATATTTTAAAACATTGGGTGGATTGAAGAAACAAAATAGAGAGATTTATAACAAAATACCACATCATTTAAGTAAACTATGCATATGTAGATAAAATAATATTTTCACATATATTTAAGAATAAATTATTATTTTTGTTTGTATAAAGAAATATGTTAATACATTAAAATATATCAATACATTAAAATGGGAAGTGCAATTAGAGATGAAGGAAAACAGTTAAAGCATAGACTCCTCTGTCTGGCCCTGAAGGCTGTGCACTCTGAATCATTCATTTATAATGTCTCACTTTTTGTATTAACCATGATTTTTTCCCGGTTATGACTGACAAAAACAAAACTAAGATAAATTAGAATATATATATATATATATATATATATATATATATATATATATATGTACACATATATATATAATACATAAAACTAATATCAAGTTATCAAAATCGCTATAAACTCAGTTTTGCCTTTCTCCTTCTTTTTCTATAATCTCTTTATCTCCCTCCTTTTGCTAGGGCCTGTGTATCACACATGTGGGAAGTTTTGGGCTTAGTTTGTACTTGTATGTTGGCCTTATCCTAGATCAGTGTATCTGTTGGAGGAATAAAGCACCCTCCTGTGTAATGAGATCAACCTTGTGGTTAGGGGGTTGCTTTGAAGGGTACCAGGATAGATTGTTCTATCAAAACTTCAAAGAGTTGAGAGAAGCAGGCTTTCTTGGCCAGGGGGAAAAAAAAAATCACACACACACACACACACACACACACACACACACACGCACGCACATACATCTCACAGACAGAGTTGGAATAAACAGCATTAGGCACACAGAGGAATATGTTGCAGGGATGTGGGCGGGACACAAACAGGATTTGCTACAAGTTACTCCTTGAAATACCCACAGGTGCTGCACATTATTACCACTCTGTTCTATAACTGATTTATAAAGATAGACTGGGCAGTCACAATTTCTAAATAAAATAAAGACAAAAGTTTTAAAATAACAGAGGATTCCCAATACTTTGAGCCAGAATTAAGTTACTTCTAATCAAGTTTAATACTGGCCATAGAAGGACCAAGAGAGGCTCCTGTAAATCCTTGAGACCCAATCACATTTTGTCATGTGAGTCATGATAATCAGGGTATATTATTCAGAGTTCTACAGGAAACAGAACCAATAGACCAGCATTCAGCAAGTTGGAGACAATGGATAGCCAGAAGCATAGTTCCAGTCTGAGTCTGAAGACCTGAGAACCAGGAGAGCTGATGGTGTAAGTTCCAGTCTGTAAAACACCATGACCCTGGAAGACTCAATGCTTCAGTTCAAGTCCAAAGATAGGAAAATATCAGGTCAAGGCATCAAGCACGAGTTCCCTTATCTTTGTGGGAAAGTCAGCCATTTTTGTTGTACTCAAGTCTTCAACTAATTAGATGAGGCTCACCCACATTAGAGAGGGTATTCTGCTTTACACAGTCTATTGATCCAAATATTAATCTCATTTAAAAATGTCCTCACAGACATACCCAGAGTAATGTTTGACCAAATATCTGGACAACCTGTAGACCAGTCAAGTTGACACATAAAATTTACCATCACACAGGGTCAATTAAGCCTGCCAGCCTATTAAGCGATTTCCTTGCCTTTTAGCTGGCAGAATTCTAAAAGAAACATGTGGTAGTCATAGTTTACTTTTCATGGAACTCTGTTTGTGTCTATCCCCTCATATTGGAACCAGAAATTCTAGTCCAGGGGAGCCTAAAGTTGTGAGGATGAGAAGCACAAATTTCCAAGTGGGTCACTGAGAATGATGAGGAAAGATAGGCCTCCCAGTGTTTCCCCTACGTTCTTTCACCCATGTATTCCAACTATCAGGTAGAAGTCACCATCATTTGTCCCAATTCCATAGGGCATGACCACCAAGAGGCTACTTCAATTGTGTCTTTAAGGTCATTTCAACATTTTATCAAGCTGGAAACTTCTGAGTAGTGTGGTATATGGTATAACTAGTGGGTTTCGTGATTATTAAGTATTTTCACATTTCCTTTGCTGTAAAGTGGGTCTGAAACATTATGTAAGATCCTACAACAGTAAGTCAGATATTCTGTGACAACTCAGGCCAAGGTACCACTGGTAGTCTGAATACAGTCAATTCTATTGATATTTCTTTCCAGTGAGGCAAAATAATTAGAAAGAATTGTACTTTCCAAAGTAGAAATGGTAAAAATAATCAGCTTGCCACTGGTGGATCTCCTATAGAACGGTACAACATCAAGAGCTCAGTGTCAGTTTATGTCACTAAGAGTTTGGATATTCAGCAGTGTCACTAGCTACTTCAGCCTTGGTTAGAGGGAGCCCAGGATATTGAATCATTCCTTGGCTCCATCTGTATCAGCAGAAATCCCATGTTCACAATCCCAACAGTGAAAATGCTGAGGTGGCCAAAGGCAAAGACTGGCCAAACTCCACCAGACCAGACCAGTCATTCTGTTCAAGTAATTCACTGCCTTCTCTGCATTGCGTGATTTTCACTGGGCGTTGTATGAGACATAAAGATGTACACACTTTGTGTCCACTCCTGTAGGCCAACTGCATGCTTCATTCCCAGATGTTGTTGTCTTCAATCTTATAATCTTGCTCCTTCTTGGACCCTGAATAACTACTGAAGCCAGAGGGTAGGAGTTTTCAATGTCTTGGTCCAGGCTATTTGCACCTCTGCACCATGTTGATGACTAGGTGTGCTGCTCAAAGCTCTGACACTTCTCAGAGTGTTGGGAGACTTCTCACTGTCCACCACTGTCTGAAAATTGCTTCCAGAACCATAACTCACTGGAACTTCTGGCTTGTCCTACCGGTAGGCATAGTGTCTCTGTTGTTCTGAATAAATTTCTTGGGTATAAAATTACAGGTATACTCAATATACAGTCTAGGTTTATAGAGGTAATTGCCAGGGAGATATTGGCATGTACCAATAATTTAATTGACCTTCTTTGAAAACAATAAATATTTGGTTTTCTTTCTCTGGTGTCACTTACCATATTTAATCTGGTTATAGATGTTTTTAACTATATCATAACAATCACCACATGCATGCCTTCATTGCAAATAAATTGTAACTTTTCTTGAACACAAGGATTATTTTTTTTTACTCATCTCTGCATCTCACGTTTCTAAAAGAGTACCTGATGCAAAGCAGGTACTCATTAAGTAAATATTTGCTGAATTATATTGAATAAAATAATCTTATATTTGCATTCCTTTAAGTAACAATGACAATGTCAAGGGCAGTGTAATTACTCAAAATTACCTATTGAATTGAATTGTATTAATAATCCTGAACTATTTTTATTTCTTTCAAAACTTTTAGTTAACTTCCAATTCTGTCTTAGATTCTCATATCCACATAAAAACAAATTTAAAAAAATGTTTATTTTGAAGTTTTGCCACTGTTCAATAAAAGTTGATGTAAGAAATATTAAAGTAAGTGAAAGCTTCACGTGCTATTGATTTGTCATGCAATGGGATAAACACAGTGATATGGAATGTTTAATGACACAGCAAAAAAGATTCAGAATGGAGGATGGTATCCATCTTCTATTGTGAAGTTATTACTATCGTGAAGTTATTATTATTTATTACCTTCATGACCCCCAAGTCTGATATTAATAATATACTTTATTTATATTGGTTTAAGCACCTGCTCCTCTTACACTGAATTGCTCTTCAACTTCACACCAACTGTTTTTCATGAAGTAGAGGTAAACAGGTGTTCAATAAAGTGTATATTTTGTTAACGACTAAAACATAAATAAAAAAACATATCTCAGATTACTTAATCAATTGTTTAATTTTGTTTTATTTCTCTTTTATCTTGCAAAGCATATATCCAACATAAAATGTATGTGTAATTTAATGCTCTTCAAGTAAAAGGAGAAATAGCAAAGTCATTTAGATCAGTGATCTCCAAAGTGAGTTGCTTGTATATCATGAGATGTTCAACACATACTACTATAGTGCAGAAAAAATATATTAAGATTTTTGATATGTTTTTTATTCAAACAATATCATGATTATTTAATATGTCAAATAGTTAAAAAAAAAACTAATGAAACTCTTAGTAATCCTCACCTCCTTTCCAAGATCCAAATCTGCTGCCCAAAGAAAGCATTCTATACTTTTAGTTATTTTTCTCAGCATTTACTCCATATTTCTGTTTTCATTTGCTTTACAGCTCATCATTTAAAATTCTATACTTGTACATTTAAAAATGTACCTAAAATGATAATATGCTAGGTCATGTATATACAATTTATAAATATATTCATATTGAAGGCACTTCCAAATTGTAGTCTAGATTAGAAACATGAACCTCTCCGAATCACAACTATCAGATAGATGTTTATCCAGGATCCAGCAGAAACAGAAAGAACATTTACTTTCTTAACATATGCTCTATGGAAAAGTCAAATTTCCTCTCCATATATAGCCCAAAGGACCTTGGGAAACTGGTATCAGGATCTCTTAGAATCTTTCACCACTTATTTGTGATCATCTTTAATTGAACTGAAACAACATAAATTTAAAATAGACACCAGGATTTTAAATCAAATTTCTAGCAAATGCACTTGTCTTTAAGCCAAATGAGCATCACTACTAATTCTCACCCAAAGGCTTTATTATTATTATTTTTTAATCTAGTCTTCTTCACAAACTCTGGTATGAATGTGACTTGGCAGAAGCCATCAAGCCACAAGGGAACAGGCAATTATTAATAGTCCAAAACCTCATAAGTTTATTTCTTTTACATGGAATGCCTGTAGCTTTCTTCCCCCCACCCCCCAGCCTTTTAAACTAGAATCAATTTATCATGTGAATCTTTCTAATATGCAATTTTATTTTCAAATATTTTTACTGAAGAGAACATCTTTTTTAAAGACATTTTAACCTATCTCTTAACTATTAGGGTGGTGCAAAAGTAATTGCAGTTTTTGTAATTATTTTTAACCTTTTAAACCGCTATTCCTTTTGCACCAACCTAATAATTGTTAAAGACTATTCATGTCATGTACCAACGTGTTTCATTTCAAAAAATAAATAAATAAATGATAATATTTCGACAGAAATTTCTTTCTAAAACCTTATTATCCAACTTGACCTATAGATTCAATGACATTCTAATCAAAATTCAAGAAACTTATTTTGTGGATATCGATAAACTGATAGTAAAATTTATACGGAGAGGCAAAAAGACCCAAAATAGCCAATAAAATATTGAAGAAGAGCAAAATTGGAAGACTCACACTACCTGACTAACTATAAATCTACAGTAATCGAGAAAGTTGGAATTGGCAAAACAATAGACAAATAGATCAAAGGAGCAGAATAGAAAGCTAAGAAATAGACCCCATAAATATAGCCAGCTGATCTTTGACAAATAAGCAAAGGCAGTGCAGGCATATCTCAGAGATACTGCAGTTCAGTTCCAGACCAGCAATAAAGCAAGTATTGCAATAACGCAAGTCATAATCTTTTGCTAGTGGATGGTCCTGCATACAATTTGTAAAAAACACATCAGTGAAGCTCAATAAGGCAAAGCACAATAAAACAAGGTATGACTTACAGTGGAGCAAAGATAATCTTTACAGCAAACCGTGCTGGACAGCAGGATATGCACATGCAAAAAAAACCCTGAATCTAGATACAGACTGTCGAATCCTGCACGACAAGAGCTGTGGGAAGCGAGAAGGGCAGCGCAGGTTTAAGAAATACAGTAGCCAAGAATAGAGTGCAAGCAGGGCTAAGGGACTTGAGACTCAAGGAGTGAGCCCTGAATTGGGCCAATGCGTAGCTTTTATTGGTTAACAAATGAGGAAGTAAAGGAAGTAAGCTTACTAATCTCAAGATCAGTGAATTTCACACATTATACTAGGAAACTGATTCAAACCAATCGTTCTTGCCTGCAGGCAGCCAGAACAAAAAGTCACAGGATGTCTTAGTAATTGTTGTAAGTACCTCCCCAAGGGACAAACCTTTATGCTAAAACTTACTAATATGAATAGATGGAGAGCTGGTGTTATCACATCCTTGAATCTCTTCCCAAGCAGGATATGGGAAGGAATATAGCCACACAGGCAGAAGCTCTCCTTAGCCGGAGGAAGGTGGGTGTCTGTGCCCACCTTTATCAAACCCTGTGAGTTCTCCAGATGGCCACTATGTGACTGTGCCTGTCTTAGGTTGTTCCTTCCCTTGAGGAATCTTACCCGACATTGACTAACCAGCCATCCTTTGGGGTGAAACAGGGAAACATAAGGTGTAAGCACAAAGATGAAGCAAAGTCCCTGAAAGGATTAGTCTCACAGACTTTTCTTTCTTTAGGGGCAGGTAAGAGGGGACAGACAGGTAGGCTGCTGCGTGGCAACAACAGACCTTACAGCTTTCATAACAATTAACTCAACATGGATCAAAAGACCTAAATGTAAAATGCAAAAGTATAAAACTCCTATCAGATAAAATAGGAGAAAACCTAGAGGACCTTGGGTAAGGCAACGAGTTTTAAAATACAATACCAAGAGCATGCTCTGTGAAAGAAGCATATGATAAACTGGATATCATTAAAATTAAAAACTTCTGCTTTGTGAAACACAATGTCATAGCCTGAGAGAAAATATTTGCAAAAGACATCTGATAAAATATTGCTATTTAAAATATAAAAAGAACTCTTAAAATTCAACAAGAAAACAGACAACCTAATTTAAAAATAGACCAAAGAATTGAACGGACATTTTACCAAAGAAAATATACAGATAGGAAGTATGCACATGAACAGATGTTTAACATTATATGTCATTAGGGAATAGCAAATTAAAATGAGATACCACTACACACCTGTTAAAATAGCCACAATTCAAAACACTGACAACACCAAATGCTGGTGATGACGTAGAGCAAAAAGAATTCTCATTCATTGCTTGTGGAAATGAAAAATGGTGCAGGTGCTTTGGAACACAGTTTGGCAGTTTCTAACAAAACTGTACTTTTACCATATGATCCAGCAATAGCATTTCTTGGTATTTACCCAAATGAATTGAAAACTATGTTCACACAGAAACCTGCACATGATGTTTATTGCAGCATTAGTCATAAGGCCAAAATGTGGAAGCCATCAATATGTTCTCTAGTTGAGGAATGGATAAATAAACTGTGGTGCATCCAGACAATGGCATATAATCCAGCACCAAAAAGAAATAAACTCTCAAGCCATAAAAAGAAAAGAAAACTTAAATGCATATTAATAAGTGAAAGAAACCACTCTGAAAAGACAGCATCTGGTATGATTTCAATTACATGAGATTCTAGAAAAGACAATCTCCTAGAGACAGCAAATGATGAGTGATTGCCAGGTGTTGTGATGGGGGAAGGAATGAATAGGTGAACACAGGAATTTTATGGCAATGAAACTACTCTGTGTAATACTACATCGATGGGTACATGTCATTATATATTTGTCAAAACCCACAGAGTGTAAAACACCAAGAATGAACCCTAATGTAAATTACAGACTTTTGGTGATTATGATGTGTTAGCTCATCAATTCTAACAGAAGTATGCCTCTGGTGAAGGATGTTGATTTTGCGAAAGTGTGTGTGCAGAGATAGGGGTTGTATGAGAAATCTCTGTACCTTCTGTTCAAATTTGCTGTGAACCTAAAACATTTCTTAAACAATAAAGTTGATTAGTTAATAAAGAAACTAAACTACAGTAACACCAACAAAAAAACCCTATTAGTTTTGGTTAGTCTGAGTAAGGAATTGAGATATGGTGGAAAAAGTACTGTTCAAAAAATCGAGCATAGGCTTCATGCATGGCCTCTACCAGTAAATTTCTCTGACAAAGTTAAAGTTGCAGACCCTCATCATTCCTCTCTTTATCTACTGTTAATGAAAATGCGATCCCACATTTGAGGGTCCTTATAAAGGACACGTTAAATGCTATGTGTAATAAGAATTAGCTTTAGGGAGAATAATGGTTTTAGTTAATAAAGTGAATGATGATTAGAAACAATCAGCACAATAAACACCTGTCAGTGGAAGATGGATCTGACACAGTATTTAACCTTATTTGCTCTTAGGTAAGTTATTGAACATCTCAGTGATTGCACATCACAGTGTACTCAGATGTAAAAATGACAATATTTGTCTAGATGATCTTACGACTGCTTCTAGCTCTATGATCCTGTGACTTCTCAGAGCTTCAGAATTTCACTAAAGTAGCCTATCATTATTCCAGTTAAAATTCAGGAATCGACTCAGAGTAACCTCTTGTTCCAGGGTTTAGGCTGTTGTCTGGTTTTAGACACAACATCACTGTCATACTGTGGCATTAGTACATAGCACATGGCATTAATTGACAAAGTAAGAACTCCACACATCTAGTGACAACCTTGGAGCAACCTTGGAGCAATAACCTGACATCTGACCACAGGCTGCTCTAAAATATTTATTATCCTCCCAAGACATGTAACTAAAAGCCAGAAGTAAAATGATCACCAAGAAAACTGAACATAACATTTTGTTTATTTGCATTTTCTTTCCTAACTTTAATTTGTTCTTTGGATATTTACCAGAGGTGATGTTTTCTGACAGTGAATACAGCAGAAGATTGGAAGACACGAGATGGATTTTCTACTGCCACCTCTGAGTAACTCCTGAACCTACTCTCTGCCTTTAGGTATCAGGTTTCTCATTTGTCCAAGCTTTCTGGAGAAATCTTATTAGGGCCTCCTGAGCTGTAGATAGAAATATGAACCAGACAGTTTTTGCCCTCAAGAGCTGACCGTCTAGTGAGGATGATGGGAAACGTGGGCACACGTGAATAACGGTGTGGCACAGACTATTAACAAGGCAGGTGGAAAG
Organism: Rhinolophus sinicus; assembly: GCF_057876585.1. NCBI lineage: Eukaryota > Metazoa > Chordata > Mammalia > Chiroptera > Rhinolophidae > Rhinolophus > Rhinolophus sinicus. Next base: position 114,584,359 of record NC_142514.1, on the reverse strand, counting down.
TGATACTAGCAAACAGAGGCAGAACAAGCATCGAATTCTATCTGAGATTCAAAGTGGAGAAGATATTGCCATTAGGCTGTGAAGAATGAAAACAAGTTTCTCAGTCAGAAAAGTGGATGGGTTTCCAGACAGAATCAGTGAGTTAGGACATATAATTGGCCGCTATTTGTTGAGCACCTATTATGTGCCAAGTACTTTTCACAAATGGTTTCTGATCTTATTGTGATCATGATTATTATTTCCATTTTACTGACAGTATCATGAGTTTCAGAAAACACGCCACTCAGCCAAAGTCATATAGCTAAAAGTAGCTGAGATTAGATTTATATCTAGGTACAGCAAACTGGCTCCCAGCTTACATATTTCCAAACACCACACTGCCTCTCTCTCTCTATGCCATTGTCAAGTTTCCTTTCAGCTGAAGACTAACTTTGAAAATTGTCAACATTCAGAAACATCGTGAAAGTGACAATGCACAGGCATGTATCACTGCAACTATTGTTGAATACTACATTCTTTCAGTATTGCAACATTTCATTTATACCGCATCTGTGGGATTTAAAACAACATACTGGGAGTCTGGCATTCAGGCTATTGACAGCATTTTAAATACACAAAGAATAAGTTATATGAAAAGCCTTTTCACTGAATGTTTTTTATGGTGATATGAATATGAGTATCTATTTCTCTAGTTAATTTAGTATGCATCTACCATCCAGAGCAAGGGTCGTTAAACCTGTTGTATCTTCCATGAAGTTTCTAATTAAACTGAGCCATTGTATGATACCCAGCTAGCTAATGAATAAATGTTTGAGATGTATACAATTGGTTTCAGCTCCTATCCTAGTCAAATTGATTTCTTCCTAGTATGGCTGTAATTTTAGTATTTTGGTAAACAACATGCCTTCTGGATTTAGAAATATTTGGGTTTTAATCCCAGTTCTGCCATTTAAAAAAATGTATAACCCGAGACAAATAAATAAGTCTCAAAAAGCCTAATCTGTAAATTGGGAGTAAAATTTATTTCATTGGACTGTTGTGAGAATTACATAAAACATATCCAGTGTAAGTCTCAGAGTTTAATTTATTTAACTGTAAAAATAGTTACTACTAATGATTATCATTATGTGAATAAATGCAATATCTAAAATTAGCCTTCCCCATCAACATCTGTATAATATTCTGTTAACAAAAGTCCAGTTACTCAACCAAATATTTACTAAATGGTCAGTACTGTGTTAAAATACAAACAATGTATCATTAAAAATCTGTACTTCTTTAAAGGAACTTGAAATCTAGAGAAGTATAGCTCCTTGTGTCAAACATGACACATAGCAATTAGAGAAGAAGGAAAAAAATAAAAATAGAAGCTCGACATTCTTTCTGGAATATCAGCTCCTCAGGGTAAGGATTTTTTACCTATTTGTTGACTGATGTCTTCCAAGTACAAGGAACAGCATCCGGCATATAATAGGTACTCAAAAAGTATGTCTGAATTAATAAATGAATCAAGGGTCATGTGCCTTCTGAAATTCAGGCTAAACTACAATGTGAGTCAGAGAAAAAAAGGGATCATTAGGGTAATTCTTATGAAAAGCTTTATGGAGAGGAAGACTCGAGCTGGGCTGCGAAGAAAGAGTAACATTTAGCGAAAAGGTTAAAAGAATGCATTCCATGCCAGGCCAGGCCAGGGCAACTCCAGGACTGTCTTTGTCCAACTGGGTCAAAACTCAGTAATGAGTTATGTAGCAAAAGGGTTCACATCTCTCTTATTTAAGAAAGAAATAAAAAAAAAAAAAATAAATAAAAAAAAAAGAGCAGAGTACATTCTATTTATTTATTTTTTTTTTTCTGAAAAATTTATTCAGAAAATAATGAGGTATTGTGAAACCACTGGTATTTGTGAAATGCCCATTAGGCTTGGAATCAGTTTCAGTGCAAATATTGTCTCTTAGTATCTGTGTTACTTTGGACAAGTCACTTTCTATGAGTCACCCTTAGTTTCATCAGAAAATGGGGTTACTATACATATTTTAAAGGATTGTTATGAAAACTGAGCAAGATAATGCTTTCAAGTGCTAAGAAAAGACCATGGGCTCATAGAGCACAACCAGTAAATCGTAGCTCTTATGTTGCCTTCTGATGATTTAACAAGACACCACTTTCATACAGTAGTTTAGCACAGTAGACACACTCCATAGTACATAAATACATTTGATACCACCTTGATATGACTTAAAGTCACCTGAAAAATTTTTATTTTACTATTAGAATAAATATACTCTAATTAAGGTCATGTTTTATTTACTTTGAAACTTCATAAATTCTTTCATCCCTATGGTTATCTATTCATTCAATAAGTATCTACAATGTGCAAAAAGAATTCTATAATGTCCTATAGGATACAAAGGATACACTAGGATACAAAGATGAATAGCTAACAATCTAATTCAAGGATGAAGCAGCAAATAAGTAAAATACTAGCTAAAATAGAAGGTGCTAATACTCTTATAGTACTATGTATGTGTTAATATGGAAATAAAGAAAAAAGTAATTCTGGGGATTCCTAGGGTTTTAACATTTGAGCTAAATCATGATAAATGAATAAGGGACAAGCTCTGGCTTCATGGGTAAGTAACCTGTGTAGTCACATGGGACATTGCATTCAGGATTCCATGCTTGGTTTAATATTCTGCCACCAGTGTTTTGAAATTCTCAACAATATCTCTCAACTTGTGTTTTGTAAGTGAAGTCCAATGGGACAATGGAGAACGTGTATGAGCAGAGGAGACATGTACAATATATGTGTCTGCTGTTCCTTGACACCTCATTCACATATAACATTGGAAATGCCATATAACCACCAAATTCCTGTGGGTCCTGGGTTTCTGAAAATTTAAAGGGACTCAAAGGGAGCACAAATTAAGCATGTTATATTCATTACTGAGCAAGTGGAGGCACTGAGAGCCCCCAGAGGCAACATTTTTCATTGGAACAAGAACTTGCTTCCAATTTGGAAAGAAGGCAATAATATAATTTGAATGACTGAAGTACCATACCATACCCTTTCTTAATCATGTTACTTCTCTATATTAGTTAATCACTTGTGCTGAAAGTGAAAATAAAGAAGGAAAGGTAAAGATAGGACAACCAATAGTTTTTGCGCCTTTTTTCGTCCTTACTCACCAGAAAGCTGAAGGTAGGATATTGGTAGAATGTGTGTGAAATAAAAACAGATTTGAAATAGATAAAAAGAAACAATCAACAAAATGAAAAGACAGCCTACAGGATAGAAAAAGATGTATATACTTGCAAATCATATATTTGATAACAAGTTAATATCCAAAATATATAAAGAACTTATACAACTCAATAGCAACAAAACAAATAATCCAATTTAAAAATGGGCAAAGGACCTTATTAGACCTTTTTATTCCTAAGAAGATATACAGAAGGCCAGCATGTACATAAAAAGATGTTCAGCATCAAAAATCATTAAAGAAATGCAAATCAAAACTGTAATGAAATATCACCTCACATCTGTTAGAACAGCTAACATGAAAAAGACAAGAGATAACAAGTGTTGGTGAGGATGTAAAGAAAATAGAACTCTTGTGCACAATTAATGGGAATGTAAATTGGTAAAGCCACTATGAAAAACAGTAAGCAGGTTCTCCAAAAAGTTAAAAAATAAAATTACCACATGACCTAGCAATTCCACTTCCGGGGATATATCTGAAGAAAATGAAAATACTATGTCCAAGAAATACCTGCACTGCATGTTAATAGCTGCATAATCCACAATGGGCAATACATGGAAACAACCTAAGTGTCAGCAGATGCATGGATACAAAAGATGTGGACTATAATGTAATATTACTCAGCCATAAAAAGAGAGAAATCCTGCCATATGTGACAACATGGATGAACCTTGAGGGCTTTATGCTAAAAGAAATAAGTCAAACAGAGAAAGACAAATACTATATGATTTCTTATATGTGGAATCTAACACGCACCCCCCCACACACACACCAAAAAAAAAATCAACCAAGCTCATAGCAAAATAGATAAGATTTGTGGTTACCAGAGGTGGGAGAGGGGGCCAGGGAGGTGTCAAGAATGGGTGGGTTGGATTGGATGAAGGTGGTCAAAAGGTACAAACTTTCAGTTATAAGATGAATAAGTACTGGGGATATAATTGTAATGCATAACATAATGACTATAGTTAACACTGGTATATGGTATATTTGAAAGTTCCTAAGAGAGCAAATCCTAAAAGTTCTCATCACAAGGAAAAAAAACATTTTCTTTTTTCTTTTTTTTTTTTTTTTTTTATCTATACAAGACAGTGGATGTTAACTTAGTGTGGTAATCATCTCACAATACTGTATATGTAAATCACTTTAAACGTATAAGGCACTGTATGTCAACTATATCTCAATAAGAAACCAGATGAGATAGTTGAGTGCATTGTTTTCACTATTCTTTCAAAAGTGAAATACATATGCATTTGGAAGCTACAAATACAATGTGTGCCATTTCAGTGATTCTACATAGGAGTTAAAATTTTCTAAACTGGAATTTTAAAACATGGCATATTTGTAATTAAAACTGTCATTGAACAGTATGAAGATCACAATTAAATTATGATAATAATAATTTAAAATACTTGTTCTTTACTTAAGACATTAAATAGCAAATAAAAAAACACCATGTCAGGTCTAGAGAGAGCCTGCAGAAGAAAGGAAAAAGTTTTACATGTTAATGCCTTGTAACTATACTTTTTTTCCTGCTTTTGGAACAACTGGCCTTACATTTTCACTTTTCACTAGGCCAACAATTTATGGAATCAAGCCAGATGAGGAAATGTATTGACTAATTTTCCACATCACGTTGTGAACAGAAATGGACATGGGATATGTAAAAGCCATATTTTCAGGAAGAGAACAAACAGGTGGACAAGAGAAGGCTGAAATTCCCCTAAAATTTACCTCAAATACTTAAACTATTTTTGCTCAGGACTCTGCAAGCTATCTAAGAATTAAACTCAATGACAAATACTAGTAATAATTTGATACTCAACCTGAGAAATCTCTCTCAAGATTCCAATGATTCCTTTGGGGAAAAGTATAAGGGATGTAGCTGTATTGTCATGGAATTCCTTGTGCTACCTCTGTTTTAACAATGTTAAAAAAAAAATCAAGCTGATTCATGAAAGTTGAGAAGTGAAGAAGTTCATGACAAGAGACAGATGTGAAAAATGAGGGGCCTGGGAAAAGTTGAACTGCATGTAGAGTTGTGCTTTAAACTTCTTTTCCTGAATCAAACCTACAAACTTGAATTTCTCTACTAACAGAAGTTATCTTCAGTTGTCTGTACAATGTGCCTATTGAAATGGAATATCATGCATTTGGAAATCTGTCAACAGCCATAGCAAGTTAATGATTATTCAACCTTAAGGACTATAAATCAAACCATTTTTAATTAAACGAAACTATTTAATGATGTCAAGACAAAAAGGCATTAGTGCATTTTTAAGACAAATTACAAAGAACTGCCATATATCGATACTTTAATTGTCAATTTAGAAGTGCTATTGTTTTCAGATCCTTCCAAGAAAAGGCAATCTATTTTAACCTGATGAAAATATAGATGATTAAATTGAAGCTATCTTCTGAGAATTAAAGCAAGAGACCATCATCACCCATTCGTGTAGTGGGTAAAGAATTTGAAAAGTATTTTTGTATATGATGGTTCTCACCATAGCACCTCTTCACAGATATAAATACTCTACACTAATATGTTTTTGGTGATTGAGTAATTTTGATTGAAAAATGTTGATAATAAATCACAACCAACCAATAGTTAGCATTTACTTAGAGTTTCTTATATGCTAAACACTGCTAAGTGTCTAACCCATAAAAGTATTATAGTATTTAATACTCATAAAACCAATTAGGTTTTAAGATATTATTATTATATCCATTCGTATGAGAGACTGAAGATAAGAGAGATTGCCCAAATCAGTCTTTTATGTGATAGAAGATTTGGCTATAAGTTATCAACTCCCCCACTGGATCTCTTAGCCTCCTGGTCTACTCACAACAAACTGTTATAATTTTTATTCCAGTTTAAAATATATGTGAATATATTATTTATAAGCATGAAGATGGATTATTGGGTATGAAAATTATAAAGTACAAATTTATTTGTTTTAGAATTCTACAACAGTTCACTTCTATAAATTGCTAAGATATTGAGATAAAAAGAATACACAAACATTTAAAGCATATGTTGTGAACTGTACAGGGAGGGCTATGAGAGAGCTCTAGAAAAGAAAATTACCTGAAATATCAAGTTTATAACAACAATAAAATACTTTAGGGAGGGAGCCCTGAGGACAAAGGCTATTGGGAAACTGCACAAATCCAGGCAATGGTAAGATTGCCGCTATTTCATCCAGGTGAGGAACTCCAGGATACGAGGTCAGTTCACTTGTCAGACCCCTCCCTTTGATCAGGCCAACCCCAGAAAAGAGTGTCACAAATGGCATCCACTGTGCAATTCAGAGGCGAGAGAGAACCCAGTGTGTTCACTTATGTACTCAAACTGTTTGGACTTGCCAGAGCATTACATGTGGGAGCATTTGTCAGTCAAATCAGAAATTGAAAGAAACCTAACCCTGTCTCCCTATCCTTTTATTTTATTGTTGATTTCTTGTCAAACAGACATTTGTTTTTTAAAAAATTTAAAGAAGCCATGTTTTTAAGCTTTATATCATCGGGGATTTATTTCCTGTCTTAAAAAAGCATTTGCCCTTTCCAAGATTATTTTTAAAATGTAAATGGTTCTTTTGGGGCTTTTTTAAAAGTATTTTTTTCTCTGGAGTATATTTTGATCTTAAGACAGAGTAGGCATTCATCATTATTTTTTTTCTTTGAAATGCGTAATTATCACAAAATGATTTGTTGTATAATCTATCTTTCCCCATAGATTTTAAGTGCCAGTTTTATCATATACTTAGTCTTTGTATGATTCTGGATCTATTTCTGGACTGTCAATTCTGTTCCATTGGTGATAATCTATTCCTGGCTTGGAGCACACTGCTTTTATTGTTGTAGCTTTAGTACTTACTTAAATATCTGATAGAACTGGTCCATCATCTTTAGCCAGGAGTATTCTAAAGAAAAAAAGTCGTTTTACAAGATTACTTTTGCGTTTGAACTCCATAACCAACTTTCTCCGATTCTTAAAAATCCTGAGATTTTTCATTAAATGCTGGTGGTGTTCATTACATTACAAACTTAAGAAACTCATCAGCTTAGGTTTTGTTTATGTATATCCCTCTTGTGTACAAATCAGATTATTATCTTTGTTTTAAAGTTTTATTATTGTCTATTTAAATATACACTAAAATGCCCTCTCCTCTATGGAAAGATACAATTTCTTTTTCATAGGATTAAATACATGAGGGCTAGCTGAGAAGAGCAGGCATATGGAGAGACATGAAAAAAATCCAAGTAAGAAAGAACTCAGTTACAGCAGCCCATTTCCTGTTTTGTGGTTTACCTCCCCCATCGTCCAGTCCCCAATAATGAATAAGGAAGAGCAATCGGGATTTTGTTAGATAAATTGCAATTACTTGGTTTCTACCATAAAAATGGCAGTCAGTATAAATCAAAACCTGGAACTAAATACATGTATAATATATTTTATGCATCAGGGGATTTGAAATTCATGGTGGCTGGCTCAAAGGGTCTAAGCCTGGAGGCCTTGCATTCACCCTCAAAATTAGGTATAACTAAGAATAAAGGGATCACAGTGACTTGGATTTTGCCAAGAATTATAAAAAACAAGAGTAATCTAAGAGTGATAAATTAAACATTAATAACCCATTGTGCCTTTGTATTTGTATTTATAAAAAAAAACACAATCATATATTATTGAAATAAACATATGAATATACATTGCAAATTTATGATAACTTTGCTATGTGAAATAATGCAGTAGCCCTCCAGTTGGAGCATCTGTCTGTTTACAACCTTTCTTCTTTTATTTCTTCCATCACTTAAAGACAAAATGCAGTCAATTGGACCATGGTGGACCCATAACTCAAGCTGGGTGAGTCAGAGTCTCTTCCTAGGGACTCTGGGACTCCTAGGGAATGAGAGAGAAGAGAGAGAAGGAGAGCGAGAAACAGTCTCTTTGGGTAATTTTGTATATAAAACATCTTACAAGCTTGGGACCCCTTTATACCTGCCAGGTGAACCAAAGAAGCAGTGCATGCTGATTTGCTCATAGAAAAGTCAAGCAGGAACAGAAAGGAGTCCGGAGACAGTGAGGAGAACCAGGATAGCTTTCAAAGTCCCAGGCCTCAATAACTTATTGACACTTAGCTAAACTGATCTTGTGCTCAATGAGACATATCTGAGTTTTTTCACTCAGCCTTCCTCCTCTTTTGTTTGGCTTAAACTAGCTATGATTTGCAATGGAAAGAGCCCTAGGTAAACCTAGGTAGTGGTTAGATGAAATGGCATTTCAGACGTTGGTACAAATCCCAAACCTATGATTTGGTCAAATTGTCTAATTTCTCTAATTGTTGAGTGTCTTCAACAGTAATACTGGGATTAAAAACCTACCTCAAAATTTATAAAGGGAACTGGAGACTAATTTTGTGTGCTCAAACAGGCCCCCACCAACATTTTAGAGCCAAATGTTAAACATTCAAAAATTATGCCTCTTAGTTGTTAATCCTTTTAATAGCTTGAAATTGGCCGTGGTGGAAGTATTTATGCCACAAAAAATTGGCAAATACTATTTTAAAAGCTGTTTTTTGTGAAAGGCTGTTTACCAGCACACCTCTAATTGTAATAATGGATGTAAAGCACTTAGCATACTGCCTGGCTAATTATAAACATGTAATAAAGTGTTTTTATTATTACTAGAAAATTATACTGTGTATTCTACATCACTGAGCTTAAAGCAACCTAACAGTTTGTATTATGAAAACATATACCAGGTGTCATTAGCAAACAGAGAAACTAAGTTCATCGTGGTTTATTCAAACCACAAAGAAAGGTGTTAGTTTAGATCTTCAAAGAAGGAGACACCAGGAGAAATTAAGTATGCAAGGACTACATGTGGGAAAAGATCTGCATGAGGAAAATTGACAGGAAGACTAAGAGAGCCATCAGACTGTGATGCAAGAGGACCTGAATGAAGGAGAAAGAGAGGAAAGGATGGATGGAAGTTGCTAGACTGCCAGGTCTTGTAAGGAAGGTTTGGCAAAGCCATTGCTGGGGTCGTCAAAACAAAGTTGGCCGTCAGAGGAGCCCTGTTTCTCCCAAGGTTGGGTCTGCCTTAGGGTCCTGACAGTGGTGTTCCTTGGCCAGGAACAGCCCAAGAGGAGGTGTGGCCTCAAAACAAACGCAGGACCAATTTCGGAAACTTACGGCTTTGGGACTGTTGCTCACATACGCCCCCTGCTGTTGGAGGTCGGCCAGGAACATTCTCACATGAAATGCCACAGGAAATAAGTACTGTTTCATGTATGCTAGCTTTGATGATCTTGCTCTTCTCAACTTTAGGGTGCTTAACAATCAACTGTAGTAGTAATTAAATTACATATTCTTCGGTCCCTGGACATGAATTTGTATTTTTAATATGCACCTCAAGGAATTCTGATATAGTGAAATAATGTAAAGCCACATTTGTAGAAGATTTTTTTTTCCTTAAAATTACAACATTATTTTAATCACCTTACTTCTTTGGGGATATATTGTGTTTACTTGCAAAATAGTAAGATTGAACGTTGGGATTCATACAGGGAAACAAAACAACAATAAAACCTGGTTCATTATTTGGAGTCATTGTGTTCTTAGGGCTTGAGTGTGTTTTCCATGTGTCTCATCACATTTATTCTAACCTAGTTTTTGTTACATGTACAAGGACAGCACTCCCACTGGGTTAGTTTCATATCGCTTTTTTTTATGGCCTCTTTCTTTCTTTGCAGTGATCTTGCTTTTGCTATTTTTATTATTTTGAAACTGTTTATTTTGCTCACATCGCCAGTGTTTCTATCTTCTTTTCTATTTTCAAAGCCACCATCCTAATCCAATTGTTTACCCCTAAATAAGTGATTTTTGCCATTATTCCAGTAGCATCTTCTGATTTTCAAGATTTTTGTTTCCTCTAGTTCATCTCAAAGAGCTTTCTTAATGTGTAAACTGTATTACTGAAATGTCCTGCTCAATATCTTTTCTTGCTAAATTCAAACTCTACAGTGGCATTCTAGGTCTCTTGTATTATGCTTGGCATATATAGGTCTACATTTCCTAATGTGTGTGTCCTACAGAAAATTATATAATAAGGTTTACTATCGTCTGTGGTCAGAAAAATTGGGAAATTTGGAAAATGGGTGGAACAAAAGTGAACAGCTTGATTTATTTAGGCCTTCAGCTCCTGTAATATGCTAATGTGTAAGTGAATTTGTAGGAGGGATATGCAATATGACATGTTTCAAGACTGGTGGTCTTTAGAAAACACTTGTGTGGAAATCAGTTTGATCTTATTTACTGCCATTCTCTACAGGAAATAGTGCCTTCAAATGCACCTTTTCTGCATATGTGGGTTTGTGATTGTGTCTACATCTTGGCTCGGCTCTTCCTTCATCCTGATTCAAGTATATTTTTTTAATATAAGATTGACCTTGATCCAGGATGCGACTTGATGTTTGTGACACACCAAAGACTCAGGCAGGCTCTCTCTCTCTCTCTTCATATTGCTGGATTCAGTAACTTTGAGAAGGCTTTTGAAAATGACCAGCCAATGATGACATCACTTGATTCTTCGTTGAACATTTTATTTATAGTCAATGAATCTTGCCTCTTGATTCTATTAGATTTAGCACTTCTCTGATTGGTTCACTTGGTTAATGCTTGCCTGCCCTAGAAGACTATGCACATTTCAAGAGCAGTTTCATAAGTTATTCATGTTCTCTATAGTAGTCAGCAGAATGTCAATGTGCCGCGTGTGAGTGGGGTTTGCTGAACTGAAAAGGAGTGGTAGGGGGAGGATCTGGAAAGATTCAAGAGTCAGAAATGTAAGCAGAGACACTCAGAAGCTGAGGATGTGGAATGCAATTATCTAGCTAAGCAGCGAGCAGAGCTGCAAAAGAATGCTGAGTCCACAGAGTGCAATGGATCACATGAATGTCTCTTCAACGTTTTTACTTGACCAGCTTCACTTTGCACACTATCATGAAGTCTTTCACTGTTCACACGCATTCACTAATAGAAACACATGGAAAATAAGCTTTTCTCTATAATAGCCCCAAATATTTCAAGCCATGAAGCCCACTAAAGCCTATCACAACTTAATTTCTCTCATACTGAAAGCCTCTGTTTCTGTTTGATCACAGACACACAGTTTGCTTTTATTATATCATAAAGAAAATACAATCTCCCTTCAGTTATAATAGTTATGAAATATTATGCCCAGAGATGTGTAAGGGCTGGAGGGAGAGTAAGAAGATAAAGTAAAAGAGTTTTTAGATTGAGACATTTTATGTGAAAGAAAATGTCTAACACATACTTGACTGAATGCATTTCTTTTGAAAATGGGATCTAGAAATTATTACAACTTCAATGTGTTATCCCCATAATAGCCCAGCTGATAGCACCAGCATCTAGGTGATAAGAGCCTCAACGAAAGGTGAAGCAAAAGTCACTTAGAATGACTTGTAAGTGAGGAGTTCTGTATAACTGACAGTTCTAAAAACAGTGAAGGGCCCATTTTGTGTACGTCAGCTCATTTGATTCAAAAGGCAAATGCTTTACTAAGGAGACTGTTAGATAACCTTCAAAATTTGTTTGGTTTCAATAGAGACACATTGGAATTGTGAATTAGAGGAGACTATTTGGAATAAACTCACATAAACTCTAAGAAAAAGGCTATATGGAAGAGGTTAAGAATGTAGTATTTGACAGAAACCTGATTTCCAGCTTCTATTCTTCTACTCTTCACCCATTCTCTAAATATACAGGGGGTGCCATAAAAATCTATACACATTTCAAGAGATGTCATCTATGCTCAAGCAATAGTTCGCTGTAATCAGAAGTGTCTGGATGCTGATGGTAACCACTTTGAGCACCTCTTGTAATTGCAGAAGTCAAACATTACAGAAAGACCAAGGTCCTATACACAGAAGGTTGAAAAAATACCTGGGGGAATAAACTGTTACAACTTAAATTAGTATATTAAACATGATGCTATTTAGAGTAAACTGAAATCTTTGAATAATGATCCGACCATGATGAAGCCCTTTAGGTGTTTAGCTCTTTCTAATTCACACTCATTCACACCAACGGTCTGGGTGTTAGCAAAAATAAGCCCAGGGATCTCTCAGTTCTACTATGACTTTAATAGTATTGTGTTTAGCTTGAGGGAGTTGGGCGGCCACATATGCCTCAGAACCTCCTGAAAGAGAACCAAACCTGTTAAAATACTAGCAGACCCAATCTCCTAGTTTTCCTTTGAGCCCTTCATAGTGCTTCTTAAAGTCCCAGACTCAAGATTGTTCAGGACTCAAAAGAACTTTTGATGGAGGTCTATTTTGATCCTTAAATGAAATTGTTCTATTTCAACCTACATAAAAAAAATGTACTTTGGCTCCTTGGCACTTTGAGAAGCAGGCAATACTTCAGAGTTGTTCTGATATATGTGATAATAATAGTTAACATTTATGCTTCACTTACTGTCAGCTCTTTACTTATGAGTGAAACAAATGATTTAAGCTTCACAACGACACGGTGAAGTAAATATCATGATAATCATTATGTTCCAGTTGAAAAAAGTAGTCAAAGAGGTTGCAAAAGTTGGTCAAGTTCACATTAGTACTCAGGAAATACGGCAGATTTTGAATCTACTGTGGGTTTCTTCTTTTAAGCATATGATATTCTGTCTCATAGGTGGTCCAAACCATGACAAAGTAATGGGTCAAACATTTTTGGATGCTGTTCACAAGAAGGCACAGCTTAGAAGAAGGCTATGACTGTAATGGCTACAGAGGGCATTCACCTCTGCTCTACTAATTATACACACAGAGAAGCAAAACATGAACAGTTTTGCTAGAGCAGAGTTTTCGTCTGGAAGAGTGATGGGAGATAAATATCAAGTGATGGGAGATAAAGAGCTAGAGATCATAGCTTAGACCTGTTTATGTCACACTGAAGTGTTTGAACATTATCTTCCCCATCAAGAGGGATAATTAAATAAAAGTTCTATAGGGTGTTATGTGCAATTTGGTGGGATCAGAAGATAAATCTCTGTTGGGAAACTCTCTGAGTCCAAACTGAAGGTGAGAAGGACTAGTTTCAAGGTTGTTAATGTAAATCAGAGATTAAGTGATACGAGTTCCACTGCAGAAAAGGAGAGAAAAGGAAAAGAAGTAACACGTGTGAGAACTTTCATGAAGTAACTATTTGATTATTTTCCACAAGGCAATGACCCACATAAACTATGCCCAATTTCCACATTATTTAAAGGTCAAGTATTTAATAGTGTAAACTTTTGGAATATGGCAGTGAAAATCCAAACGAGTTCACACACTGCGCTCCTCTTGATCAATTCCCGATGTGAAGCCTACTCAACCCACTAGCTGTGCTAATCTCTCCATGAACCCCTTTCATAGGTCTGTGGTTAAATCATTCTAAGAGGGTTGAGTCAGGTACTATGAAAGAGGTCGTATGTCAATCACTCAAAGACCTGGCCTCATCCCTTTCCTCTGGGTGTATATAAATATATATTTTTGAGAAACCATGGAAAAAACAATTTGAAAGGTATCTTCATATTTATCTATGCAAGAATATATTAAAGCACATAATTCAGTCCTTGAGAGTGCATTTTCCCCAAGTGATCAGAGTTCATCTCCATGTTCAGTAAACCTGAATATACGAGTATTCTGACCTCACTCAGCACACAGCAATTCCTTCTACAGCCTGGAATCTACCATGTCTATGCTGCTATTGCCACCTTGCCAGCCCCACAAATGGGATATCTGCCAATGGTCATCTTTTTCACTTGCCTGCCGCTGCTTTCCTGCTATATCTGTGTTACAAGGCATCTGGGAAGGCCAACAGTTCAATCTGAACAAATGTTGACTACTGTAGTCATTGATATAAAAGCCATCTGGCCTCTGCCACCATCACTGACTTATATAATACATGCCTCTCACGTTCCTTGCACTTTCACAGTACCAAGCACTTTTAGAGGGCTGCTAGTTCTTTATAGAGCTTCTAGTTCTTTTCCTTCTTTGGGCATGGTGGTTGGGCATTGGTTCTAATATTGCCAGCCTGATAGCTAATAAATCCCTGTTCCTCTTACAACAAACAACCTATTCTTTAACATGTATCATAAGGCCTATTATGATCCTGCCACTGCTCAGCTTACCAGTGCCATCCAGTTACAATAAAGTGCTTACAGTTTTGATAAGTCCCGATGGTTTTACTCACCCTTAGAATTTAGCAGGTGCTGTTTTCTACACATTGCTTTGTTTTGTTTTGTTTTTTTATCATTGAATTCTCTCTGGTTCCTTAACTGCTATGCTTTATCATATCTGAATGTTGATATTGCTTCCTTTGAGAAGATATCCCTGACCACCAAGACTTTGATGCCCATTCTTCTTCTGAACTTTCATAGCAATCTGTGTGTTTATAGGAAACATAGAGCTTTAAAACTTGCCACCAAGAATTTCACACCCTGAGTTCAAATCTAGATATTGCCACTCACTCGCTGTGGAAACTTGGAAAGTTACTTAATCTCTCAGATTTATCTTCTACAACTTTGGAAGAATAATCCCCACATAATAGATTTATGGCAAAAGTTAATTAGATAATATAGATATAAAAACTATGCACAGTTCCTCGAGCTGTAATTTTTAAGTAACATTCTGTCACTCTCCTTTTAATGAATATAGGCAAACCTAGTGTGATCTGGCAATAAACCTCAGCTTCTTCTAACACAGCCTTTCTGATGAATCACAGCTCATTGGTGCTGTGACATATATAGTACAGACCCTTTTGAAAGATGTTTAACTAGAAGAAGCAAATTGAGCAATCTCTGCATTGATTAATTAGTTTATTTATTTATTTATCTATTTGTATGTTTATTTGCTTATATATATATATATATATATATATATATATATATATATATATATATATATTTATTTTTCAGTTATAGTTGACATTCAATATTATTTTATATTATTTTCAGGTGCACAGCACAGTGGTTAGACATTTATATAATTTATGCGGTGATGCCCCAATTAGTCTAGTACCCACCTGGCTCTATACATAGTTGCTGCAACATTATTGATTATATTCTCTATGCTGTACTTTACATCCCTGTGACTATTTTGTAACTACCAACTTGTATTTGTTAATCTCTTCACCTTTTTCACCCAGTTCCCCGACGCACCTCCCTTTTGGCAACCATCAGTTTGTTCTCTGTATCTATGAGTTTGGTTTTGTTTTGTTTCTTTGTTTATTTTGTTCTGTAGATTCCATATATAAGTGAGACAATATGGTATTTGTCTTTCTCAGTCTGACTTATTTCACTTAGCATAATAACAATACCTTCTAGGTCCATCCATGTTGTCGCAAATGGTAAGATTTCATTCTTTTTTATGGCCAAGTAACATTCCATTGTGTATACGTACCACCTATTCTTTACCCAATCATCTATTAATGGGCACTTGGATTGCTTCCATGTCTTTACTGTTGTAAATAGTGCTACAGTGAACATAAACGTGCAATGTCTTTTTGAATTAGTGTTTTGGATTTCTTCTGATAATTTTCCTCTGATAAATACCCATGAGTGGAATTCTTGGGTCATAGGTAGCTCTATTTTCAATTTTTTGAGGAGCCTCCAAGCCATTCTCCATAGTGGCTCCACAAACTTGCAATTCCACCAACGGTGTATGAGGGCTCCATTCTCTCCACATCCTTGCCAAAACAACACTTGTTTTTTGATTTATTGATGATAGCCATCCGGACAGGTGTAAGGTGATATCTCATCGTGGTTTTAATTTGCATTTCTCTGATGATTAGTGGCATTGAGCACCTTTTCATATGTCTATTGGATATGTGTATTTCCTCTTTGGAAAAATGTCATCATTTGCTGATTGCACGACACTATATATATGTAGCAAGCCTAAAACATTTCACCAAAAACTATTAGAACTAATAAATGAACTTAGTAATGGAGCAGGATACAAAATTAATATTCAGAAATTGTTCGCAATTTTATGCACTGATAATGAACTGTCAGAAAGAGCAATTAAGAAAACAATCCTATTAATAATTGTATCAAACACAGTAGAATACCTAGAAATACATTTAACCAAGGAGGTAAAAGACCTGTACTTGGAGAACTATAAGACACTGGAGAAAGAAACTAAAGAAGATTCAAACAAATGGAAGCATATACTGTGCTCACAGACAGGAAGATTAGGATCGATAAAATGTTCATACCACCTGCAACAATCTATAGATTCAGTGCAATCCCTACCAAAACACAAATGGCATATTTTTTCCCAGAACTAGAACAAATAATCTCAAAATTTATATGGAACCACAAAAGACCTCAAATAGCCACAGCAATTTTGAGAAAGAAGAACAAAATTATAGGTATCATGTTACCTGACATCAAACAATACCACAACACCACAGTAATCAAAACAGCATGGTACTGGCATGAAAACAGATACATAGCTCAGTGGAACAGAATAGAGAGCCCAGAAATAAATCCATGCCTATATGGTCATTTACTCTATGACAAAGGAGGCAAGAACATAGAGTGGGGTAAAGATAGTCTTCAATAAATGGTGTTGGTAAAAATGGACAGTTGCATGCAAAAAAAATGAAACTGAACCACCTTTTCACACCATATACAAAAATAAACTCAGAATGGGTTAAAGATTTAAATTTAAGATCCCAAACCATAAAACTCTTAGAAGAAAATATAGGCAGTAAACTCTGACTTTGCTCTTAGTGATATTTTTTCAGATCTATCTCCTCAGGCAAGGGAAATAAAAGGAAATGAATAAACAAATGGGACTACATCAAAATAAAAAAGTTTTGCACAGCAAAGGAATCTATCAACCAAATGAAAAGACAGCCTACTGAGTGGGAAAAGATATCTGTCAATGATACATCTGACAAGGGGTTAATATCCAAAGCTTATACAGAACTCATACAACTTAACACTAAAAAACCAAACAATCCAATTTTAAAAATGGGTGGAGGACCTGAATAGATATGTATCCAAGAGGAACATTCTTTGCATTTAAATATCTCTCATTGCCAGAGTCCTCTGCTCTAAAGTTGGGAACTGTGCCGGCACAGCCCAAACATTTTCAGAGAACTAGATGCCATAAGGCCATTTATTTGGAATGTGTAGGTATGACTTCTACTGCGTCTTTGCCACCAGAAAGGCATAAACTCGGCTCTTGAGTAGTCCTGGTCGCCTGTGATTTGTATGTGGTTGCCAAAGAATTCACCACCCTTGATTTGTTTTCTTTTTCCAAAGAAAGAAGCACTGAGAGGCTGAGTAATTTCCAAAATTTATTTCCAATGGAAACTGGGCTAAAATAATATATCACCCTTTAGAAGAAGGCTATTCTTTTTAGCAGAAGGCTCTTCTAACGTCATAATATGGAGAGGTGTTTTTGCTACCTTAAGAGCAGATAAAATCATTTGATGTTGATAAAGTATTTGTTTTTCTTGAGGAAGTAAGCAAATCAATATTTCTCTAATAGCTGATTAGAGACCTTTGAAAATCAAGTTTGACATAAATTAGTAAATATTAGTAAAAAAATCAGTAATGTATTTGAAACACCCCTAATTTGTTGTCACAAACTTTTTAGGGATCCTTTAAACCTAAGGATATTATTTACTCTAAGCAATCTTAGCATTCATTGTCTCTGCCTTAGAAATAAAATATTACTCAGATTGCTTGATGCAACAACCTTAGTCTGATTTCACCTCAGTAAAAGAAATATTTCATTTTTCTACAGCCCATCTCAAGAAATTTAGTTCAACAAAATACACTGGAAATTATTTCTATTCTAACAACTAACACCATGTGACAAGACAGATCGTATTCTAAGGTCACTTGAGTTAAATGTTTCCAACATTTCTCTTTGTGCCATAATATTTTTATGGGCATTTTCTGGTATTTTATGGGATTTTTTAGCAGTTAGCCTTTTGAAACAGATACATGATATTGTTATTTTGAAGATTTGATAACAAGAAATGTTACCAAAAGATTGACGGTATCTTGACAGCACTTGTGAGTAGAGGCCATCCTCGTATCTCATTTTGTAGCCTCGCTATGTTCTCATACATGGTTTAATTGCCTGGGCCGTATATATTGGATATACTAAACTTTAGGGATCTGTTACACTAGGCCATATTCCATGTATATCCTTGACAAAACAACAACAAAACCTCAGCATGCAATAACATTAAAGACTATAGAGGAATTACTAAAAGGATAATATAACAGCCAGTTATTTTCCTACTTTACTAAAGTCAGAAAGAAACCAAATGATTTTGGCTTGAAAGAGGAAAATTAAACATAAGAAAGAACTTTTATGTAGGTTGGTTGGTAGACATTAGGACAAATACAAAGGTAGCCTGAGACCTGCTGCAATGGCCTGTGTCCTATCGAATTAGATGGCCATTTTATGGTCTTTTAGATTCTATGGGTTTACTGAAAAAGAAAAAATATTCATTACTTCCTTTAATTCTTTAAAATGCAGGAGATGGTTGGGGTATTGTGGGCTTTCTGCCTAAAAATCTGACTTTTTAAAAATTAGGTGATCTATGTTATTCCCCCACCCCCACCCCCCCATACAGACCATTTGCCAACCCACCATTGTGACTGGGAGGGTTTAAAGTGAAAACCATAGTTACTTCAAAGTGGAAGGGATAACAAATAAATGTTTTCTCTACAGAGAGCCTGCATTAAAGCTAAATAGTAAAAGCCTCTCTCTATAGCATCCCTGTATCTTTTCCTGACACTGCCTCTTTCTTCTCCTTACTGCCTACTACCAACCATCCTGGACGAGACACCACCACCATTATGTACTAGGACACGGATTCAAGTTACAATTCTCTGAAAAGCATAAGATCTTTCCTGATTTCATTTTCCATGTGGGAAAACAAAACAAAACAAAATAATCCTATCTTCCTGGACCGTAATCTCTGTGAATGTTGTTCTTCAATAATGTATCCAATAACATATTTTTAGTAATGATAACTCATAAAAGTTCACTAAGCTCTGGTGCATGGGTGCTAACGTCCTTAGAGATTCACGTTCATATACATGTAAAAGAAACGTGGCCCTTCCCCAAAAGACTGGCTTTCAGAGAGGGTCTGAATATATTAGGTCTCAATGGAGACCTAACTGCAATGCTTACTCATCTGTTAGACCAGCAACTTCAAACTGAAGGCTTAAACTCTGTATCACCAAAACCTGATAGAATCACCTGTCACTCATTTTTCTATTGCATTATTTATTTTTTTAATTGATCTGTGGGAGTATTCTGTATACAAAACCACAGTTTGCTACAGGTATTTCAAATATCTTCTTCTAGTTTGACCTTTATTTTTGAACTTTATTCTGTTGTATAAAATCTTTTGTTTTAGATTTAGCCTAGCTTAGCAATATTTCATTTTATTTGTATTTTTAATATAATGTTTAAATAATACTTCTTTATACTCAAGTCATTAAAAAATAGTTTTATGTTTTCTACTAGACCTTTATTTTTTTTAATTTGGACCGACATTGAGACTCTAATGTTCAACGACTAAACGAAAGCTGCAAGGGATAACTGTAGGATATTATTTCCAAGGATCTTTAAAAGGCTTTAGACATACACCACACACACTCAGTAAAAATGTGAACGCATAGTCAGGAAGGTACATATCAAAACCATGATTGCGGTTAATTCTGAAACAATAGAGAGGCAGTGGCACAAAGAGTATGACACATTGTTTCATTTATTTCATAAAAATTACTGAAAGAACACATGACAATATATTACCATTTGCTAATTCTAGATAGTGGATAACAGATGTTTATTATAGTCTCTGCATTTTTCTTTATTAAAATTCTATTAAAATGGTGAATATTTAGGAAATCTGTCTTATTTAACCCTGAGTTACATTCTCACTGTGCTTGTAATGTGATAAATAACAGCTCAGAGAAGTTTACATGGTAGTAAAAATCATAGCAATAATAATAATAGCAAAAACTATGACCACTTATTAGCACATGCTATTTAACAAGCCTCAAATATTTTGCAAACATTGTATTGTTTAATTAATACTGAGACAAATGTTACTATTATACAGAGGGTGACAAAAATGTGTACACTTTTTTTTCATGCTCTAAACATATATATGTATATATATATATATATATATATATATATATATATATATATATATAATGTGTTGTTGTTGTTTTTTAATTTAAGTTAATTGAGGTGACAATGGTTAGTAAAGTTATATAGGTTTCAAGTGTACAATTCTGTAATACATCACCTATATATCACATTGTGTGTTCACCACCCAGAGTCAGTTCTCCTTTCATAACCATATACTTGATTCCTTTTACCCCCATCTAGCATGCCCCTCCCCCCCTTATACACTGGTAAACATTAAACTATTGTTTGTGTCTATGAGTTTTTGTTTATTTGTTTGTCTTGTTCCTTTGTTGTTTTCAGTTTTATATCCCACATATCAGTGAAATCATATGGTTCTCGACTTTCTCTGTCTGACTTATTTCACTTAGCATTATAATCTCAAGATCCATTCATGGTGTCGCAAATGGCACTATTTCATCTTTTCTTATGGCAGAATAGTATTCTATTGTGTATATATACCACAACTTATTTATCCAATCATCTATCAAAGGACGCTTTGGTTGTTTCCATGTCTTGGCCACTGTAAATAAAGGGGCAGTGAACATCGGAGCACATATATCTTTACAGATAAATGTTTTCATATTTTGGGGGTAGATACCCAGGAGAGGGATTGGTGGATCATATGGTAATTCTGTTCTTCATTCTTTGAGGAATGTCCACACTGCCTTCCATAGCAGCTGCACCAGTCTGCATTCCCACCAACAATGTATGAGGGTTCCTTTTTCTCCACAGCCTCTCCAACACTTGTTATTTGTTTTGTTGATGATAGCCATTCCAACTGGTGTGCGGTATACATATTTTAAGAAAGGAAAAAACTGTATTAAAATTACGCTGATGGTAACCACTTTAAGCACCTCTTGTAATTGCAGAAATCAAATGTGACTTGTACTCATCTTTTGTTACTCGTATATGTTGAGTATTACAATTTTAATACAGTTTTCTTCTTTCTTAAAATGTGTACACATTTTTTGGCACCCTCTGTATATGTATATGCTTTTTACAGGTATTTTTACAGGTAAAATAATCCTATTTGATGAGAAAAATCAAATAGTTCAGTGTCACCAAACCAGTGATTCTGCAAAAATTTGAAAATTGAGTCAAAAGAGCTTGCCTTAAATGTCAGTGTGGAAGACACAATTTCTAAAAATGTCCTCCGAAGATGTTACACCCTAATCCTATGTATCTGATGAAATATCACCTATGCATATGATAAAATGTCACCTGTGCATATGATGTACTATCACTGCTCTGATTATGTTGTGTTATATGGCTCAATGGACTTTAATATGTGGAGAGTATCTGGATGGGCCTAACTAATCACATAAATAGCTATAAAAGCAGAAAATTTTCCCCAGCTGGTGGCAGAAGTTGCAGGCAAAGAGTTTAGAAGGCTGAGAAGAACTTAATGTGTTGCTGCTGGTTTGAAGATAGTGGCAGCCACATGAGAAGGAACGAGGAGGCTGACCTGTAAGAGCAGGAAGTAGTAGATCCCAAATGACAGCAAACAAGGAAAAAGGATCTTAGATGTACACCCACAGAAAAATGGGTTATGCCAAAGACTTGAATGAAGTTTGGAATAAATTCTCTCCTCAGATCTCCAGGCAGGATCCTTGCCTGGCTGCCCCGTGATTTGGGCCTTGTGAGAGCATAAACAGAGAATGCAGTACAGTCCCCCTGGATTTGTAATCTACAGAACTGGAAGACGTTAATAAGTATGGTTTAAGCTGCTAAAGTCGTGGAAACTTGTTATAGTAACAATAAAATATGGAGTCTGTGTCTGCAACTACCATGTGACACTGCCCCCTTACATATGTAACTCCCAAAATTCTGCCCCTTAGTGTTCAAATTAAACTTCAAAAATTATACCTATTATCATTGCTAATTCAAATTCTGCTATCTCCGATGATGACTACAACAATTAGGACTACTACCAAAAACAATAATAATAATTTCATATATATGCTTACCATGTGGCAGGAGCTAGCCAGGTCCTAATTAGAAAGATTCTGATTTAATAGGTCTGAATGGAGATGAGAATCTGCCTGTTAATACCGTTCCTAAAATAATGCTGTTACACATGGCAAGATTAAGAAAACAATGGGTTTTGTACTCCTATAAGTTGAATTGTGCCCTGCCAAAATTCATGTGCTGAAGCCCTAACCCACAGCACCTCTGAATGTGACTGGAGATAGAGCATTTAGAGAGGTAATTAAATTTCAGTTAGGTTATTGGGATGAGCACTAGTTTGGTATGATGGGGTCTTTATAAGAGGAAATTTGGACACACAGAAAGACCCCAGGGATGCACATGCACAAAGAAAAGACCATTGGGGACAGGACAAGAAGGCAAGCCAAGGAGAGAAGCCTCAGTAGAAACAAACTCAGGAATACCTTTATCTTGGACATCTAGCCTCCAAAACCATGAGAAAATGAATTTACATTGTATAAACCACCCAGTCTGTTGTATTTTGTTATAGGAGTCCTAGCAAATCTATATAGTTACCATTAATTAATTTTTATTATTTTTGGTACTTATTTTATAATGGAGGTAGTGGAAGATCAGAAAAGTTTCAGTAATTTCCTAAGGTTGCACATCTAAGTATTAGTGCTCAAGCTTGGATTCATACTTGGTTTGCTTTGCTTTTAGAATCCAAGCAATATCATCTCCCCTTCTTTGTCATAATATAAATTTCTTACTGCTAAAGCATTGATTGTAATTTAGACAGATAAATCAAAATGCCATGCATCACCACCCTCCAAAATTACACAGAAGATGAATTTATATAAATCTTTTGAGTAATTGAGCATCTCATAGAACATAGTAAGTTTTTAAATAAGTCCTCATTAACTATTTATGTGTATATATGTTTCTAATTTTTTTTTTTTTTTTAATTCAGGAGCAAAATTTAATTGTGACATTTTCAAGATTGGCAACCACAGAGAGGCAGTATTTTATGAATTAACATAACAAATTCCCTTGACTCATTTTACATTGGAAATACACTATAGTCATACTTTATATGAAATAATTAAAATAGAGAGACTAGAAACTATAAATAATCAGAATGACATTTTTCTAAAATAGTCAATTAATGTCAAAAATGTAGAGTTGAGTTATAACTTGGAAAAAAAGTTATGACAACTAAAGGAAAATTATGTCTATGAGATGAGAACTTCATTTTTAAATTTTTAGAAATTAGTTGAAAGAGATAATTTGAAATGCTCCATGTCTATAAGTCCATATTATTATCATAACAGTCTAGATTTCATTAGAAATGTTTTCTTTGGGTATACTGCTATATTCAATTAAAATTTTATTTTTGATTATTTTAAAAGAGTTATAACTGCATTGCTAACATAAATTACAAACTTTTTTCATATTGTGAGTAAAAACACAAGTGCTTAATTCAAGCAACTTTTCAACGTACTAACTATTTATCCCCATTGTTATAAGCTTATGCTCAAGGTGCGTGATTAGAGCCTTGAAACAAGTAATGATAAATATACGAAAACCTAGGATCAAAGGTGAATCAACAAAAAAAACATAAGTCAAGAGAAAACAGGATTTTAGAAGCAAATTTCTAAAAGGAGAATGTTTTCAAAGTTCATTAACAAGTATATTGAAGAGAGCATTAAAAACAGACCTCATTTCATGTAAAAAACAGCAATATTTAGTCCTTGCTAATGGAATAAAATGGTTCATTTAGAAAAAATCTGCTACTTATTTCAAGGAACAGACTCATGAAATCACCAACTATTAAATATGAGATTACTATGATGTCAATTTTTAAATGCAGTCTATTTACATAAGACAATCATGTGCATTGCATTTTTGCCACTAAATATAGATAAATTTGACTTCAAGGGCTTTTTGGCTATAACATGATTAAATAACATGGTGACTAAAAAGCACAGTCTAGCTAAGATCAAGATGACCCCATTACTATATAATGCCTGCGTTCCATTTTTGGAATCAGCATTCCAAAAATTAAAGGTAGTGATATTTCAAGCAGCCTTTAAAATATATATAAAATTTACCACAAAGGAAAGAGATTATAAAGAGTTTTCCTCAATTATAGGCTGCCGTAAAATTATACTATTTGGAGAAAAATGCCTATTTTTTTTCTTACCACTGCACCTATTTTTCAGATTTATAGAATCACTTTATCTAAGAGAACCATAAACATCATTTTGAATCAAATCTTTTCAAGGCTTCATACATAAGGTCTGTTAGAAATATAAGGAAACTTTAGAGACAATATAATCATGAATGCTAAAAATTTGGTAATGTGTCAGTAAGGATTTACTTGAAGAATCAGAATATAATGAGTATTATGGGAATGAGTGATTTATTAGTATAGGAAACAAAAGACTAAAGGAAGAGTTGGAGGATCAGAGAAAAAGTTACCAATCAATCTGCTATAAGAATTAGTGCAGGTGGTTAAATTGGAGTTTGCAGGTAAATGTGAGAAACCAATCAAGTCTATCATTGCATCCAACCACAATGACCTTCCAAGATTAATGGTTGCTATTTTACTCTCTGGTGTAGCTCACAAGCATACTTTGAGCTTGTGAAGGGAATTTTAGAAAATGTCATTCCCAGTCTTAATCAAGTTGAGATGGCACAATCAATCCTTCACAGTAAAGGAGGAGATTGTGGCTAAGTTAGATGTCCTAACATATGATCAAAAGGAACTCAGGGTTGTCCATAAATTAGCTTAAGAGTATTTCTGAAGCCCTAAAATTAAAATCATTAGATATATATAATATTATATATTAATGTATAATATATAATATTAATATATAACATTATATAGTGATATATAATGTTATATATTAATATATAATATATTAATTATTATATATTACATAAAATTATATATATGTGTCAATGAATGAATGAGCATTTTTGTCTTGGAAGTTGTTCCAGTGCTTTCATCATGTTATACAAGATACTTGGAGTACAAAGAGATTTAAAACCGTTTTTCTCTAGAGCAAGACTTTTCACAATATGAAATCTATCATGTGCCTAATTTTGCATAATTGATTGGTAACAGAAGCACAGTAATGCACGTTTTCATTTAACATTGTATTTTTATTGTGTGCATGCAATGAAAGAACCAGAATTTTAAAATTAAAAGAAAGCTATTTTCTTGTTTTCAATAAATACATAAAATAGGTAGACAATAGGAATACTTAATGTGTGAATTTTATAGTAAAAATTTATAAATATATTTATATAGATATGTGCATATAATAAATATATATAAAGAGAGCGACTATTTAGTGGTTTACAATTGTCAGGAACTGCAACAACATGGATGAACCTTGAGGGCATTATGCAAAGTGAAATAAATTAGAGAAAGACAAATGCTGTATGATCTCTCTTATATGTGGAATCTAATCTAAAACAAACAAAAAAATTCAAACTCATGAAAAAAGAGATCAAATTCATTGTTACCAGATGCAGGGGACGGTGGTTGGGGATTGAATGAAGGTGGTCAAAAGGTACAAAATTCTAATTGTAAGATAAATAAGGGACTTATTGTAATCTTGATCACAGTAAACATTGTTCTATGGTATATTTGAAAATTGCTAAGTGAGTAGATCCTAAAAGTTCTCATCAGAAGGATAAAAACATATTTTTCTTTATTTCTTTTTATTTCTATGAGATGATGCATGTTAACTAAAAGTATTGTGATAATAATTTCACAATATATGTAAGTCAAGTCTTTATGCTGTATATTTTAAGCTTATACAGGGTTGTATGTCAATAATATGTTAATAAAACTGAAAGAAAAAGAATATATATTTTTTGAATGATATATAGGGCCTAAACTCTTAGGAGTTTAAAAAAAGGAAAAAGAAAGAAAAAAGAAAATCCTGAATGTATAACAACACTGATGAAACTTGAGTACATTATGCTAAATGAAATAAGCCAATAACAGAAGGACAAATACTGCATGATTCCATTTACGTAAGGATAGTTAATCTCATAGAATCAGAGTAGAATGGTGGTGATCAGGGCCTGGGGAAAAGGGAAAATGTGGAGTTGCTAATCAATGGGCATAAAGTCTCAATTACATGAGATGAATAACTTCTAGAGCTCTGTTGTACATTGTCCCTGTATTTAACAGTATTGCATTGAACGCTTACAAATTTGTTGATGAGGTAGATTCCATGTTAAATTTTCTTACCACAAGAAAGTATACTTAAAATAAAAAAATAGTATGACTTGCTCCATTTTGACAATAGCATTTGAGGTAATGTGAATAATGTGTGTAAAAGATGTAGCAGAAAGAATCACATTGCATTCATATAGATGAAAAATATATATGAATACATATATATGACTAAAAATTTAGCTTCAGTAAAATCTAAGGGACAAATTATATTTAAACCAAAAGTTGAGATGTAGAACAAAAATATCCATCTCTCTCTCTCATAACCTACTCACCCATTGTTCTGCTTATAAAAACATACAGTTTAGAACAAAGAAAGCTTAAATTGTACTTTCTTGCATGTGTCATTTCATTTGATAATCATACTTATGTAGCAAAATGGGACAGTGGTAAAATGTTTAGACTCTAGAGTCAGAGTCACAGATCGTTTGAATCCTGGCTCCAAGATATAGTAGATAAGAGACATTAGAAATTTACAACAAAAACAATTTTCCAGAATTTTATTATTTAGGTACTTTGGATGAATAGATTAACCTCTTTAGGCCGCAGTTTTCTCATATATAAAATAATGAGTGGAAAGCATTATCGCTTAGACAGAATATATGAAGCTATTATCAAAATCCATAGCATATGGAATGTTATTAATTAGTTTATGTTTTAATGTTCTAGCCAGAAGAAACAGCATGTGTAAAGACGTTGAGGTGGGAATTTAGGATATTAAAAGGACAGAAATGAGTCTACCCTCAATGGACACTAGTGGAAAGGGGAAGAATGCTATATAATAAGGCACAGACATAAGAAGCATGTAAAACCTGTTAGACTATGCAATAGTGTGTACATTTTTCTTCTAGAGATTTTGTTCTAGCCATTGGAGTATTCCCCCAATAGTAGAATACAAATTCTTCTCAAGTGCATATGGACTTTTGCCAAGATTGATCATATGTTAGACTCTAAAACAAGTCTCAATATATTTAAAAGAATTGAAATCATACAAAGTATGTTCTCTAACCACAACAAAATGAAATTAGAAATCAATAACAGAAGAAATTTCAGTAATTCCAAGTTATGTGGAAATTAGCACCACACTCCTAAATAGCCAGTGAGTCAAAGAAAAAATAAAAAAGTAAATTAGAAAATACTTTGAGATGAATAAAAACAATACAAAACATAACAATGCTGATGGAATACAGTGAAAATAGTGTTTAAGAGGAAATGTGTAGCTGTGAATGACCGTATTAAAAAAAGAAAAAAAAAAAAACCTCAAATCAATAGCATAGCATTAGGCCTTAAAAAACTAGGAAAAAAATAAAACAAAACAGAAAATTAAATCCACAACAAGCAGAATGAAGAAAATAAAGATTAGACCAGAAATAAATAAAATAGAAACTAAAACAAAAACAGAGAAAATCAACAAAACCAAAAGTTTGTTCTATGAAAATATTGACAAAATGACCAACTTTTAAAAAGACAACTAGAACTAAAAGAAAGAAGACTTAAATTACTATAACCAGAAACTAAAGACAGGACAAAACTACTGATCTTACATAACTGTATGTCAACAAGTTAAATAAGCTAAATGAAATGAACCAATTCCTAGAAAGGCACAAACTGATAAAACAGATACAAGAACAAAGAGAATATGTGCATAGACTTATGATAAGCAAAGGGATTGAATTAGTAATAAAATATATTGCAACTGCCCACAAAGAAAATCCCAAACCAGATGGCTTCACCAAATGTTTAAATTCAACCAAATGTTTAAAGAACTAAAGACAATATTCACCAACTCTTCTAAACACAGAAAAAAATTGATCATTTCACAACTTACTCTATGAGACCAGCAGTTATCCTAATATCAAAATCAGGCAAAGATATCATGTGAAAGGAAAACTACACAGACATAAAAAAACTTGAACAAAATACTAGCAAAACAAATCCACCAATTTATAAAAAGGATTTTACCATTACCAAGTGGGATTATAGAATAATACAAGATTATTCCAATATATGAAAATCAATCAATATAATATACATATTAATAAAATAAAATACAAAAACCACATGATCATTAATAGACACAGAAAAGACTTCTGACAAAACCCAACAAAAGACAATAGATTTCTCTCTCTCTCTCTCTCTTTTTCTCTCTCTCTCAGATTAAGAAAAAGACAAAGAACTTTGCTCTCACCATTTTTATTTAACATTACACTGGAGGTTTTTGCTAGGGTAATTAGGCAAGAAAATAAAATAAGGCTTCCATCTTGAAAAGAAATAATACTATATCTATTTGTAAATGACTTCATCTTGCATTTAAAAAACCCTAAAGCGTACACACACACACACACACACACACACACACACACACACCACTCACAACTGATAAAGAATAAATGAGCTCAGTGTTTGCAGAAAAGTGATTAATATACAAAATAGGTTATTTTTCTATTCTCTAACAATGAACAAGCTAAAGACAAAATTAAGAAAAAATCCTCAATTTATAATAATATCTAAAAGAGTAAAATACTGCAGAATAAATTTAACAAAGGGAATGAAAAACCTGTACACTGAAAACTAAAACTATTGTTGAAAGAAATGAAAAAAAAAAAAAAGCCCAAAATAAATGGAAAGACATCATGTGCTCTTGAATTAGAAGTCTAAATATTTTTAAAATAGCAATAATTTCCAAATTCATTTACAATATTTTAAACATGATCCCTATCAAAACTTCCCCTAGCTTCTTTTTTTTTTACAGGCCTAATAAGCTGATCATAAAAGTCATATGAGAATACATAAAATCTAGAATAGTGAAGACATTTTTTAAAAAGAACAAAGTTATAGGATTTATACTTACTGATTTCAGTACTTACTACAAATCTATAACAAACAAGATTGTAGTATTGGCAAAAGGATGGAAATATAGATAATTGGGCAAAATTGAGAGTCCAAAAATAAACCTATGCATTTATGGTCAGTAGATTTGCAACAAGTGTGCCAAGATGGTTGAATGGAAAAAGAATTTCAACTTATAGTACTGGAACAACTAGATATCAAGGTACAATAGAATGAATTTGTCCCCCTACCTCACATCTTACACAAAAATTATCTAAAAATGGTTCAAAGATTTAAATGTAAGAGCTAAAACTGTAGAACTCTTGGGAAAAAAATCACTGGAGTGAAAATCCCTGTCCTTTATTTGTCAACAATAGAAAACATAGATTAATTAGATTTAATCACAATTAAGAAAATTCTTGTTTCAAAAGACACTAACAAGAAAATGAAAAGGCAACCCACAGAATGGGAGAAAATATTTTAAAGGCATATTTCTAATAAGTATATCATACTCAAAAATATATATATAGAGAGAGAATTCTCACAACTCAACAGTAGAAGACAAATAACTCAATTATAAATGGGCATAGAATTTGAATTGATATTTCTCCAAACATTATATTCAAATGACCAATAAGTATATGAAAAGATGCTCAATACTATTTTGAAAAATGCAAATCAAAACCACAAAGAGATACTACTTCACACCAATTAGGATGGCTATAATAAAAAAGACAGACAATAACAAATATTGATGAAAATGTGCAGAAATTGGGACCCTAATAATATACTCATGGGAAAGTAAAACCATGAAATCATTTGGAAATATTTTTTTTGTCAATTCCACAAAAAATTAAACATAGAGACACCATGTGGTCAAATGATTCCACAGGTATATAACTAAAAGAATTTAAAACGTAATTCCCAGAAAAATGCATTCACAAATGTCATAACAGATTTATTTATATTAACCAAAAATTAAAACAACTCAAATGACCATCAACTGTTCAATGCATGAACAAAATGGGTATATTCCTGCAGTGGAATATGATTCAGCTATAAAAAAGAGTGAAGTACTGATACATGCTAAAACATGAACAAAGCGTAAAAATATAATTGAAAGAAGACAGACACAAAAGGGCATATATGGTATGATTCCAGCTATATCAAATGTTCAGTATAAACAAATCCATAGAGCCGTAAAGTAGATTGATATTTTCCTGAGGCTAGGGAGAGGGGAACATGAGGAGTGACAGCTAATGGTTATGGAGTTACTTTTATAGAGGATGAAAATGTTCTGGAATTAGACAGTGGTGATCATTTCACAACCTTGTAATCACAACTAATAATCTCTGAGTTGCACACTTTAAAGGAGTGAATGTTTGGCATTTGAATTTAATATCAGTTAAAAAAAAAATCAATGGGAACGATGAAAGGAACATTTTTGGTCTGGATACCCCAGCTTCAAACAGACTTACGAATTCCATCCATCTCCCAAGCCTCCTAACTCTCTCTCGAACACTGACTGCACTTGTAAAGACTGCAGTGCCCTGGTACTTCCTTTGGTGAACCTAATTAGGACCAACCTACCTCCTCTCCAGGGTTCTTCCAGGGACTTTATAGAGAAAAGCCCCAAGAAGGCTTCAATTCACATAATAAACTACATAAGTAAGATGGATTTCAAGACGGCAACAAGTCAGAAGCCTGTGGTTATAAGCTCAGGGTGCCACATGGCCATTTTATGGGCTGAGGTACCATCATGGCTACCAGGCACTGGAGTTCAAGGCCACTTCGGCCGAGGAAAAGAGGTCCTCCCCATGGAAGCAACAATGTTTTGGTAAGAGATCCAGCAGACTGGAAGTACAGAATGGCATAATCATCCCTGAGTAGCCCCAAGAGGTGCCAAGAAAAAATGTTTGAAATATAGCTGGCACAAGCGCCAACCAATTGTAACGGATCCTGGTCATAGAGCTAGAATAAGGCCAGGTCCTGGGAGGTCCCCTTACAGTCATTCATCTTTCAGTCGTTGGACTGTGGAAAATGGGGGAGGTAATTAGCTAAGAGTCCAGGGAGACTGGGTCAGATGGTAGAGGGCAAAAGGGGTCTTGCTCAGAGCAATGAGTCTTTATCAACAAATCTAAAGGTAGTACAATGTTTTAACATCAGGATGACCACACCATTGCATGTGAACTAAATATCAGCACTGATTAAAATAAGGGAAGGGATGGATCAAGAATAACTCCTAGGCTTTCATTTGCGCAAATGGGTGCTGTTAACTGATTATCATGTTGATTAAAGATAAACAGAGTGGGGAGGTGTAATAAAGAGCTTTCTGTGGGGCATGTGAATTTTAACAACTAACAGTCACAAAAGGATACATGTTACATATGAGACTGATCATTTGTCCTGAAATTCTAGGAAAATTTGGGGCTAAATATATACATTTTGGATGGTATTTGAAACCGTAGGACTCTATGAAATCATCTAGAGAGGGAGTGTAGCTAGAGAAAAGGGGACTAGGACCAAGCCGTGGTCTCTCCTTTAATCAAAAGAAGAGAAGAGTTTCAGGGAACACAGTCCACAGACCTCTCTCACTTCTAACACCAATTGCATGGCTAATGTGTTACCAAAAACACACTCAAGGAAGGCAACTTTCTAGAATGACTTATAGAACTCACTAAAAGTTGTTATTTCCTGGAATCAAGGTGTGACAATATTCCATAGCTATTGTCAACCAGGGAAGCACACCTGAAACATGGTGTCAAATATTTTGATTGGGGCTCCACAGTTGACTGGGCACGTGGGTAACCTTTATTCTCTAGCCTTTTTAGAGGTAGATTGGATACTGCAGACCCCCAAACCCCATCATAAATCACATTGTTAGACTGTCCAATAGCCAAGGTCCCCTGGTAAACAAAGACACTTTTTTCAGATGGGACATTCCAAGGGCCTAGATATCATCTCCCAGTAGTGTAGGACAAAGACCAAACCTTCCTTTGGGTAAGGTTAATTTTTACCACACAGAGACAATAAACAGACTGAAATGGTAAAGGCAGAAAGGAAACCTTGGAACAGTATGGCTTTATGAGGTTTGACAATTAAGTTCTCAAACTCATCCTTAAAAAGGTGCTACATACCTTATCGCTGAATATCACTATGATCAGCTTTGAAGTACTCTCCTTGGAAAGCTATACATTGACGTCAGCACCTAGTCCGCACTTCAAAGCAATTTTGGAACTCTTTTTCTGGAATGGCCATCAGAGCTGTCGTTGCATTAACATTGATGTTCTGAATGTCATCAAACTGTCTTCCTTTCAATATTTCCTTTGTCTTCAGGCAAAGAAAGAAGTCATTGGAGGCCAGATCATGTGAGTAGGGAGGCTGTTCCAATACAGTTATTTGTTTACTGGTTAGAAACTCCCTCACAGACAGTGCCGTGTGAGCTGGTGATTTGTTGTGATGCAAGGGTCGTGAATTGTTGGCGTAAAGTTCAGGTCATCTAACTTTTTCATGCAGCCTTTTCAGCACTTCCAAATAGTAAACTTGGTTAACTATTTGTCCAGTTGGTACAAATTCATACAAATAATCTCTCTGATATCCAGAAAGGTTAGCAATATCATTGCAACAAGTTCGCAATCTTAATTGTCAGATCTCGTACAATAGCCAAGAGATGAGAATATTTTAAGAAAGAAGAGGTTTAATAAAGATGAGAACAGGGATGTGAACAGCAGATGAAGCAACACCTGTGGCCGTGGGAAACCTTGAAAAAAGTTTTAGTGGAAGGGTGAGACCTGGATATATGGAAAGAGAGACAGAGAGCATAGAATATAAGTTTTGCTCTAAAGGGAGACAGAGATATTGGGCAGTAGCACAAAGGCAAAATGGAATTACGGGGAACTTTTAACAAATGGATGATTTTTGAGGTTGCCTATACATTATTATAAAATACCGAGTAGGTGAGGAGTTGTTAAAATGCAGAAGGAAAGAATGCCTGCAGAAGCTGAGTTCAATTGATAGCAGGAGGTGATGAGGTGGAGAGCTGAAGAAGAGAGAACTTTGATTGGGGCAGGACTGGTTTATTTATCCCAGATGTAAAGGCCATGGTGATGGAAGCTGAGGGAGTGTTTGTCTCCTACTGATTTGTATTATATAAATAAAGTGTGAGATGAGCTGGTCAGACAGAAGTAAAATGGAAGATAACGCTGCAGGTTGGACAAAAGAAAAGTAGGTATAAAATAGTTGTCTCCAAAGTAGACAAACTCATTAAGTAAATGGTAACATTTTCTGTTATTGCTGAGTGCCTTGTTGAGTGTGCAATACAGAATTCAAGCAAAGTTGTGATATTGGATACCTATAACCATTCCCAGTGAATACAGTGGAGGTAGAAAAGGGACAGTTGGTGGTGTTTGCAAGGAATTGATTGTAATGATGAACTGTGGAGTCTGTACTGTGTAGTTAGGTATGGAAGAGAAGGGAGTTGAGGGCACAGCTGTATTGGGTGACAGTTGATTGGAGACCTCAGTGAGCCAGTTGGTTTAGTCATTGCCATTCGATGTATGTTGAAAACTGATCTCACACTTTCTGTGGATGCTTGTGCATTGATACAGAAAAAATCTGATTTACCTTGTTGTCAGTACAATACACCATATGCGTGATCTCTCAGTTAGCATCATTTTTGGTTTACACTTAACATATTCAGCCAGTATTCCCAAAGTCCAACCATTGTGCTAAAGTAGCTGGGACACAAAGTGGCTTCCAGCCTGTGCTACACTTGGACAAAACTAGCTCTCCTATAAACCATAACGTGGCCCTGGTTCTCTCTTTGACCCTTAGTTCTCTTTCCTGGGCATCTCAAGGCTATCTCATTTCCTCCAAAAGATTATAATTGTATGACCTCTACAATCAAAGTTTCAGGTGCTGGATCCAGTATTGCTGTTTCACTTTTAGCATCCTCCTCTTTCATATTCTTAGTGAATTGCCTTTCCATATATACCGGGGGTGCCAAAATAATGTATACAAGTGGACACTTTGGTCAGTGTTGCTCAAGCAGTAATTCGCCATAATCAGAAGTGTCTGGAAGCTGATGGCAACCACTTTGAGCACCTCTTGTAACTGCAGAAGTCAAACGTAACTTGTATTCATCTTTTGTTGTCGGCATATATTGAGTATTACAATTTTAATAGTTTTTTCCTTTCTTAAAATGTGTATACAATATAAGATGATAGTCCTAGAATAACTTGGAAAACAAAAAAAGAATGTTTTAGAATTGAAAGAGATTTTAATTAGGTACACAGCAGTGACCATCCTTTCATGGCATGGGGTTAAGTTTATTATATGTATGCATGTGCGTGCGTGTGTGTGTGTTTCTGTGTGTGTGTTTCTGTGTGTGTGTTTCTGTGTGTGTGTGTGTGTGTGTGTGTGTGAGACAAGCTGACTGATAACACTCAGGAGTAGACTCTCCAGGTGCTTTGATCCAGGAACTAGTATGAAAGCAAAGGGGCAAGGTATGCCCTCTTCTATATTGTCAGAACCAGGTTCTAACCAGAATTAGTAATGGTCTTGCTAAGTCAACTAGTAAATCAGTATTAGAATAATGATTAAGATACTCTTTCATAATTCTTAGGGTTTCTTAAAGATTGTTCTGTTAGTTTTTTTCTGGTTGAAAGGTAAACCTTTTAATTTAAATACACCTCAAACTTTGTAAATTAAAGAATAGGCTCTCTGGTTAAACACATGATTTTTGTAAGGAAAATGATATTCCGCTAATTTATGTATTGTATATTTATTCATTAATTTATTTCAATCTTGTAAGTCGCAAAAAAAGCCCTTGATGATTACTAAGTTAATCAATGGTTTAAAATAACTTCAGCTTGGCAGAAACACTAAAAATTAAGACTTATTTGTGAGTTTGAATTTTATAAGCTAAATTACAATTGAACTCCTACTAAAAAAAATATTCCCTTTTTCATTTGACAGTAATTGGCAGAACTGTTGAAATCTTAGCAGTGAATCAAAAAGGAAAAGTTCTTTTCTACACATATGCACGTAAGAGTAAAATAACTTTAGCGTTTCAGTTGATGTGCTTAATTTTTGCATGGAAAATTAAATTTACTTGGGTTATAAGTGTGACTCTGTATATTTATGTATAGAATTAGATATGAGGAACATATTTTTCAAGCAATATAATACACATGTTTACTGTGATATTGTTTAAAGAACCAAATGCTTTCTTGTTAAGAAATACCTAAATGACTGAAAAAAATTGAGCTGACTTTTCTAAACCAGAATAGCTAGGCTCAAATTGATTACATTTACGCTCTGAAAATTCTGATTTGCTTATATCCATTTATTGTAACCAAATTGAAGAAACCCTAGTTTTCAGGTCATTTATTGTTCATGACAAAATTGCACATGGAGTTTACATTTTTGTTTTGTCTAAAATATTATGGGAACATAATATATCTCTTTATGGTCAGAAATGACAATCGTGGTAATTATGATATTAAAGCTGTGTTTAGGTGGTTGTATATAATCTAACAATATTAAGATAGCTGGAAAATTATAAATTTAGTAGCTTCAGCTAGAGACAAAATACACTCCTCAGCTGTCACAGATACTCATAGAGGGAGGAAAAAGGGCAAAATATATTAATATTTCCACTCTTTCCTGAGTCAAAATTATCACTATTTTATTTCACGTACATAGTGTTCAAATATCATGTACAAAATATGGTAAAATTAATAGATTATATGAAAATACTTACAAATCATTTCCCTAGGACAAGTACATAAGCACTATCAATTATTGTGAAAATAATCCCTCTGTTCTGCATAACATACTCACAAGTGCATATCCTTCTAGGTACCAAAGCTATCTGACCTTAGGAAACTCAACTCATGACAAACTAAAATTAGCAACAACATGTGCTTTGCCTAAAAAAAGCCACAGTTGAAGGATGGAAAACTAGAAACAAAAGGAGACCCACCTGAGGTTGTGCCCCATACTTCATTACATAGCTGTATATTTATTATAAGCAATAGTTTTTACTATGACATAAGCTTAACAACAGAACCGTGAGGCTCAAATAAACCTTGAGAGTTTAAGAAATCCTTATCTCTGCCTCCATGTAGAAGAGTTTGAAAATATTACAGAAAGATTAGAAAACGTCTCAGCATTGCTTGCCTTCTTTGAATATTAATTTTCTTCTTGTAAACACATAGATGATTCAGTAATCACTATGGAAAACTTCAAAGGCTCATGGAAATATGAACCGAAAGTCGAAAAGGCTGTATTCCTGAAAGCTCTGGTATAGCCACCTACATGGAAGCACAAAAGAGGATTGTTTCTGACTCAAATATGATTAAGAATCCAGTAAAACTCAACTGAAAGCAATTTCAGGTCTATATTGTTTGATTCATTTGTTTTTTTTATGCTTCTAGTTTTCTTTTAGTTTGCCTTTTACAAAAGCAATTTTAACATTGATTTTTAACATGTACCAATTAATTTGGTGCTGTTTTTTGGTTTTCTTTTTGCCTTACTCTTATTTATTTAAATCCCTGTGTTCTGTTTTCAGACCAGTGCCTAATGATAACATTAATAATAATGAAAATATTAATAGAGATAATATTTATTGTCCTTCCATTATGGATCAATCTCTGTGCTAAAGTATTTACATCATTGGTTCCCAAACGTTGTGATACATTAGAATAACCTGGGGAGATTTGAAAAATCCCAAAGCCCATGTTGCATCTCATAACAATGAAATCAGAATGTCAAAGGATGACAACCAGTTATCAGTATTTGTTGGGAACCACCTTTGAATCTTACTTCATCCTTTCAACAGTCTTCTGGAACGCTGTAACTATGGTGGTTTCTGGGGCAGTTAAGCATATATGCTCTGTTGTTAAACTGTCTAGCATTGATTGTGAACTCCACTGTTTCTGAACTCTGTGACATTGAACACTATCTAACCTCACATTGCTTAAGATTTTTCATTTGTAGAATGAGAATAATAATTAGTAGCTACCTTCCAGTGTTTGTTGAACGTTTATAAAATAAAGGTAAACTGCTGAACACAAAATAGCTGTTT
Source organism: Rhinolophus sinicus (assembly GCF_057876585.1). Taxonomy (NCBI): domain Eukaryota; kingdom Metazoa; phylum Chordata; class Mammalia; order Chiroptera; family Rhinolophidae; genus Rhinolophus; species Rhinolophus sinicus. Next base: position 114,546,766 of record NC_142514.1, on the reverse strand, counting down.
CTTACTCTACTCCTGTTTTGTAGATGAAGAAAGCAAAGTACAGAAAGTTAAGTAACTTGCTCAATTTTGCACAAATAAAAGTCCCAGACAATGTGAAGGAATATAGCCCAAGCCTCCACTGTGGTCTAGTTTTAGATAAGAACTATTCCTTCAAAATATATAATTCTCATTGCTCTGATCTATGCCAAGTTGTGTAACCTAGAGATGGTTTAACCGAAAACCTAGGTTAAAACACCCAGGGGACAGTAGTTATATAGATCCAGCTTCAGCACCTTCTACAGGTGACTGCAGAGGTAGCTACTAGCTTCTCACTTCTTACACACCCAAGTCAACTACATAGACTTAAAAGATAAGGTCTCAGCAAATATGATCATTTTGTTAACTGGACTCTACTTTCTACTTATCCGCTGTGAAGTATGGACAGTAATTATAAGGTCTGTTGTATTTTCATCTTGTGTCTACTGTGGTATATTATTGTCTTTAATTTTCAGATGGATAAGGGAAATTGATTTCCTTGAATATAAGACTGTGAGGAAGGTGTCACTTGATTTGAGTGGTTCTCAACTATGAAATCATTAGGGTAGATTTTTAAAAAATATTGATAACTGTACTGCACACACTTAGAAATAATGATTTAATTGATTTTGTAGGGGGGTCCAGGCATCTGTACATTTTAAAGCTTATCTATGTGAATCAAAAGTTTAGTCGGGGTTAAGGATCACTGTAACATTAAATAAATTGTGAACTTCGTGATTTTTAAATACAAGCTGCAAATGTCCCCAAGTCCTTTTTTGTTAGCACCACCAAATATGAACAGGCAGTACTTAAATCATGATTTATGCATGATTTTCATTGTGTACAGCAATTTTTCAACACTTGATTTGAAGAGTGATTGGCTTATTAAACTCCTATAAGTTTTTTTGTTTGTTCGTTTGTTTACTTTCTTTTTTCATTGAACAGCGATAGTGGCTTTTGTTGAAGATCCTGGATGAAAGTTTAAGCCCTTTGACCTCATAAAAATCCCCAATAAAATAGCCACAAATAAACAGAAGTAATAGACTTTGGAATAAGACAGACATGAAATTTAATTCCATTTACAGAATTTCCTAGCTATGTGGTCTTGCGTCAGATTCTTAACTTCTCAAAGACTGTTTCCTTACATATATAATAAAGATAATAAAATCTACCCCACAGATTTGTTTGTTTCAGGCATTTAATAATATTGTGTGATGTATTATTAACCCAACATGGGAAAATAATAAGACCTCAAATATCACTCGCCATTGGTACTGTATTATAATTTTACATGATAAGTATAGAAATAGAGATAATTGTCAGGGAACTAGTGGGAGAACAGAGGTGAGACTCCCAGAGCAGATGGACTGAGGAAGGACACTTTCATAGAAAACACATTATTCACTAATTTAGAGAGTCTAATAAAAATTTTATGATGTATCTCTGAAGTCAGCTTGCTGAGGTTCACTTTTAATGATTTAATCCCTTACAATGATTTCACCTTCTGCTTATTTTCTTGCTATTGTAGAGTTGAGTTAAAAATCAAATAATCTATAAAACTCTGGACCCACTGTGACCTCACATGTTGCCTGTATAACCACAGCAAGTGAAGAAACAGAAATAAAATGAAAACTATTTTGAAGCAATATATGATACTTATAAATCACACTTCAAGTTACTCAAGAAATGCCTCCCACAAGTGACACTTTGCAGTTATTTGGTGCATTATATTGGATGATTTTCCCAAATTAAGTTCCACATATTTGATTTTGTTTCTCTAAATCAAAGATTTTTTAACGTTATACCGAGCACGAAGAACAAAAGAGAACAGTAGAACATAGTGATATGTTTTAGTGAAAACCTCTGTAAAGTTTTGTACTTCAAAGATAAAAATTAGAGACTGTACTGTTTTGCCCTTGAAGCCCATTATAATTTCATTTTATTTATTTATTTATTTATTTATAGATATTTAAATTGTCAAGTATTATCCTGTAAATATTATTTCTCAAATCACTTTTCTCCCATTCCCACAAGGTTTGAGTCCTGTGAGCTCTTAAAATAACTACTCAGTTCATAGCACCCCCCTTTTTTTTCCATAACACATTTGCTGGTCAACCTCGTCTTACAATTGAGATATCATTGTCAAATTGACAAACTACAAATGAGACCTAAAGTTGTATTTATATATAACGATAGAGACAAAATTGTCAGTATTTGAATAATCAATCCTTTGAAATGTGTATTTATAGAGAGGGCTTAGAAATTATGAAGAAAGTATCATAACTCTGTATTTTAAAACTATTCTATGCCATTTTTTTTCAAATTACTTAGAGGATAGAAAATGTTGGTTTATTTAAAAATAAAGACATATTCAGAATATTTCCCAAGACCTCCCACATCATATGAAATACTCATAGTAAATAGTACAAAGGAATTAATAGATGGAATAGATTCCTTTCCTCCAGAAAGGAAATAGAGTAAGCATAGTCCACTTTGGGCAAATAGCTATCAAAAATAATACAATATCAAATGTAAGGTTAGTAAATAGTTTCATATTTTGTATTTATTTTCCATTTGCCATCAGCAAATGAGAAACTATTCACATAAGGTCAAAATTTGACTTGAGGAACTTTTTCGTATGAAAGTGAAGTATATTAACTATTTATTCCCGGGATTATTGAAACCTACTCATACATAAGACCTTTGTTAGAAACATTAGAATGGACAGCAATATAGAGGTGCAAGTAGGAAACCTAGACGGTATCCTCTTCTTGGCACTCAAAACACTATAAGAAAGGAGGAGATCAAAGGCAAGTTTGAAGCGGGCAGGCTTCTCTCTCTTTAGTTCATTGTTCCATTCCTGGAACCTAGAATAGTATCTGCACATCAAATGTTTGTTGAAATAACAAGTTAATGATTTTCACTTAATGCAAAATGTAAAATGTATTCTTAATTTTATGAATGATTAAAGCCAGTTACAAGTGCATACAGGATGGCACTAAGTTTGTACATCAGAGCTTGATATTTTTTAATGACGTGTTTGGCAACCTGGTCCTTGTACACCTCTCCAAACAGGTCTTGAATCATTCTTTCATTGCTCAATCTACTCTAGGCAAACTCATTTACTTTTTGGTCATTGAAAACTTAACCTCTTCCCCAATTCAAGTTCTTTGCCCTTAATGTTCTATCTGCGTGGAGGTATTTTCCCCAGCTCTTAATATGGCTGACTCCTTCCCATCCTGTGTTCTCAGCTCCATGTTCTCCTTCTCAGAGATATCTTCCCTAACTGCCTATGTCAAGTACCACACCATGTCTCCCAATTTCCAATACACTTTCATATCACCCTATTTGCTTCATAATTTTTACCACAATCTGGCCTGAAATTGTTGTATTATTTGTTTACAAGTTCATTGCTTATTTTTTGTCACCATTCATTTTAGAGTGTTGTCTCTTTGATAGCAGGGCACCTTCTATCTTATTTCTCACAGTCTCTTTAGCACCTAGAACAACATCAGAAACCTTATAATGCATGTTTAATATTTTACTTATATTTATGTTTACATTTAATATATAAATTTAACTTTTAATGTATGTTAAGTGAATTATTTTTCTTTTTTTTTCTTTAAGGTTTACATGAGGAAAACTTAACTCCGTGAACCACTAATCACCTTGTAGCAAAAACATAATACATAGGAGAAAATATTTGCCTTATGTGGGTGTGATTTTTGTGAATTCAAGTTTCTAAGAACCATAGAAGTTTTTATATTGCTATAAATGCCGTCAGATTGTTAGACTAGGTTTCTGACTATTCGATACACACATAATGATAAACAAAAAAAAAAAAATAGGTATATGGTTGCAAAGTCATCAATACCCATGTTTAGAATCCTATAGAAAAGTAAATCTGTAGTAGTTATTTTTAGTGAAATAATGGTATTATGGAAAATAAACTGAACTGAAATAAAATTGTGATCAACCTTAGGCCTTTTACTCCCAAATCTGCTGTTTGGTTATTTATTGTACAGCTAAGGTAAATTTAAAATAATAATTTGGAGCTTTCATGTGTTCTAGTCATTAGAAGTTTGAACCAATGACCACAGTGACTTCCTACAATGTTGAACTGGATATCTGTTAATTCAGGATAGATTTAATAGGTGAGACGAAGCCAGGCCTTACTTATTTGCTATGATACAGGTGTTAACATTTCAGCTAAACAGCAGATAGTTCATTTTTTCCATTTGATTATAAAATGTATTTTGGTTTAATGACACTATTTTCTCTCTCTTTTTTTTAGACTCAGACCAATCTCACAATAAGTCTACATTTGTGGATTACACATTACTATTATTTTATATATTCTATTTCTTTTATTTCACAAAGACTGTTCCACATATCACTGCTAGGTTAGAAAGGCCTGTGTTCCTTTTATTTAAGATTGCCCAATATTAGGCACATAAATTGTGACCCCATAATGGAATATACCAAGATGGTAAAAGAATTAGCAGCTGATACTAGGATTTATTCTGGGAAGTTATTAGGTAGTCTGTAATTTATTAAAGGGGACATAATGAGCCAGAGACCATAATACAGTTCACCTTTCAAAGGGGTACCTGAAGATTGATTCAGAAACAGTTCTATGATTGACTGTTAACCCAAATGATTCTTTGTCTGATATCCACTATATTGTTGACAGAACTTGTTTTTAGGGTAGTGTTAATTTTCCTCTGGTGAACTTTTCACTAACAGTGTTATTGGAGTAATAAAAGAACAGAGAATTGGGGCTTCATTAAAATTACACAATTGGTCTCATGATTGTCTCTGTGCCTACTAGCTTCTTATTGTTTATATGTATATATAATATGCATATATTATATGTTTATGAGTTGGGAAAACCCAGTCTACTTTTCTGTGTTTTTCCTTTACCCTCACACTACTACCACACTCACAACACTTCTGACACCAGATGTGTGGAGATTTTATCCTATCAATCAATTCTCTGACATCAGCTTGGTGTCCTAAGGTTTAACTAAATTTTTAAACTATCTACATGGAGATAGCTTCAGACCCTATAGGTTAAGGGCTCAGTCCTATGAGATAGTCTCCCACTTCCAATGCCAACTGCAAATAGTAGGTTCCCAGGTTACCCACAATTTCTGACTTGGCCACAAATCAGTTTCCCTTCAGTTCAGTTAATTTGGTAGAGCAGCTCACCGTCCTCAGGGAAGCACATTTACCAGTTTATTTAAAAATACGATAAAGGATATAGATGAACAGCCAGATGAAGAGATGCATAGGGAGAGGTCTGGGAGGGTCCCAAGTGCAGAGGTTTCTTTCCTTGTATAATTAAGATGTGTCACTCTCCCAGTATGTGGATGTTCACCAACCCAGGATCGCTCTGAATGTCTGACTTTTGGGATTTTTATGGAGGCTTCATCACATAAACATAATTGATCATTAACTCTATTTCCAGGCCTTCTTCCTTTTCAATATATTTTATATTACATGGGGAGGTGTGGCTGAAAATTCCAAGCTTCTAATCATGACTAGGTCTTTCCAGGGACCAGACCACATCCAGCAGCCATCCAGGAGCCCACTCAGAGTTGCCTTGTTAGAACAAAAGATGCACCAATCACCTCAGCTATCACAATGGTTTCAGGAGCCCTGTGCCATGAACTGAGGCAGAGACCAATATATATTTATATGTTCTGTTATCTAGCAGTATGTAATCTTGCTTTCATAGTAATCTGGTAGTAACGTGGTATTTCCTAGAAATAACCAAGGACTGACTCACTTTCAGGCACACCTTTCATATGCAAACCAATAAATCCAGAGCCCTTATCCCTAAACATCTCCTTTATCAGGCTTTCCCCAAAGCTTTCATATTCTGGGCCACTATTTATTTGCCCTAACCACTCCAAGGTTGGGTATCAAACAACTAGGCATAGCCCCTATGTCCAGGACCCACTGAATTTATTCTAGCTAGCCAATCTCAAACCTACCTACTCTGCCTTGCACCTTCCTTCCTAAAGAAACTACCATAAAGGCTCTTGCCCATATTTTTCCTTTCTCCCTCTGCCTCTTGACCAACACTGATGGTTCCCCATACGGCCCTGCATGGTGTGCTGTGTCCCCTCTTTCTAGGAATCTGTAAGTATAAACATCTTCTTTCTTCATGACAGCCATTTCCACACCTACATGTCTTGCCATACCTGATTAATATGAATCCTGGGTATCCTTAAACCAAAGGAGTTAGGATTTTGTTGTTTCAAATAGCAAGGAGAGGACAGAGTGACTTAAAAAGAAAAGAGAAGCCCAGCACAATAGAAAACAATATGTGTTATATTGTGTGATAATGTTGATGGTGTCTTGGCTTTTTGAATATAATCAGGCATGAGAGGGAGACTGGTAGATTAGACTTGATGCTGAGTTTTCATAACAGAGACCACATAGTTTTAACTTAGATCATAAATTTCAGATGTCTTAGTGGTAATGAGAGTATAATTTAAGAATATAATTTAGGGAATGTGTTAAAGCCTACTTACAAGCCACCTCTGAAGTTTTAACTACTGCCTCATAGTCCTTCAATTCTTCAGTAAATTTGACATGAGTGATAAATATTCAGATTTTTCATGAGCCATAAAATTGAGGATTCAAGCCAAGTTTATCTAATCTCTGACCTAAGGGAAACTTTATGATAACTGGATTAAAGGAATGATGTTAATTCTATTTTTTTTTTACTATAGGAATTCACCTGGTATTTAAAAGAATGCCAACCTATAATTAATATTAGCAAATATATGAATTATATAACATTAAAAATCTCATTCATTTTAGTTAACCTAATAAGATAATTATTCTTTCCTTTACCTTTGAGTTAAAATAATTGTTTAACTCCACTAATGCACACTAACAAATATTACATCTACTACATATGATTGAATCTATATTAGAAAACTCAGGATGGAAACTATCCAAAAGACATCAATATTAGTTCTATGATGTGAATCTAAACTGCAGTGGATATTAGTCTAACATTTTATTGAAATCAGAACATATTAATGATGGTTTAAAAATATGCTATAAGGCTCATTGTCTTGACAATCATCTTTCATTCTTAAAAGAAAAAATGTTACTGTTATCTAAGTGTCTTTGAGGTTAAAATGGTAACAGTTTTATATACCACATATCAGTGAAATCATATGGTTCTCTGCTTTTTCTGTCTGGCTTATTTTGCTTAGCATTATAATCTAAAGATCCATCCATGTTGTTACAAATGGTCCTATTTCATCTTTTCTTACCACCGAATAGTATTCTATTGTGTATATATACCACCACTTCTTTATCCATTCATCTATCGAAGGACATTTTGGTTGTTTCCATGTCTTCGCCACCATAAATAAAGCTGCAATGAATATTGGAGCACACGTGTCTTTATGGATAAATGTTTTCAGATATTTTTGGGTAGATACCCAGGACAGGGATTGCTGGGTTATACGGTAATTCTATTCGTAATTTTTTGAGGAACCTCCACACTGCCTTCCATAGCGGCTGCACCACTCTGCATTCCCACCAACAGTGTATGAGGGTTCCTTTTTCTCCACAGCCTCTCCAACACTTGTTACTATTTGTCTTGTTGATGATCGCCATTCTGACTGGGGTGAGGTGATATTTCATTGTGATTTTTATTTGCATTTATCTGATGATTAGTGATGTTGAGCATTTTTTCATGTCTATTTGCCATTTGTATGGCCTCTTTGGAGAAATGTCTCTTCAGGTCCTCTGCCCATTTTTCAATTGGGTTGTTTGTTTTTTTGTTGTTGAGTTGTATGTATTCTTGTATATTTTGGATACTAGCTCTTTATTGGAGGCACTGTTTGCAAAAATATTCTCCCATTCTGTTGGTTGCCTCTTTATTTTGTCGATGGTTTCTTTTGCTGTGCACAAGATTTTAAGTTTCATATAGTCCCATTCATTTATTTTAGCTTTTACTTCCCTTGCCTTTGGAGTCAAATTCATAAAACGCTCTTTGAACCCAAGGTCCATAAGTTTAGTACCTATGTTTCCTTCTATGCAGTTTATTGTTTCAGGTCTTATGCTTAAGTCTTTGATCCATTTTGAATTAATTTTGGTACATGGTGACAGATAGCAGTCCAGTTTCATTCTTTTGTGTGTGGCTTTCCAATTCTGCCAGCACCATTTATATTATCCAAAAACAACAAAAGAACAAGACAAACAAATGAGAAACAAAAACTCATAGACACAGACAATAGTTTAGTGGTTATCAGAGGGTAAGTGGGGAAAGGGGTGGTAGATGACGGTAAAGGGGATCAAATATATGGTGATGGAAGGAGAACTGACTCTGGGTGGTGAGCACAAATGGGATTTATAGATGATGTAATACAGAATTGTACACCTGAAATCTATGTAACTTTACTAACAATTATCACCCCAATAAACTGTAATTAAAAACTAATAACAGTAATTAACTGCATTATTTGCCTTTTTGTTCATTTTATGAACAATTTAAAGCACTGAAACTACATAGAGAAAGAAATAAAAGTAACTTTACATTTTCTCATAAACTGTTAATAAATAAAAGTATTTTAGAGGAGAGGAATTCTGATGTAAATATACATAAAAAGTGATTTATTCAAATTAAGGTCTCTGTTTATGTCCCTGTAAACAGGCCATTAATTCACTCATTCAGTCAGCAAACATTTACTGAGTGCTAACTTTAGGCTAAACACCAGGAATAAAGATGAATATGACAAGATTTCTGCCCTCCAGATGGTCACAGCCCAGAGCAATTATAGCTACTGTGTTTCCCTGAAAATAAGACCTAGCCAGACCATCAGCTCTAATGCATCTTTTGGAGCAAAAATTAATATAAGAACTGGCATTATCTTGTCTTATCTTGTCTTGTCTTATCTTATCTTACCTTATCTTAAAGGCCCAGTCTTATATCAAAATAAGACTGGGTCTTATATTAATTTTTGCTCCAAAAGATGTATTGGAGCTGATGATCCAGCTAGGTCTTATTTTCAGGGAAACATGGTATATAAATAAAAGAGTTGCCCTATTATATGACAAGTGTACTAATAGAGATATCACTGGGATGCAGAGAAATTGGAATGCAACGAAAATAAGTAATTTGTCTGGGGGAAATGGAAAAATGTTATGAGAGCTAAGTAGCAATTTGGGAAGTTTAATAGTAAAGAGGGACAGATGAAGTAAAAGGAATGAAATGGTAAAGGCACAGAAGTAAAAATGAGCAATGGCTTGAGAGAACACTATTTATCCCATGGGCAGAAACACAATGAAATTTAGCCTTTGTGTTTGCCATGCCCCAGAAACTCACATGCTGTGCAAACAAACCTAATGTAATAAGGCAACTTACTCCTGGAATTGGACTAATACCATCTCAAAGAAATAATGATTCAATGGGTCATGAAGAAAAAAATGCTGTTGAGTACATATGATAATTTGTTTATGGAAGTAAAGGAAACAGATATAGAATAGATTAAAGGAATTATGCCTACCTCAAGGGTTTTACTTCTAAAGTTTGGATACAAGCTGCAATATAGTCCAAGGACCAAAAGTGAAAGATAAAGAAAAATGGCAACTTTCACCATATTATCTCTAGATAGTTGAGGTATAGACCAAACAACTACCCAACATCTTCATTAAGTGAGCTAAAAAAGGGTGTAAATAACACCACATTAATGATATTCACAGATGATAACAGATTGGAAACTGTCTCACTGACACCATTGCTGACTGTGAAGTAACAACAGAGATAGAGAATAGCTTAAAATTATTGGTAGACAAAGTGGGAGAAAACATTTAGCTTCATATAAGAAAAGGGGCAGTCGAACAATCTGGAGAGAAAGAAATAAAATGCACAGAAACACAGAAAGTCATAATGCCAAGTTTTAGTAATATGGCAAAAGTCATTTAAAATCTCTACAGATCCCTGCAATGCCTAATATACCAAGGGTGCCAAAAAAATGTGTACACATGACTTGTATTCGTCTTTTGTCATTGGTATATATTAAGTATTACAATGTTAATACAGTTTTTTCCTTTCTTAAAATGTATACACATTTCTCTGGTACTTTATACGAATATCATGTACCTATATATTATAATATATATATATATATATATACATATATATATATTTATATATAATAAATTACATATATAATTTATTATATATAAATATATATACATCTATGCTTTAGTCTGGAGAAGTGCATTAAAGAAATTATGGAATTATGGGCACTGACAAATGGGAGGTGATCAAAGGAATTAACTCCCTATGAAATGGGGGATAAGAAATGCAACATCTATTTCCCAGAAGACTTGAGAGCTAAAGGACTCTTTTAACTGCTCTAAAATCAATACACTAAAATGAATAGTAAGGAGACATTATGGGGGGAAATGCCCTAAACAGAAGCATATTTTAAAGGAAAAGGTGGCAAATCTTTCCCTGTACACTTTTTAAAAAGAATTTTACTAAAAATGTAGTTAACATGTAACATTATATCAGTTTCAGGTGTATGCCATGGTTATTCAACATTCATACACTTAAAGAAATGATCACCTTAAATCCAACAACCATGTGACATCATGCCACGCTATCACAATATTATTTATTATATTCCCCATGCTGTACATTACATCCCCATCACTTATTTGTGTTATACCCGAAAATGTGGACCTTTTATTGCCCTTGAATTTTCCTCCCTTTATTAAATTTTTCAGTTACAGATGACATTCAGTTTCATTTTACATTAATTGTGTGTGTGTGTGTATATATATATATATATATATATATATATATACACAATTATATATATATATACACACAATTATATATATATATACACACAATTATATATATATAGACTCTCTCTCTCTCTCTCTATATATATATATATATATATATATGTATATATATATATACATATATATATATATATATAGAGAGAGAGAGAGAGAGATATATCACAGTGATATATATATATCACAGTGGTTAGACATTTATATAATTTAAGAAGTAGTCCCCCTGACTAGTCTAATACCCACCTGTCACTATACATAATTATTATCATATTTTTACTATATTCCCTATGCTTTACTTTACATCCCCATGATTATTTTGAAACCACTATTTTGTACTTCTTAATCCCTTCACCTTTTCCACCCTGTCTCCCAACCCCCTCCTATCTATATCCCAATAAACCTAGTACCTATCTGACACTGTACATAGCTATTACAACATTATTGACTATATTCCTTATGCTATACCCTACACCCCCATGACTACTTTGTAACAACCAATTTGTGCTTCTTAACCCCTTCCTCCTTTTCACTCACCCCTTAATCCCCCTCCTAGCTGGCAACCATCAAAATGTTCTCTGTATTTATGAGTGTGTTTCTATTTTGTTTATTTGGTTATTTAGATTCCACATGTAAGCAAAACCACATTGCATCTGTCTTTCTCTGTCTGACATACTCCACTCAGCACAATACCCTCTACGTCCATCCATGCCACCATAGATGGCAAGAATCCATTCCTTTCCATGGCAGAGCAATATTCCAGTGTATATATGTACCACTTACTCTTCATCCATTCATCCATCGATGGATACCAAGGATGCCTCCACATCTTGGATATTGTAAGTAATTCTTCAATGAACATACAGATGCACATGTCCCCTCAAAGTTGTATTTTGGGTTTCTTCAGATAAATATGCAGAAGTGAGATTACTGTGTCCTTCCTTGTCTCTTGTTATAGCCTTTTTTTTCAAATGTTTTAAACTTTGTTTTAAAGTCTATTTTGTCCGGTATAAGAATTGCTACCACAACTATCATTATTTTTCTTTCATTTTTATGAAATAACTTTTTACAAACCTTTACTTTCTGTCTGTGTGTGTTTTTCAACCGGATGTGTGTCTCTTGCAGGCAGCATAGGTAAGGGTTTTCTTTTCTGATCCATTCTGCCATCCTATTTTTTTTCTTTTTCTTTTTTATTGCTTCCAGGTGTACAAAACAATGTAATAGACATTTCATCCCTCATGAAGTGATAATCCTGCTTCCCCAATCTATTGTCCCTCTGGCATCGTATATATCTATTACAATTCCATTGACTCTATTCCCTGTGCTGTACTTCATATCCTGTGACCATATATATTTATATATATATATATAAAATTATAGTTAACATACAATATTATTCAGCTTCAGCCACCCTATGTTTTTTTATCAGAGCATTTAACCAATCTACATTGAACATAATTGGTAATAAATATATAGTTATTGCCATTTGATTAGTCATATTTTTTATCACATTTATTTATTTATTTATTTATTTATATCTTAAACAAGTCCCTCTAGCATTCCTTATAATGCTGATTTAGTGGTGGTGAACTCCTTTAACTTTTTTCTGTCTGGAAAGCTCTTTATTTGTCCTTCAGTTCTAAATGATAGCCTAGCCGCATAGAGCAGTCTTGATTGTGTGTCCTTGCTTTTCATCACTCTGAATATTTCATGCCAATCCCTCTGGCCTGCAAAATTTCTGTTGACAAATCAGCTGACAATCTAATGGAAGCTCCCTTGTAGGTAACTAACTGTTTTTCTCTTGCTGCTTTTAGGATTCTCTCTTTGTCTTTAACCTTTGCCACTTTAATATGATGTGTCTCGGTGTGGGCCTTTTAGGGTTCATCTTGTTTGGGACTCTGAGCTTCTTGGACTTGTATGTCCTTTGCAGGATTAGGATAGTTTCAGTCATTACTTCCGCAAATAGATTTTCAATTATTTGCTCGCTCTCTACTCCTTCTAGTACCCCTATCATGCAAATGTCGTTATGCTTGATGATTTCCTAGAGGTCTCTTAAACTATCTTCATTTTGTAAAATTCTTTTTTCTTTTTGCTGTTCTCATTGTGTGTTTTCTGCTATTTTATCTTCCAAATTGCTGATTCAATCTTCTGCTTCATCTAGTCTGCTGGTGATTTCTTCTAGGTCATTCTTCATTTCAGTTATTGTATTCTTTACTTCTGAGTGGTTCTTTTTTCTGGTTTCTTTGTCCTTTTTAATGCTTGTTATCTCTTTGTTGATGTTCTCACTAAGTTCCTTGAACATCTTTATAGCATTGTTTTGAATTATGTCTCTGGTGAGTTGCTTGCCTCCATTTTGTTTAGTTCTTTTTCTAGACTTCTCTCTTGTGTTTTCATTTGGGATATATTTCTTTGTTTTCTGATTTTGGCTGCCTCTCTGTGTTTGTTTCTATGTATTAAGTAGATCTGCTATGTCTCCCAGTTTTGGGCAGGTGGCCTAATGTAGTAGCTGCCCTGTGGGGCCCAGTGTCACAGTTACCCTGGTCACCTGAGCCAGGTGCTGCAGAACTGTCCCTTGTGTGAATGGTGTATGCCCTGCCACTATAGTTGAGCCTTGATTGCTATTGGCACATCAGTAGGTAGGACTGACCCTCAGTCTGACTGCCTGTAGGGTCTGGTCAAGTCCACAGCTTATGAGTTGCTATGTAGCGGGTTTACCCCACTGAGCAAGATTTGCCTCAGCCAACTCTGGTGCCTGCTGAGACCTCCCTTTTGATGTGCCACTTATGTGGCTAATTGGGCAATGCTCTGTTGTGGTCTGAAGCCAACCTCCAAGTATGTTGGTTTTGGGGCCACTTGGGAGGGACTCCATTGCAGATCCAGATCAGCCACCACCTGTGACTGGCTGAGATCAACCTGCTAGGAGCTACAAAGTGATCCACATTTGGTTGCTGCTTGTGCTGAACCTGGAGGTATATGGTAGAGGCCATGCTACAAACTGAAGATGGCTGCCACCAGTGTTGGGTGTAGGGTAACTCTGCAAACAGCCAGGATATTCAAGGCCTGCTCCTAGCTGCCAGCTTCTGTGAGGATAGACTCCTGTGGTAGAGAGTTATGTGTGCCAGGGTCTCAGTGAGTCACCAGGGTGAAGCGAACAGAGCTCACCAGACCGACTCAGATTCAGATTTGGCAATGGGCATGGGGCAGGTGCTCAACACAGGAAAGATGGCACCCACCTGCCAGCTGCACAGGAGAAGGACCCCACATGGGGAAAAATAGTAACTATACCTCTAGTCCTCCATCCAAAGCCATATATCTCAGTCTCTCCCCATATGTCTCTGATTCTCCTCTAGTCACTGTCTCTCCACCAGAGCCTAGTGTGAGTACCTGCAAGTGAGTGAATCTGTGTGAAGGCCCTTTAAGGTGTTTCCTTCAGCCTTCTGTACCACTCATAATCCACACTGCTTTTCACAGCCAGATGTTGTGGGGAATCCTCTTCCTGGCATGAGAATTCTGGGCTAGGGATCCTTATGTGGGGTTGGGGTCCCTCTCTCCTCTAGGGGGAACCTCTGGAGCTGACATACCCTCCCAATTCCCATCCACCACACAGAGGTTTGGGGCTGGCCCATTTCACCTCTCCACCCCTTCTACCATCTTGACATGTTTTTTTCTTTATATCATCAGTTATAGGACTTCTGTTTAGCTAGACTTCAGATGGTTCTCCAGGTTCATTGTTCCACAATTCTGTTATAATTTTAATGTGTTCACAAGAAGAGGAATGTACAGCATTTATCTACCTACCGTCTTGAATTTCAGTTCCCTCTCCCTATACACTTTTAATCTATATCTGGAATATCTTCAGGGTAAACATTGTAAAAAATTCTGTCTTTAGAGTACTGTCTTAAAAAAAATTTATATATATATATATATATATATATATATATATATATGCGCTAATTTGATGGGAGATAATACAGAAGTACTAAAATTTAAAGGAAATTGAGATGGTAGAAGTGGAGACCAAGAGAAGAATGTAGGTGGGGACTCAGGAAATCTTATAGACAAAGACATTGAGATGAACATAATAGTAATGGAAAGATTTTTGCAGTTTAACTTGTGAGGTGGACAGCATTATTATTAGTACAAGAGCTTGTTTTTTAGTGTTTGTTAATGTATTTTGATTCTGGAATAACCTAAAGAATAAATAAATAAACTTATTGAAGTTGACATATTGTGATCCCTAGGAATCTAAAACACCACATTAGAAATGAGAAACATACTTCCTTAACCTTCACATTTAGCCAAAATGTTTATAACCACAGGAAATCCCCTTCTCCAATTAACAATTCACAGTCTTTTCCCCAATTGTGATCCCTTTTCTACAAAACACACTAATAATCCACTCAGTGCAATAAAATAAAATAAAATAAATCTCTTTTACATTTGTGCTTATATTCTTGAGTAAGAAATACATGTGTCTTTCTTTTGAGTTATTTGTGACTTATGATCACCTATCCATAAACATGAATACATTCTTTATTAAAGATTCTGTTGTTTAACTCCTTGCCCCATGACCAGCATCAATCAATCTGCAGTGAACATGCCAACCACAAGAAAAATGAAACATTCTAAAGCAAATGCAGTGCAAGCTACCACAGGGTTACTCTGGAATGTGTTAAAGATGCAGAATCCTGGAACATCTAGGCTCCACATTCTTCCATTCCTCCCTATACTTCCCTGCAATATGCCTCTCACCAGTCCTTTTTAGGCAGCCCAGAATACAGCATTAGTTCTATGTAGAGCCACTCTAAAAGGCATTTCCAAAAAAGGAAAAAAAAATGAGAAAAAGGATTTGCAGATAAATGAACCATACTAGGTGGGAAGAGTGGCCCAGTTAAGTGGGTTATGTAAAGTAGATTAGCAGAAAGATGAAGTTGAGGAGGTTGTGGCCATTTTGTGGGTGGCCTCAAAGGTCATGTTGAGCATTTAATTTTATGGTTTAGGGAAAGAATTGAGTATTTCTGAGAAGTGACATTAGATCTAGCAGGAATGTGTAGGGTGAATTTTTGAGGAGAAGATAAGAGGAAAGGTCAGTTTGGCAGTTGTACCAAAGAGTTTGTCCAAGACTGAGCTATAAAATATGAATGACCTAAGAGGCAGTCACTGCTGCAATTAGGCAAGGATCTGGTCCAGATTTTGTGGGGACTGAAGTACATCCAAGTTAGGGGGCTTCTTTAAGAAACAGAATACAAAATCTTAAATAAAAAGTGATGTAAGTGCAGGGAGCTAAAAATTAAGCTTCTGCTTCTGATAACAGTATTATAAAATCAAAATCTTTGTAAACTATATATTTTTCAAATAAATAGGAAGTATTTTCAGTGTTTGTAATTTTCTGTTTCAAATTTTTATCCTTCAGTCTCCAAGATATAGCCTGTAAAATAAGTGTAGAATGATTTTTGGTTAATTTGAAAAAATTATGCACATTTTTCTCTCAAGAATTTCTGGCCAGAAATGAAGGAAATCTGAATTCTTGTCATTCAATTTTTCATTCAACACATTTATGTCTTATCATTTTCCAGATACTCTGTTAGATCCTGGTAATATTATTATGAATACAGAAAATGTTCTGGGGTTTATATAACTTAACTTGGGCACTTTAAGTGGGGAGGACTTTATGACATTTTGAGGCAATCTTTTATTTACTGATTGTGTTCTAAGTATAAAGAATACTTTATAATATTAGTTTAAACATTGTCTGACTATGATAAGTTATTCCTTGTATGGAACACCTTCTATTTTATACTATAATCATCGTTGATAACAGATTAAAACAATCAGGTGCAGGATTAACTAGAATAAATAACTAATAAAATTTACAAAAAAAAAAAAAGAGCCTGAAGATAAACAGGCTCTTATTCCAATGGAAGAAGTTATACAGCAGATATGGCAAAACAGAGGTATAAATTATAAAGAAACAATGGAGAAACAACAATAGAGATTTAGGATCAAACTAGATTTCTTACTTTATTCATAAATGATTAACAACAGGAGGGCAGGGAATATAGCAAAAATAAAAACATATATTGAACTTGGTGAATCTGATGGAAAGGATGACTCCTTTAAGTACTAAAGATATACGATATATTCTTACTATGTTGAGTGTATTAAATCTGGAAAAAAAGAGAAAGAAACAGTTTTTTGTTTTTTTTTATGTACATCTTCTGTTGCTTTTTAGTTTGTTTTGCTTTGTTTTGTTTTTTAGATAACAAAATAAAAGCATTAGCAGCTCTAAAATAACAGACTAGAAAAGGAGTCCCATCCTTCTAGAAAATACTTGTGATATATTTTATTGGTCTTTTATTTGAATATTAAAGTGCATTTCTTTCTATTTAGATTGCAAATATATTCCATGTTACTTGTGGTAGGTTTCTTGTAATTCCAATAAACCAATAAAATATTGGTCATGAATCAAATATCATACAGAGGTTAATTCAGTGTTTTTTAACCTTTTATTTTCTTTATCTCTTCTAAGAAAACCTTAAAAATATATTTTTCCTAATCACCCAACCCCCAAATTACATTTTAATTCCACAAACACACTGGATATTCCATTTCGTACTGTGGCCCTTTGAGAATGCATGAATTACTCTAGATCATCTTTTAAGGTCATTTCTAGACTTAAGAAAATAATTATTTGTGCATTTAGATATAAATTATCCCTGTCATACTCTCTCAGGAGTGGATTCAGAAATTTATCTTCTTTCTTTTCTTTTTCTTCCTCTGCTCTTTATTTTTTACTTTTATTATAAGCGCGACTATGAAGTCCTTTAAATCAGGGATGATGTCTTGTTCACAATTGTATCTCTAGCACCTATCTCAGTGTCTGTTACATAGATAAAGCCTAATAAAGATTTGCTGGATGCACGAAATACAGGAAAGTTCCTTCCATAGTTCTCACATAACATTCCTAAGCACATTCGAAGTCTGGAATGTGCTATAGCATATCTGCATCTAGCTCTGTGACTAAGTTGCTACTTAAAATGAAAAAGATATTTTAAATTTGATCATTGTAGAAGTAAAATCTATTTCCTGAACTTCCCATTCTTATAGATGTTACAACTAAATAGAGAATGGTGATGTTAATCAGGAAGAACATGAGGCTTAGAGCTATTTGCTTCTAAAGTTATTTGACCTCAAAGGTAATTATTTCATGGTCTTCTGCCTTGATTTGTTCATCTTTAATATAGGGTATTAAAATATGCTTCATCCATTGTTAGAGTTTTCTTTCAAGAAACTGGAGTGAGGTTGAGAGGGCATTGATCAAGTTGATGGATGCAGTGAGAAATCTCCTGGAGTCACCTGCAGTGGTTATCTGGAATAGTAAATGCAAAAGGTGCAAGTTATCCTAAGACAGCATTCAAGATTAAATGCCAAAGAAGCCATTTTTCTAGTTAAAAGAAGAGAGAAGGTGTCTGAGAGAAAAAAAAAAAAAAAAAGAAAGAAAGAAAAGAAAAGAAAGAAGACAAATACAAAATGTCAGGAACCAGATAAATCTAGAAACAAAATACGAGGTGAAGGGCAAGAGTCATAGCAAAGCAACAGGCAGGAGAAAAGAAGGAAAGAAAGCAAGAAGGGAAGGAGAGAAGAGGGTGGGGAGGGAGTCAACTATTTTCTATGAACCAGACTAAGTACCCAAAGCTCACTTTTACAGGCTGCCTGCCTTGTTATCTCCAGGAGACTGCCCTGGTTATAGGCACAAAAGTAGGCAGATACCTCACCTAAACATTAAAAATACATATAATTTTCCCTTAAAATTTTTCTAATGTAAAATTTAATAAAGACATATGTACTCTTTTTATTTCTTTTCATTCTTACATCTTTACAAGATGGAAAACAAACAGATACTCTACTCAGATAGTCTAGAAGCAATTTCTTGCTAGCTAGGGAGAGTCAGAAAAAAAGACTAGGATGAATTAATGATTATAATTCCCAGTAAAACCTTTTAGTAGGAAGACTGTGGTAAAAATATGTTGACTGGGAAATATTGATCAGAAGGCAGACTACTGTATAGAAGAAAGAAAATGTGTCAAAGTTAGCTGGTAAAATATGAAATGTTAAGCAAGTTGTCAGCAGCTCAACAGTTCCATCAAAACAGTAGAGAGGAAGAAAACAAGTAGAAAACACAGGCAGAATTGTGACAGGTTTAAACCACAAGAATGAATCAGCCAAGGCTAGGATTGGAAATTAACCAAACATTCATTGGGTCAAACATTCATTCCCTCCTCCTGTTGTGACCTGGAACTCTTACCTTACCAGTAATGGTTAATGACATTATAATGGGGGAGAGCATATTTTTTTTTTTAATTAAGGAAACTCTAAACATATGTAAATGAGGTAAATAGCAGTGAAGGGATAGTGTGTGACCACATATGTGGTCCAGCTGGCTTGGTTGTGAGGTATGGTCTAAGAACGTATATGGGAGGAAATGTGTTTCTGAAAGTAATGGGGACTAATACCATTTAGGTAAAAAATAGTTTCTGGTTTCTCTTGACTGATTTTTTTTCTTCGTACTCTAGTCAAGTTAATGTAGATGTTAAATCATACACTTACATATCTACATTGTCTCTTCCATTCTACTCATCTGGCAGAGGTCTGGAAGGAAGCATGGACTGGGAAAACGTGGAAGCCCGTTTATTAGATTAGCCTGGGTCCTGAGGAAGCTGGGAAGAAAATGCACTGCCTAGATGTACTCCCAGCCCTTAAACTTACCATGGCTAAGCTCATCCAGAAGTAGACTAGATCGGGGGGGTAGCAGAACATACAAAAGGATCTCTGAGATATTCAGTTATGGTCTGTATTAAGGTTCTCTAGAGAAAAAAGACCAATGATTAGATAGATAGATGATAGATAGATAGATAGATAGATAGATAGATAGATAGATAGATGATAGATAGGATAGAGATAGATATAGATCTATAGATATAGAGAGATATACAGCTCTACATCTATCTATATCTATGTCTATGTCTGTGTCTATATCTATATCTATATCTATATCTATATCTATATCTATATCTATACCTATCTCTATCTATCTATCTATCTATCTATCTATCTATCTATCTATCTATCTATAGAGAGAGATTTACTTTAAGAAATTAGCTCATGTGACAACTGTGGAGGCTTGGTGAGTCCAAACTCTGATGGGATGGGCAGGCAGACTGAAGACAGGGATGAATTGTGGTTTGAGTCCAAGGTAGTCTGCTGGTAGAATCCCTCTTACTTGGTAGAGGTTAGTCTTTGTTCCTCTAGACCTTCAGCTGTTTGGATGAGCACCTTTACATTATGGAAGATGATCTCTTTTACTCAAATTCCACTAATTTAAATGTTAATCTCATCCCAAAAGACACCCCACCAGCTAAAGGATTATGACTTGCTTTATTACAATATTCACTTTATTTCAGTAGCCGGGAACTGCACCTACAGTTATCTCCGAGTTATGGCTATATACTTGTCTGTTACCAATGGAGTAATTGAGATCTGTTCAGATTTTTGAAGTATTTTCCCAGAATGTGTTTTGTGGAACACTAGGATTATTCCTTAATTTTTTTAATCGTAGCAATCCAAATAAACTTCTCGCTACTGGTAAAATATCACAAATAATTTAAGCCTTAACCTCTCACACCTTTCTCAAGTAATTTCAAGGAATATTTTATTTTGGATAATAGTAAAATGCTTATCAGTAATTTTGATATTCATTTTACTAGCATGAATTTTTAAACCTCCAATCTATTTTTTTTCTTTTCCTTCAGGAAGAATTCTGAGATTCCCCTGTTAGGAGCACTGTTTCACTTTTTGGAATTCCATAGGCGTTTAAAGAATATTCAGTGATATCCATTTATTGAGCACATACTCTTTGCAACAATTTTCATGAACACAACATCATTTATACACATCAGTATGTTATTAGTGACAAAAACAAATACTGCAACATGCTGATATAAGCCTAATATAAGCAAAACAAAATTATCTAAGTTAATTTTTACTGTGTCTTGAAGACAAAGTACGTGTTAAACTTTTAGATTCCATCAGAAGGAAGAGTTTGTAAATGAAAGCTTTTGTCATAAAGAAAGCACTTTTTGCCCCTTCATTAGAATTTGGAGCAGGGCATCTGGATTAGAGGAAGAGCTGTCTACTGTCCACAACAGCTGAATGACCACAACAGCTGTAAGGAAAGGAGGATCCTAGATGAGTCAGGCTTCACGCAGTGGTGTGGAAAAGTATACACATGGACTACCAAGCACAGGAACAACCCACCTAGGGGTCACTACCAAGTCACATTGTCACTGTGCATTTATACCACATTTGAAGTAGGTAGGTTCTTTTATGTAAATACCATTTTGGTTACATCTATAAAACATTCCCTGGGATAAATGGTTCCCTTTTATAATAAAGGAAAGCTAGTGTTAGGGTGATAAAGTGTGTGTTCACAAGCAAGAAGCTGAGTGAAGACTCCAACTCCAGTTTTCTGACTCTTAGGCTAGTGTTCTTTCTACTAATATCTAATTATTAAACACACGTTTAGAGAAGAACTGTTTGAAATAATTCTAGATATTGAGTGTTCCTCTTGTGTCAAAATAATACTCAGGAGATATGATTGGAACTTTAGAAATGCAAGAGGTTTGAAAAAAAGCTAAACAAAACATTGGAAAGAGATATGTTTCCTAAAGGGTTAAAGGAACATATAGAATGCATTCATCCAACAGCCATTGCTGACCATCCAACATTTTCCAGAATACCTGCCGAAGTGACAGAAGCTGTCACGACCTTAAAGGGGATCTCTCCTTGTTCTCTCAAGAGTGATTTTCATGTAAATGCTGAACTCCAATGAATACGTATTATTTATGTTAAATAAATATCAGTCATGATCTGATAGAACTAAAGACACATTCTAGATCTCATCTTTTTAATTATAGTCTTCAATTTCCTTATTTGTAAAATGGAAAAAACATTTCTTACAGATTTTTTTTGTGATAAACAGCTAGCATATATAAAATACTTAGCAAATTATCAGTGTTCAATATTCCCTGACTCTTCTGACTTTGTATTTGTACTGAGATGTTCTACTGTTTCTCTTGGTCACAATATTTTTTTTTTTTTTTAATCTTTTTTCCTTTTTTTTTTTTTTTTTAATTTTTTATTAAATTTGTTGGGGTGATATTGGTTAGTAAAATTATATAGGTTTGAAGTGTATGTTTCTATAATACATCATCGATATATCACATTGCATGTTCACAACCCAGAGTCAGTTCTCCTTCCATCACCATATATTTGAGCCCCTTTACCCTCATCTACCAATCCTCTGCCCCTTATCCTCTGGTAACCACTAAACTGTTTTCTGTGTCTATGAGATTTTGTTTGTTTGTTTGTCTTGTTTGTTTGTGCTTTCAGTTTTATATACCACATATGAGTGAAGTCATATTGTTCTCAACTTTTTCTGTCTGACTTATTTTGCTTAGAATGATAATCTCAAGATCCATCCATGTTGTCGCAAATAACAGTATTTCTTCTTTACTTATGGCCAAGTAATATTCCAATATTCCAATATATGTACCATATCTTTTCATTTTTTTGCAGTTGTAATCATCTTTACACATGAAAAGATTATATTTATTTAAAATTAGTTTTTAAATGAACATGTAATACATGAATGCATTCTTCTTTAAAAACAAAACAAAAACATAGCATTACTCAGCTCATCACTCTCAATCTTGGCCTCTTCCTTGTATCTATGGAAACAAGCATTATCAATCTTGTGGGTTTCCTTCTGGATAGTTTCCATTCCCAATTCTCTTAAGATCTTAGCAACTGAGATAGTAATCAATTTTACGGCTGAATTAGACAAGTATTGATTTCCAATAATAAAGATTTTATACCAAGAGACTAAAAAAAAGATACATATTTTTTAAAAATTAGTTTCAGGTGTACAAAGAAATGTAATAATGAGACATTTACATCCCTCACAAAGTGATAACCTCCCTCCCCAAATCTACTACCCCTCTGACATATACAGCTGTTACAATACCATTGACAATATTCCCTATGCTGTACTCCACATCTCCACATCTTCTTTATCCAGTCATCTATTGAGGGACTGTTTCCAATCATCTATTGAAGGGCTTTAACTGTTTCCATGTCTTGGCCACTGTGAACAATGCTGCAATGAACATAGGGTTACATATATCTTAATAGATAAATGTTTTCAGATTTTTGGGTAGATACCCAGAAGAAGGATCACTAGGTCATATGATAATTTTATTCTTATTTTTTTGAGAAACCTCAAAAACCACACTCTTTTCCATAGCGGCTGTATCAAATTACATTCCCACCAATAGTGTATGAGGGTTCCTTTTCTCCACAGCCTCTCCAACACTTGTTTTTGCTTGTCTTGTTGATGATGCCATTCTAACTGGGGGTGAGGTGATATCTCATTGTGGTTTTGATTTGCATTTCCCTAATAGCTAGTGAAGTTGAGCATCTTTTCCTATATCTGCTGGCTGCTTGTATATTTTCTTCGGAGAAGTGACTGTTCAGGTTCTTTGCCCACTTTTTAATTGGATTGTTTATGCATTTGTATTTTGTTGAGTTGTATGAGTTCTTTATATACTTTAGCTATTAGCCCTTTATCATAGGTGTTGTTCGCAAATATCTTCTCCCATTTGGCTTGTTGTCTGTTTTGTTCATGGTTTCTTTTGCCATGCAGAAGCTTTTTAGTTTGATATAGTTCCATTCATTTATTTTTGCTTTTATTTCCCCTTGCTTTTGAGGTCAAATTCATAAAATCCCCTCTAAACCCAAGGTCCATAAATTTAGTATGTATGCAATTTATTGTTTCAGGTCTTATATTTAGGTCTTTGATCTGTTTTGAGTTAATTTTGGTATGTAGTAGATAACAATCTTCTTTCTTTTCATGTGGCTTTCCAACTTTCTCAGCACCATTTATTAAAGAGGGTTTCTTCTTCCATTGTATATTTTTGGCTCCTTTGTCAAAAAATATTTGCCCATGTACATGTAGGTTTATTTCTGGGTTCTCAATTCTCTTCCATTGGTCTGTTTATTTAGTTTTCTGCCAATACTATGTTGTTTTAATTGTTGTCACTTTGTAGTGCAAATTGAAGTCAGTGAGTGTGTACCTTCAGCCTTGTTCCTTTTTCTTAGGATTGCTTCGGCTATTCAGGGTCTTTTGTGATTCCATAAAAATCTGACGAATTTTTTGTTCTATTTCTTTTTTTAAAATGCCATTGGGATTTTCATAGGGATTGTATTAAATCTGTATATTGCTTTGGGTAATATGGCCATTTTAACTATGTATATTTTTCCAATGTATGAATATGGAATATCTTGCCTTTTCTTTGTTTCTTCTTCAATTTATTTTAATAATTTCTTATAGTTTTCAGTGTATAGTTCCTTCACATCTTTTGTTAAGTTCCTAGGTATTTTATTCTTTCTGTTACCATTGCAAAAAGAATTTTTTTTTTCATTTATTTTTTGAAATTTCATTGGTAGCATATAGGAAGGCAATGGGTGTTTATACATTGACTTTATATCCTACAACTTTACTGTATTTGTTTATTGGTTCTAATAGTTTTTCGGTGGAGTCTTTAGGGTTTTCTATATAAAGAAACACGTCATCTGTTAAAAAGTGACACTTTCATTTACCTTTGAGAATGTTCCATGTGAACTGAAAAAAAGAATGTGTAGTCTGGTGTCCTAAGAAGAAAGGCTCTGTAAATGTCAGTTATGACTATTTTATCTTATGTGTCATTTATTCCCTTATTAATTTTCTGTTTGAATGATCTATCCATGGCTGTCAATGCGGTATTTAGGTTTCTAACTGTGCTAAGCACTTCTACTTTTTGTATAAAGTATCTCTCTTGTGCTTTAGAGGTAATATAACTTGATAGTTGAAACAGCTGGTTGTATAATTCTTGGCGTTTTCAAGACTCATTAGGTACAAAAATCACCAAGTTAAACAAGACTGTTTCATTGCCAGAAAATTTCTCCAGTACGCTAAGAGAACTTTAGTTTACTGGAGAACCTAAGTAATGACAATACAGAATATTTTCTACAGATGAGGACACTAATCCTCAGAGAAGTTAAATGTTTTCCTGCAATACGCTGCATAAACACATTATTTCCATATTTCTTAAATTGTGTACACATTAAAATCACTTGGGAGAGTATCTTCAAAATATGGATCTAATATATGGTGATGGAAGGAGAACTGACTCTGGGTGATGAACATACAATGGGATTTATAGATGATGTAATACAGAATTGTACACCTGAAATCTATGTAATTTTACTAACAATTGTCACCCCAATAAATTTAATTTTAAAAAAATGCAATACTAGCTTACTTTAGCCAAACTAACTGAGTTAAAGAAGAATTCAGGCTGATGTGTTTTGCAAAAGTTTCCTAGACATCTTTTGGAAACACTGATTAAGCACTAGTGCGTTACCTGGAGATATTCTAAACTATAGGCCAGTGTTATTTTCCATTTTCCAGTCTATTTCCATTTGAAGTTCTTGGAGAAGCACCCATAGTCAGGAGGCCATAGTCAGGGGAGGAATTTCTCATTTTTCTTCTTGATTGTTATGGAACCCAAGTGTCTGCCACTGTTCATTCAATAAAGTAGACGCATGCAAGACTGATCAGATATTTACCGTAGGGGCAAAGTTATATCATGTTATATTTGTCCTTTTAATATATATTCATACTTTATTTCAAGAAAAACATTTTATCATATATATATATATATATCATATTGGTTGGTATATATTTTACATATTTCAGAGGGTCATGTGGGTATAAATTGCAATAGGAAGAGCCTCACATGTGTGGGCTCTAATGCCTCATCTATTTGGCCAATATGGAGGTTTCCACGGTGACTCCAGAGACTTTAAAAGCCCCTTCTTTTTCACTGCTCTCTTTTTCTCACCCTTTCACCATGAGCTCCTGACTTAAACAATAACAGACAACAAGATTAATAAAGCACAGGCTTTTAAATGAAATCAGGTTTGGTACTAAGACCTTTAACTTTCTAATCTGTTTTCTGTAGCTGCAAGTGCCGCACAATCACTTTCAGTATCTCTCAGGAGATCACAGAAAGACATTCCTTCTATCTTTGATCTGTTTTTTGTCATTGAAAATTATTTGCACGAATGCTCTACCAGAATATATATCGCTAGTGCTATTATGGTACTGAGAAAAATGTTTTCTGTTAAAATAAATTCCTTTGTTTAAAATCAACATTCACTGGATATTCCACCTGCAGCACTTAAGCAGCATCTAGTGATGCAAAGCATTTGCGAGCTATAAATAACCAAATAGAATTCCATAGAGCTGGTCTCTATATACTTTAGGCTCTTATACTTAAAATGGACATCACTATCATAGATAAATAGGGGCAGAGAAACACAGTCGTTAAGATAGTAAGTGATTTGTTGATGAGTGTTTCTCACCTCATACATACATTAAAGTGCCTTTTATGGATGGGGTAAACTCACTGACTAAATTGTGTTTTAGAAGAGTAAGCCATTATTGCATTTATGTCACCCCAATGATTGCCAGGCCACAATGACAGAAGCCTAAGTTTGCTCTGTATACTCCTGCCAGATGAGTTCTTTTCAGGTGGGAGGTCTCACCACTTGCATCTGTCACTTTTATTATTTCATCCAAAATCATCTGTACCCTCAAGGACAACCAATGCAATGAGGCCTCTCCCATTATTTGTGACTCACCGCCGTGAAAGTCACATGGCTCCTGATATCTCATTTGAATCATAGCCTCATAGGGTGCAGAGAGGACCTAAGTTTACCATAGGAATAAAGGTGGCACTGTGCAGTTAACTGTAGTCAAGCTGTAAATCTACAACCAAATGAGTTGCAAGTAATACTGAATCAGTGACTCACTGAGCATTTTCCTACTGATCCAACACTATACTCAGAACTGCTAAAGGTTAAAAGGATGTATCAGACCAGTGTCTGCCCTCAAGGAGCTTAGAACATATTAAAGGCATGTAAATAACTCAATAGCAAAGCCCCACTTTATTTAAAATCAGTGTTCTAGGAAATCACAAGACAGAGAAAACCTTGATGTGGATAAAAGACGAAAAGAAAGAAAGACCACATCATGTATTATATCTACATGCCAGTGATTTTCATATATCAGCACTTAATCCCTTTTAATAATAATAGAAATATACTTTCACACTTTACAAGAAAGGAAACCAAGGCTCAGAAATGTTAAATAACTTAATCAAGTCATAATTGGAATTGAAATCCAGGTATCTGGTTCTTTTTATTACAATAGATTTTTTTTTTTAGACTTCATGAAGAAATTGGAACCTGAGGAGGAATAAGAAGACAAAGATTTGAACTAGCAGACAGCAGTAATGAGGATAACTCTAGCCAGTAAAAAAGAGTGAGCAAAAAATTACAGAGATAAAAATGCATATGCTGTTTTAAAGGGAATAGTGAATAAATCACTCTCTCTCTCTGCAACAGTGGTCTGTTTCTGACGCTAACAATAAAATAAAAGCATCCATTATTATATGCATAGAGTTTTAACATTTACAGAGGGGTTTTACATGTATTGTCTTGTTTGAGGTTAACAATAATCCTGTGAGTTAAGTAGGACAGGTATTGTTATTAATATCCACCATTTTACAGGTGAGAAATTTGAGACAGAGATTGAACAATACAATTAAGATCTTAAAATTAGTAATGGGCCAGAACAAAAATTAAAGTTAAATCTCTTGACTCTAAGTCTTTTTTCAGGTTACTTTGGAAACATCCCTGTATTTCAGTCTT
Organism: Rhinolophus sinicus; assembly: GCF_057876585.1. Taxonomy (NCBI): domain Eukaryota; kingdom Metazoa; phylum Chordata; class Mammalia; order Chiroptera; family Rhinolophidae; genus Rhinolophus; species Rhinolophus sinicus. The sequence goes on along the minus strand of NC_142514.1, from coordinate 114,519,034 downwards.
TAAACAGGGATGCTGACCTCAATCAAGGAAATCACAAAGGTAATTTTCATCTTTGAGTAAAGTGGTTGAGTAACATGATCTTGGGAGCCCCTCTGAGATTTCGTGATCCTGCAGCTGTTACGTATACTTCACTGTAGCTAAAGTCAATTACTCACTATCTCAGGAAGACTGCTCATGTTTTCAAAACCATTCAATAACTTAGCTGGTACTTTTCTCTTTGCTGTGAATCTTGCACACCAAGCACAGTGCCTGCCACCTAAAAGTTGCATGGTACTCATAATGATGTTATCTAACCACAAACATTGGATGTAATTGGTATAACTATTACCATTTTGTGTTTAAAGTTTACAGAAATTAAGTGGTTTGCTCTGACCTAGACATGGTGTGTGGTGTACCTACTGGGATGCAGATTTGAATGAAGATCTGACCTACTCAAAATTGTATTCTCAATGGAATTAGTATAAAAATAAATGAGCCAGTGTCCGATAATGGACGCATACATGAAAACTTGAAAACTATAAATTTATCTTGGAGCCAGCACTGGAAATCACCAAGTATCTCTTTAGTCTGAGGTTGTTGTTGTTGCCATCAGCCCTTACTATCGGGGGGCTCTTGATATCATGCTTTCTGTAGGGGGATAGATGCTACTTATCAACTCTAATCGTCTAATGCTGCTGGCCCAGTTCCCAGATCAGAACTTCGCAAGCGTTTGAGGCAAGATGAACCTACTGTTTAAGAACTAAGCTGAGTCAAACAGGCTTTCGTGTGGAATAACATGTTAGTAGAACTCAGCCCTCAGCTCTGGGGGACTCGATCACAGGTACCCTTAGATACCAGCTGCTCCAAGGAGTGGTTCTGGCATCTGCCATTTACAAACCTAAAGTTAATCTATGTTTTCTCTTCAGGAATCCTCAGCACCATGGTTTATACTGGTTTTAATTTTTTCTTTTGTCTCTCAAAAATGAAAAAAAAATCTTCATTATACCTATCCTTTTAGTGAATGATGGTGGGGTGGTAGCCAAACATGCCTTAGCTATGTTGGTTTCATTAAAACTCTGCATTCCCCGTACCCCAACCCCTCCCCAGATCTTTCATGGAGAGTTACCTTTGGGGCTAATGGGTTATACAAGAGAATTAAACACCAGCTTAGAAAACTGCTCATTGGACTTCAGAGTGGGAAAAATAAAATGCTGGAGTGGGGATTGAGGGATGTAACAAATACACAATATTTTTGCATCCACCTACCACGTTTTCCCTAAAATAAGACCTAGCCAGACAATCAGTTCTAATGTGTCTTTTGGAGCAAAAATTAATATTAGATCCGGTCTCATTTTACTATAAGACCAGGTATAATATAATGTAATATAATATAATATAATATAATATAGTATAATAATACCCAGTCTTATATTAATTTTTGCTCCAAAAGACGCATTAGAGCTGGTTGTCTGGCTAGGTCTTATTTTCAGGAACACACGGTACATTCCCACCAAAGATGCTTCTTTCCCTCCTTCCTTTAGTTTATCTCCAGAAAGTGGGAGAAATAGGCAATCTTCCAGGCAGATGTACCAGAATTCCTGCTCCGGACTGAATTCTCCAGAAAAATACCTTCTATATATTGAAATAGTGTATTTTCTGTACAGTTGTCACTTTCCCAGCAGTCTGCAGAGGTGATGCATACAGGCCAGCATTTTGAAAGAATTTCAGACAATTTCTTCATGATGGTAATGCTTCTATGACTTCACAAACCACATGGGCTTATTAAAAGTATACATATTAAAAGACACATTTTAAGGACAGAAACCAAGTTATATTAGCTATTCTATCAACAATGCCCAAGCCAGATCCTAGTACATAGTTTACATACAACAGATAATTGTTTGCCAAATAAATCCTGCTTAATAAATAGATAGATATTTAGTACAAAAGATAAGAAGTATTTATTTTATTCTGAAATGCAAATTGAGTTCTAGAGCATTTTAAAGGACACATTGGTTCATTCCTAAATGCAGTCTCATTGTTTGCAATGTAAATTTGTACCTTCATGTCTAAGAGAACATTATCTAAAATATGACTAGAATTTTATATGAAGGGGTCTTTATTGATGCTCAAGTTCAAGAATCTCCAAAGTATGCAAGTTACAGACAACTTTTAATTGTAAAGCAACTTGTATTCACTTGAAATTCAACTAAAATTAATGAGACCTTTGGATTAAGAATAGTGGCCACTTCAAATGACCTGCACATTGGCCTAAATAATGAGGCAATACTGCTATTACCAAGAAAGGTATTCTGTGTAAAATAATATTAAAAATGCCATCTAGTTCTCACACATTAAAATACACATTGATAGCCCAAGTAATGTTTGTAGGTTGACCTTGAGGTAAATTTTCTGTGTCCTATGATTTGTATCCTATGAAATAAAGATCAAGTGCAACTTAAGGCATTTCTAAGGAGTATATTATGCTGCATGCTTGGTTCATGCTTGACACATAGTAAATTTCCAATAAATTAAAGTTTAATATTGGTATTTCTATAAAGTATTCTGCTTTTATAATTAGGATTTCAAAAGTTCAAATAATATTCATCTTCTGTAAATCTGTAAATACATCAGTAAATTTCCTAACTACTTCCTTTCCCCTACCTCTCCAATATTCAAGAAGAATTTCATTAACCATTAGTCAAGGTTATTATATTTTTTCCAAGAGGCATATGTCGATGATTTTACCTCCCGAGGAAAAGGAAATAAATTAAAGATGGTAAGAAGAGTCACCTGGTGCTCCTTGAAAAAACATTAAGAATTAATATAACTTTGCAGGCCGTCAGAAGTTTTTAGGCCCATTAGGTTTGAGAATTACTTGCAAAAATAATCTGGTTCACTTCCAACTCTTTAAAAAACATGTAAATTTTAAATCCATCTGCGCCTTTATTATCACAATGTTTTCCAGTTGCCCTCAAATAGTCATCCTAAGTTATTTAATATAGAGAACACCACATCGTGGAAATAATTCATGGGGAGACAGCTTTTTGGCATGTTCTTTCTCTTGACCTTGAGCAAATTGTTTACCCAAGTCTAAACCTGAGATAACCATATCTTTGAGCCAGTCCTTAGGATGTTGTAAGGATTAAAGAGGTAATTATAATGCTTTACACATTTCTTGAATGACTTCAAGGACAGTACTGCCTAAAAAGTAAACCATTATTGAACATTCTTCAGCATTTAAATTTTCTACCCCATCCTAATCTAAATGTATGGAGTATATACAGGGGGAAAAAAGCGGAGATATTGGGAGGCAGCAAGTTATAATAGTAGTGAAGCAGTCAATGTTGTCCTATTTAGCCAGGGCAGCTGTACACTGTAGCAAGCACTAAAACCTGTAGCAAATATCAAAGGAATTAAGGGAGGGTGTTTGCTTTGAAAAAAATGGTACAATTTCTTATGAGAAATTTAAAAAGTGGTAATACAGTATACAAAATCTTAACTAAATGATAGCATGAGAAGAGAAATACTACTTATTCACATTTTAATAGCATACGAAACCACCAAATATTTTGAAAAGTCATTCCACAAAGTATGCCACATTAGCAAATATGAACATGCAGTTGGAACATCTGCTGTTAAAATGAGTTCATATAAATTAAGATAGTACAAGGGGAGATTTATAAATAACAAATTTTACTGGAAAAAGAACTGTACTGTACATATAACAATTTCCAAACAATTGCCTTCAAATTTCTAATTTTAACTCATAACATTCATATTCTGTGTTAATCTTTTCTTTTTTTCCTTATTTTCCTAAAGTAAATGAGACATTTCAAGCTACAATGGCTTCATTTTGAACCACAATAAATATTGTGTTGCATGTATGAATAGTTTTGTGATACATACGCATGTCATTAACTACATTGTATTTTAATTAAACAATTTAGCAATCATTTAGTTCTTTGTTTCCTTAATCTCATTTATGTATTATTTTATATCTATATAATATATAGAATGTACTAATATAGATTGATAGTGCTAAATAGATATTAGTTTTTTAACTTACCAAGAACTTTTTCTTACAAAAACCTTTATATTTACATTATTTTAGGATTTAGTAAATGCTTTCCACAAAAGGATATCTTTAGTACCTGTACCATAATTGGAGTGGACATAGTGACTAGAATTTGGAGTTACTCTTTCTAGATAAACAGTTTTAGAGTGAATGAGTTAACTGCAATTGATGGCAAAGGGAAACCTGAGATTCATTGACATACAACAAAATTCCAATCCTCAATACTTTAACCCAGGCAAAACATTGGGTTACTTTCTTACTTCCAGAGAAACCCCTTCACGTATTATAGTGTAATTTTATAATTGCACTTATTTTTCAGGGCTTCAACAATGCTTATTTAACATAATTTACCTACAAATAAACGTTATGTATAAATAGAATTGAAAATGGAAGAAATTATGTGTAAGTGTGATATGCCTTACACCTTGCTATGGACTGAATATTTGTGTCTCCCCAAAATTCATTACTTGAGAACTAATCTCCAATGTGATGGTGTTTAGAGGTAAGACCTTTGGGAGCTGATTATGTCACTAGGGTGGAGCCCTCATGAATGGGATTAATGTTCTTATAAAAGTACCCCAGGTTCATTCCAGGGGCACAAGGATGGTCCAACATACATAAATCAATCAGTGTGCTAAACCACATAAACAAAGAATAAAAATCATATAATTATATCAATAGATGCCACACACAAAAAAAATTTTGAAAAAATGTAGCACCCATTTATCACTACAATGCTTAATAAAATAGATATAGAAGGAAAGTACCTCAACATAATAAAGTCCACATACGACAAACCCTCAGCTAATATCATATTTTATGGTGAAAAACTACAATGTCTTGTCATATATCTGATGGCCATTTGTATGTCTTCTTGAGAGAAGTGAAGAACAAGCCAAGGATGTACTCTCTCACAACTATTACTCAACATAGTACTGGAAATTCTAGCAGAGCAATCAGGCAAGACAAATAAATAAAGGGCATTCAAATTGGGAATGAACAAGTCAAATTGTCACTCTTTGTAGGTGACATGATTCTTTACATAGAAAACTCTAAAGACTTTACCAAAAAAACTATTAGAAACAATGAATAAATAAAGTTGTAGGATACAAAAATCAATGTACAAAAATCTATTGCATTTCTACACAATAACAATCAAATTTCAGAAAAATAAATGAAAAACAATTCCTTTTGCAATGGCAACAAAAAGAATAAAATACCTAGGAATAAATTTAACCAAAAAAAAATGTGAAAGACCTACACACTGAAAACTATATTATTAAAAGAAATTGAAGAAGACACAAAGAAATGAAAAGATATTCCATGTTCATAGATTGGAAGAACTACATAGTTAAAATGGCCATATTACCCAAAACAATATACAGATTTAATGCAATCCCCATCAAAATCCCAATGGCTATTTTTTTAAAAATAGAATAAAAAATTATAAAATTTGTATGGAACCACAGAGCACTGAATAGTCAAAACAATCCTGAGAAAAAAAGAAAAACAGCAGAGGTCTCACACTCCCTGGTTTCAAATTATACTACAAACCAAGAATAATCAAGACAGCATGATATTTGCAGAAAAACAAGCAAACAGAACAATGGAACAGAATTAAGAATCCAGAAATAAACCTACATACACATTGGTAAATAATTTTCAACAAAGAAGCCAAAAACATGTAATGGAGAAAAGACAACTTTTTCATTAAATGGTGCTGAGAAAGTTGGAAAGCCACATGCAAAAGCAAGAAACTGGACTGCTGTCTGTCACCATATACCAAAATTAACTCAAAATGGATCAAAGACATAAATATAAGACCTGAAACAATAAATTGCATAGAGGAAAGCACAGGTACTAAACTTATGAACCTTGGGTTCAGAGAGGATTTTATGAACTTGACCTCAAAGGCAAGGGAAGTAAAAGCAAAAATAAATGAATGGGACTGTATCAAACTAAAAAGCTTCTGCACAGCAAAATAAACCATCAACAAAACAAAGAAGAGAATGGGAGACTGAATGGGAGAAGACATTTGCAAACAATGCCCCCGAGAAGGGGCTAATATTGCAAATATATAAAGAACTCATACAACTCAACAACAACGAAAAACAAACAGTCCAATTAAAAAGTGGACAGAGGACCTGAACAGACACTTCTCTCAAGAAGACATACAAATGGTCATCAGATATATGAAAAGATGCTCAATTTCACTAGCTACTGAGGAAATGCAAATCAAAACCACAATGAGTTATCACCTCACACATGTTAGAATGGCTATCATCAACAAGACAAGTATAACAAGTGTTAGAGAGGCTGTGGAGAAACCCTCATAACACTGCTGTAAGTTGGTACAGCACTATGGAAAAAAGTATGGAGGTTCCTCAAAAAATTAACAATACAGTTACAGACCTAGCAATCCCTCTTCTGGATATCTACCCCAAATACCTGAAAACATGCATCCATAAAGATATTTGTATCCCCATATTCATGGCAGCATTTTTCTCAGTGGCCAACTCATGGAAATAGCCAAAGTGTCCTTCAATAGATGATTGGATATAGAAAATGTGGTACATATATACATTCAAATATTACTTGGCCATAAGGAAAGATGAAATACTGCCATTTGTTACAACATGGATGGATCTTGAGATTATCATGCTAAGCAAAATAAGTTAGACACAAAAAGTCTAGAACAATATGATTTCCCTCGTGTGGGATATAAAACTGAAAGCAACAACCGAACAAGACATGAAGAAACAAAAATTCATAGACACAGACAATAGTTTAGTGGTTATAGAGGGTAAGAGAGAAAGGGAGTAGTAGTAGAGGGCAAAGTGGGTCAAAACATATGGTGACAGAAGATTTGACTTTGTGTGATGAACGCACAGTGCAATATACTGATGAAGTATTATAGAATTGTATACTTGAAACCAAATAATTTTGTTAACCAATGTCACCCCAATAAATTTAATGTAAAAAATTGAAAAGTTGCCCCAGAAAGCTTTCTCATCCCTTCTGCCAAGTGAGGACACTGAAAAGACAGCCATCTATGAGCCATGAAGCAGGCCCTCATGAGATGCGGAATCTGCCAGTGCCATGATCTTGGGCTTCCCAGCCTACATACTGTAAGAAACATATATACATGTATGAACCAATTATAAATGTTTATAAACTACCCACTTTATGGTATTATTAGATAGCAACCAAAATGGACAAAGATAGATCTTCAGTAATGATTAGGTTATCAGTCCTAAATAGACAACTTTCAGTAATGCCTATTGAGAACACAGCCTGGGGAAAGAAAGTACTGTTAAGTAAGGTTAATAATATCTGAATTTTTTGGAAACTGAGACACCCTCTCAGTTCCTTTTATTTTTTTATTTTTGTATATTCTTCATATTTTTCATTTTCCCATCCTTTTAGCAAATGTTTATAATATAGATAGGTGTACCTGTGTGTATCTATATCTAGAGATAAAAAGATAGAGATACCCTATCCATAATATACGTGATATATGTGATACATACACATGTATACATGCACACACATACATGGACACACATATATACAAAGGGTGCCAAAAAAAGTATACACATTTTAAGAAAAACCTGTATTAAAATTGTAATACTCAATATATACCAATTAACAAAAGATGAATACAAGTCACGTTTGACTTCTGCATTTACCAGAGGTACTCAAAGTGGTTAACATCAACGTCCAGACACTTCTTATTATGGCAAACTACTGCTTGAGCAATGTTGATCAAAGTGTCCACTTGTGTCACTGTACATGCCATTTCAATTTCTTCACACAATACCATACATCTCAAACTTATCACTAATTCATGCAATTGCTAGGAGTGTTGGATGTTATGTTGCATACTCATGCCTCCATTGTCATTGTACTACCACAACGTTCTCGAATTTCAAATACCGCTTCAAAATAGTCTTGTGCTCCTCGAACAACAACCATGCTGCCACCATTGTCTTTGACTGTCCTGCCTGTGGCATGGTGACTCTAGCATTCATTTGAATATTGCCATCTTTTGAGCAAACATCACACTATACACTGCTACTATAATTCAATTAAACTTCAAAAAGTAATACATAGATAATATCTCTTAAAATGTGTATACTTTTTTTGGCATCCCCAGTATATACATACATTAATGAGATAAATGTCAATTTAATTTAAATCAGAATTTTAAAATATCTTTCAAAAGAACACTGTAAAGTATTCCAAAATCAAGGTTAGAATTACTTTTATAAAAACATAAATGTAAAGCAAATATACCAATGAAAGTTTGCACATTTAATATTCAGCATATGGATTTATTATATCAATAGTTTTGCAATGACTGACTATACTTTAAAGTCTGTACGTTGTGCCCTTTAAAATGTAATGTTCTTAGTGTTTTAAGACATACATTTTCAAATATGTCATACTTCTGATCCATCAGAGCTTCATATAATGGGAGAAAAAACAATCCAAGCATCAAACTCTTAAGTTTGACCTGCTGATATCAAAATCACTAATTGCTTTCTTTGTATCTTCAATTAAAAATTTTGTTAAAACTGTTTCACTTTCAAAATTCTTCATGTTTAAGACTTTTTTTTTGGTCTATCATAGAAATATTTTTTATTAGTTTCAGGTGTACAAAACAATGTAATAGTTGGACATTTACACTCCTCACAAAGTGATAATCCCCTCAATCTACCACCCGTCTGACATCATATATAGCTGTTACAATTCCATTGACATTCAATACTATTCAATTTCAGCCTCAGGTGTATAGTGCAGTGGTCAGGCAACTGCACAGTCTATGAAGTGGTGCAGCCACAATGGGAAAACAGTACGGGGTACCTCAAAAAAACGAAAATGGAACTACCTCATGATCCAGCAATTCCACTCCTGGGTATCTATCCAAAGAAATCCAAAACACTAATTTGAAAAAAATATATGCAGTCCTATGTTTATTGCAGCACTATTCACAATAGCCAAGACATGGAAACAACTGAAATGCTCATTGATAGACAATTAGATAAAGAAACTGTGATACATTTATACAATAGAGTATTACTTGGCCATAAAGAAAAATGAAATCTTACCATTTGCAACAACAAGGAGGGACCTAGAGGATATTATGCTAAGTGAAATAAGTCAGATGGAGAAAGACAAAAACGAGGGGTGGACGGGTCAGGGTCAGGGAATGTGGGAGAAGGTAAAGCGATTAGGAAAGCACAAATTAGTAGACCACTTCATGTTTAAAATTTTATTTACGAAAACTAATGATGCAATTCTAAGCATTAACAATGCCATTTTAAAAAATTGATTATTTTAAAATATAAGTGCTATAAACTTTAGTGTGTAACCATTGAAATATCTATGACATTGAGGAGCAAACAAAGGAAAACCTCCGAGGAATCTCATGACGATGTAGAAACCCAACATAATTCAGGGAAAGAATGTTATAACAGAGAGAAATCTGTTGATTCATAAACAGTACATGTAGAGTGGCCCATAATTTCTGAAATCTCTCATTTTTCTTCCTAGAATAGGTGTGGTTTTTGTCAAGGTACTCACATAATTAATTTATTAGGCAATAACAAATACCTGAAAAAATTTGAAATTCAAGTAGCATATTACTCTGAATGTAATTCAGTGGTTAGCTTAATTTGGAACATTTCAGTTTTTGCTGTTGCTTCTAGGATGTGTAGACAAGATTTTATCTTTTTTAATTTTTTTTCCTGTTCCCATCTCTGATTCCTTTGTTCATTTGCAGATATGGGCTGATTAACTTTTCTTCATATTATGGAGATTTGTCTGTATGTACTGTTAAGTTACTCAAAAACATGTAAGATAGGTTGGAAAATAGACATACTGAAATATGAAAAAACTCAAGAAATATAAAGACTGTTTTTTGAGAGGGAAATTTTGAGAGGGAAAAACTAAGATTTAAACGCTGCTTTATAGAGAAGCTTTTCAGACAGAAGCATATTAAATTGTATCTACATAAACTTATACTCTTTTTCTGCAGTCTTTTCCATTTGGCAAAAATATCTATCCAAATGCTAATAAATATATAAATTATGTAATTTTACTACACCATATAGGAATTTTTAGTGAACTATTTTGTAAGTATATGTTTGGTAGTTCAAGCTGTTTCTGTATTTTTAAACAACCAAATATTATTTATGAGTATTAGAGAGGAAAGACCCATGGTTGTCTCTATTAATTCTTAGTTATTGTGAAATTAATATACTTACATTATTCTTACTAAATTATTGAATGTTTTATTAGCATAACAAAAGTCACACCTAATTAAAATAATATCATTGCCATTTGATAGTCATTCTATGTTATTATCTTTGAGGTCTATTTTAAATGAGACCATTTAGTATATTTGAGAAATTTATTTTCTGCATGGCATCCTGGAGATTCTGAAAGAGGTTGAGGGAGAACTAGTTAAGTGGATCACATACTATCTCTATGTTTGGAAATACAGTCATCCGACCTGATGAAAAGAATTATTGCAGCTGCTGTCTCTAAACATATAACACAGGTTGCAGAGAACTTAGAGCAATTGTGAGTTGAAAGAGAAGTTCTAATAGGTAAAGTAGATACAATTTTATTTTAGGTATACACTATATTATTTTTTCTTTTTCTTTTTTTTCCTCCTCATTATCATACCTTCTTTTGCTAAAAGTTGACAGGATGATCAGACCCCTCAGCTACTAGCAAGCCACTTTCACTGACTCCTCTGACTCCTCCTATGTGGGTGATAAAACAGCGCTGTGCATAACCTTCAGGTTTCCAGGCCTCTGTGACATTTCTCTCCAGCTTACCCTGTTTTTGTCAATTTATGTAGGCAAAGCAAGAATAAAGAGCAATTTAAGAAAGCTAAGGTGGCAGTACTAAGTGCCGTTTAATTTATTTTGAAGATTTTTCTTTTTACACTTTAGAGATGTTAATCTATTATGGGTCCAGGTTAAGAAAAAAGTGGCAACTGACTGAACCTTGCCAAATTACAAAACATTGTTCAAAAAATCTCATTTCATTCTCCAGATTTTTTTTTCTTCTTTTTTACTTTATACTTGTAGGTAAGACTTTCATAAAAGGGTTTCAAAAATTAAGATAAATTATTGGCTATTTTCTTCAATAATCTGATGAAGGTGACTTAATTACTCATTATTATACTGAATACTGAGACCAGAGTTAAGAACTCACGGTTACTTAACAAATGTGTGCAATTTAGTAGATAACCTCATTTCAACAAAACTAAAATCTAATTTTAAAAGATATCTGCAAATCAGTTCTTGGAGAAAGAAGCATCCCTCTTTATTACAAATGCAATTATAAAGTTACATTTCTATGTATGTAAATTTGAGTGAAACTTTTTACAGTTTTTCTCCCAAAAATGACACAAATTTCTTCAAATATAAAATTTATATTATTATATTAAAAGCATATGAAAATTCTGACTTTTGCCTTGCCAGGATGAAGTAACAAGGACTGGATTTACTCTTCTTCCTGAAACTATATATAAAAAAAAGTGAAACAACAGTATTCAAGAAACTGAAAAAACAGCAATGATAGACAGTGATATTAAGAGATTAGAAACAAATGAGGTAAGCTTTGCAGTTGCCTCAGTTTACTGCACTGACAGCCAGGCCACAGGTCAGGAAGGAGGTGCACAAGTGGAACCAGAGAAGCCCTTTGAGTTGAAGGATGGAGCTAACAGCTGACTTACAGAGGACAGAACATTGGAAAGAAGAAATATGCACAGAAACAGAACTATGAAGACCTGTAGAAGTTCTCCCTTGAGTATTCAGCTGAGCACTTATAAATGTTTGCATGTAAAGAAATTACAAGAAACCAAGGGAAACACCCTGGAAGGAATTATAAGGCACAGTTCTCGTTTCTCACAGAGGAGCATAAAAATTATTAGTTTCCATTAACCTGAACAACTTTATCATTCACAGGACATTGAATGGAGTACTCTGAAGGGTCTTGCATTGGTAACGGGGAATAATTAGTCCTAAACAAAATTCTGATCTGGTCCTACTTAACAAATCATAAAAGAAGACCTAAAAAATCAAACTATTTTTAAATAAACTCTATTGATCTAGGAAAAACAAACAAACAAACAAACAAACAAACAAACCTCAAGAATATTTATAGAAGAATAAAAACATCTGGCACCCAACAAGCTAAAATTCACAATGTCTGGCATTCAATAAAATATTCCTAGTAATCCCTAAAAAGACTGGAAATCACAACCCATAATGAGTAGAAAAAGCAATTAATCTAAATTATCCTACAGGTACAGAATTAAGTTTAATATAATCACTAGGCTGAAAATCTAAAGATCCAGTTTCAGATACCAGTTTAACACTAATAGGCTAATTCAGAGACTATACATAAAACCTTAGTGGATGACTGTGTTTTTTGAAAAATAAGAGGATTATGCTGGAACAATATTATTCAAACTATAGATTCCAATTTACTAATAAGTTGTGAAATCAGTTTACATGGCCACAGATGGTGTAAAAAATATAACAGAATAGAAAAAATATCAGTGCATTGCTCATGAAAAAGTTACCTGTTGTTTCATGAAGTTCTAATTTCAGTTTTGGATATACATTCATCTATATGGTAGAATGCAATATAAAATGTATTTTTTATGTTAATTATAATTTAAAAAGTTTAAAAGTAGAAACCTAAATAAATTCTGGGCATCTAGTTAGCCCTCTATTATTGTGGTGAGTAAAAATTATGTAAACAACAGATTTATGAAACAGGATTCAGGTAAGATGATTCATATGAACTTTTCTATCTCATTATTACTCATGCTAGAAAATTAGTCAAAACCATCTTTTTTTGAAATATATATTATTTGATAAATTACTCTCGACCCAATAATAGTATTTCCTGATAGTTTTCTGGGCAATGACTCATAGACCAATTGAAAATTTCTGAAAAGAATAACAAAGGATAATAAAAAGAGATGTTAAAAGCAGCTTTGTTTTATAACTAAAATACATGTCATCCATCTTAGAGAAATTTTCCAGTGTACTTAAGTTTAATCCTCTAATGAAATTCTCAATCTGGAAAAAAAAAAAAAAATCCAGATCAATGAATAGAAATGAAACAAATATTACTGTCTTGGCATATAAATTCTTCTAAAGCATTTTAAAATATTCACTATATTTTTAAAATTTAAAACTAATGGAATAAGTCCAGTGTGTTAAATTTTACAAATAAGTATTGCTTTAGAAATGATAAAAGTATTATTTTTAAAGTTAGATATAAAAAGTGCAAAAAAGCATAAAGAAGAAAACATTTTAAAACAATTATACAACTAATAAGAATATTCTACTATTAATGTATCCATTAGGTTGGGGTAGTGAATCCCTACATCTCCATAAGCAAAGATTCAAATATGCGCATCCCAACATTACTGGACTTCTAGTTTTACCAAGATAAAGTAGCTCATTGGCCAAGAGCATGCAGCTATATATTTGTTAGCTTGAGTCCAAACAATATAAATAAAAGCAAAGGGTGTATTGGTGGCAGCTCAATTTTTAAGACTGCGTAGTCAAATATATGCAGATATAAGAACAGAAAGCAGAGGTCCTAGTGGGGAAAGAAAGAAAGAAAGAAAGAAAGAAAGAAAGAAAGAAAGAAAGAAAGAAAGAAAGAAGGAAGGAAGGAAGGAAGGAAGGAAGGAAGGAAGGAAGGAAGGAAGGAAGGAAGGAAGGAAGGAAGGAAGGAAGGAGAGAGAGAGAGAGAGAGAGAGAAAGAAGAAAGAAAGAAAGAAAGAAAGAAAGAAAGAAAGAAAGAAAGAAAGAAAGAAAGAAAGAAAGAAAGAAAGAAAGAAAGAAAGAAAGAAAGAAAAGAACCTAAGAGAGGGGCCTAGCTATCATTTGGGGGCAAAGCTAAGAGGAATGATTCATGGATGAGGGCCAGGCCTCAACACACCTGTCTGCAGAGGACCACAGGCACAAATGGAAAGGTCAGGAGTCAATTCTCACCACCTTGAGGATTAGAAAAGCTTCAGGACAAAGTAGAGAGGAAGTTTCAGCCTACTGAGTTAGGTTGTTATGGCTGAGGGAAGACAAGAATAAGGCAATCGCGTCAATGGTGGCAGCTCAAAACCTAGTAAGTTTGGATTAGAGCCTTAGGTCCACTTAACTGCCATATTTCAAGTCACAGGATTTCTCCCAGGGGTGAGTGCAAGTCCAGACTACAAATGTTATCCATAATACTCACAGGAGGGCAGGTTATTCTGAGCCTGCTGTCTAGGAGGAGAGTTCCTGGGCCTCTGGAGGTTGGAGAAGATCAATGGACCTGTGAGGCATAATTCCACTCTATTTTTCCCACTGCTCATTCCTTCATAGAGAAGACCTGGTCTTTGGGATGTGTTGTAATACATCCTTTGGGGCCTTAAATGGTACCTAGACACAAGTCATGTGCACAGAAGACATAAAAGTGCCAGGTCTCACCAACTGAATGGGAAAGGAGCCTTATCTCTGGAATGGGGCATGGCCAAAAGTAAACAAGGCTAGAATAAAGGACTCAGTGAGCAGCTAGGGAAACACCCATCAGTGCTGAAACAGCAGTCTATAATTTTACTGATTAATTGTACAATTCTACTCTCATAATTATATATATACACATATATATATGAAATATACTTAGATCAAATATGGAATATAATTCTGTTGTATGGACTATGGTTAAGAAAATGGGCTTCGGAGTCAGACAAATGTAGATTCCAATTCTGGTTTTTGAAAATTTATTAACTCAGTAACTTTTATGATACTATATAATTATCTATAAAAATGGCAAAATATCTCAGTGTTGCTTCAAGGATTTAATAGAATAATATATGTAACAATAGTTTGCACAAAGTATCATGAGGGGTTAACTGGATTAAAATTTTGATTTAAGAATGCCAGAATCTATGATTACTAAGACAATAAATAAATGATACAATCACATGTAAAACCAAAGTAAATAGACTGGTACCAGTTACCGTCTACCGATAGAGCCAGAGATGTTGCCATTCACATCCAGGTTAAAAACCTAGTTTATATTAGCCTCCAAGAAGTTACTGGAGGTGGTAGCCACACTTCTGTGGCCTGCCCTTCCTCCTGATCTATAAATAAATCTGATGTTCTCTGGGAGGGTGGGGGGAGAAGTTACTGAATACAACCTGCAAAAGTGTCTAATACATTACCAGAGTGTGGAGTAGTTTATTTACTCAGAGATGTGTGTGTTTTTTTTGTTTTGTTTTTGTTTTTTAAGGAGTATGTGATTCTTTAGTATATCAGGAAGAATGCATTTGCCATGAATGCATCAGCACAGGCAATCAGTCAGCAACCACCTTGAGTCACCAATATTTCCTTGTTCACCTTCCTTAGTTCTGTTTTGTTTTTTACTTAAAGTTTATTGGGCTAATAATGGTTAGTATATTACATAGGTTCCAAGTGTACAATTCTGTAATACATCATCTATAGACCATATTGTGTGTTCACCACCCAGAGTCCCTTAGTTCTAAGCTAATTTTTTTTCTTTAATTGTAAAATATACAGTCCATAAAATGTACCATTTTAATCACTTGAAATTTATACTTTAGTGGCATTTAGTACATTCACACTCTTGTGCAATCATGACTGCTACTTAGTTCTAGATCATCATCCTCACCCCAAAAGTAAAACCCTTACCCATTAAGCAATCAACCCCCATTCCTTTCTCCCCTCAGCCCCTGGCAACCACTAATCTGTTTTCTGTCTCTGTCGATCTGTATATTCTGGATAGTTCATGTAAATGAAGTCACATAACCTATGGCCTTTTGTGTCTGGCTTCTTTCACCTAGCCTAATGTTTTCATTCTTTATCTGTTTTTGTGGCTGAATAATATTCCATTATGGGTAGGTAACATTTTGTTTATCCATTAATCAATTGGGGGACATTTGCTTTGTTTCCAACTTTTGTTGTTTCCATCTAATGATGCTATGAACATTAGTGTACAAGTTTTTATATATATAAGCTGTTACAATTTTAATGCCTACCTTTCACCTTCTATACTAAAGACAAAGTTCTCTTCTCAGCATGGGGTTTAGTGTTGTTCAATCTCTGCTTGCCTTTCCTGACATTTCTCTCACCACTCCCTCTTTGGACAATCCCCCCTCTCAACTCTTATACAATCTCTATGACCAAGGCTTCCACATACTTCTATGCCTTTGCTCAAGCTTTGCCACTGCTTGATATGCCCACATCGGCCTGTTGAAAATCTCCCCACTATCTGGCTGTTCAAGAAGCAGTTTTGGCATCACCTCCTGCCAGAATCTTTTCCAGATTTCCTTTCTTTGCTCTTTCTCATCTAACCCATGCATACATTAATCAATAGGCCGATTACATTTTAGTATGTTCATTTATGTGAATATAGGTCTCTCTGCTACACCCTGAGCTCCAGGAAGGCATAGACCAAGTCTGATTCATCTCTGAATCCCAGCAGAGGGTTTGGCCACACAGTAGATGTTCTATAAAAATTTGAGAAGTAAATATATTCAATGAGGAAATGAATGGTGTCCTCATTCTACAAGCAAGAGGTGAGGTCTTTATAGCTGTTTAATCTTGTCTTTAAGCAGTATTTGTCTTTTATCTCTCCTATGACTCTCTACCACTGACAGTCAATTAATCTTTCATGCTCACCTTCCAGAAAACCCCACAGAAAAAGACCAAGACCTACAGAAGAACAATGGATATGGTCAGGAAAGATAAGGACAATTTATGGCACTTCCATCCTTATCTTCCTGGGTCCATATAAAATCACTTTGCTTGCTGATTCCCTAATAGAGACTAAAAGAGACTCAGATACAATATTAAATGGCTCAGCTTTAGTATTCCAACTCCCAGATGCTAGCCACGTGATCTCAAACAACATATTTATTTTGACTCAATAGTTTAAAATATGCAGTAGAGTAGGTTATAAAGATATTTTTTTTACCACATAGATTAAAATATATTCAAAATGTCTTCAATCCATCTTCAGTTCTTAATTGGCTATGTTAATAAGGGACAAAACTGTATATTTAATTCAAGTGGACAACCCTCACCATGCCCTCATCCAATCAAATTATATGATTTAAACAGGATAAAGCTTAAGCATTTCTTCTTCTGAGAAGTGTTCCCAGCAATTTCAGTCTAATTAAAATGCCGTTTTCTCTGCCCTCATTGCACCCTTTATCCTTCTCTCCCATAGCATCTGCCACTGTCCTGTAAGCATTAATATACTTGTCTCTATCCCTCAATAAGTTGTTAAGTTTTATGATAGCAGAAGCCATGTTTTATCTACAGGGATTAGTACACTCACTGCCCTATACATAGAAGGTGCTCAATAAATGTTTGTTGAGTGAATGTCATATACAATTAATCAAATATGAAAGAGAACTGATATTTCTAGAAATAATGGACCAATCCATGAGCACTGAATTTAATGCATCTTGCAGAATGAGAACTCAGAAGACCAGAAATATATTATAATAGTAAAATATGACATGGAGTAATGTTTTAATCCCCATTAGAACAGCTGAGGCTGGGGTTTGAGGAAGGCTAGCTTATGGAGAAGTGATTATAGAACATCATGAGAGGGATTTTGACCACTTTCTGACTTTTTGAAATGATACGTGTCATAAAATCCCTTCTCATAGTGGAATAATGAATTTACCTTTTAAATAATAGGCAGTGTGTTTTTCTTTTTTTTAACTTTTGCAATAGTTAGGAATTAAAACATTTATTGTAATCCAAAACCAACAGGATCAAAAATAAGAACATTTTTTAAACCACACCTTTTAACTCAGAAGACCCTCTATAATAAGTTAAGAAAATAAGGCTAATTGTGCATAATTTGAATAACCTATGTCATGTGTCTTACCTATTATATAAACCAGAAAGGATGTCTACATGATGGATGATTATAATTAATAGTATCCTGATTTCTATAAGACTTTCTTGTCCACAGAGTCCAGGGTAGTTTTGTATGTTGTCATCTATTTTAAGTGTCTCTGAGTAATTGCAACATAAAAACACTGTTACTTTTCCTCATCCTAAACTCCCATTCCAGCCAGTACTAATCTCAATCATTGCATTTTTCACATTATGATAAAAATACCTGTTCCCTTCACTAGACTGAAAAAACCCCCAGGGCAGACCTGTTATATATTCATTTCTCTCTATCCCAGCACTTTGGACATTAATTGGCACATATTTTGACAAAGGATCTGAGCAAAGTGTCAGTAACTGAGCCAATATTAGAATCCACTGATTCTAGTGATCTTCACAGATATTCAAAATAACTGTATGTAATCTAGAAAGCACTCCTTAGGGACCATTTCTGCCATATTAAAGAGTAGCTTTTGATGAGCTTTAGACTTGTCTATTTTTCAGGTGGCAGTGAGATCCTTTCAATGAGTATTGCTGAAATCATCGAAGGAAGATTTGTCAAAATGTCTTCTTTGGAAGACATGACATAAAAAGATTGTCAAAAAGTTCCAAAGATACTCAGATATCAATCTCTTAATAAAACCAATAATATGTATGAATAAAGAGAGTGATCTACATGGTAGGAATTAGTTTCACACGTTTCGAGACATTTTTATCCAAATATCTTCCTACTTGGACCTATCACACTCTTAGACCTAACACCCTATGTCATAGTTATTTATGAATCATTCATCCAGTGTTTTTTTTTTTTTTTTTGCTCACTGAGAAAATGAGATACATGCTCAGCATGTTTTCATGGGGGAGAAGGGAACTGAGGAGAGAATGCAGAAAGACAGTAACTACAGATTAAATTACTTGTGAACTAGGAACCATTGGCACAGT
Organism: Rhinolophus sinicus; assembly: GCF_057876585.1. Classification (NCBI taxonomy): domain Eukaryota; kingdom Metazoa; phylum Chordata; class Mammalia; order Chiroptera; family Rhinolophidae; genus Rhinolophus; species Rhinolophus sinicus. Next base: position 114,500,083 of record NC_142514.1, on the reverse strand, counting down.
GAAAATAGCAAGCATTCATTAGGTTTTACAATAGAGAGTCAATAAGTCAGAAGCAACAATGACAATGCATTTCAATGGGATAAGAGTTGCATTAATGTTAATTAAAATCCAATAGTTTCTCTATTCTTAGTGGTTCACTTTTAAGTTACACTGCAGTATTGTTTTGGGAGAGGAAGAAAAGGGTGTCAAATTACTACATCTAATTTGATAGAATCTTCTGATTGGTCATACATTTTATCTTTTCATTATAATGCTTTTTATAATCTACTCATTTATAAAATGAACCAAAATATATCATAAACGCAGAATTATAGTGACTGCATTAATTGCCAGTAAATGCAATTTTAAAATGATTAAATGGAAGCTATTATAAACTGTTGCAGTCATAAGATGCCTGCTTACTTAGAATAGCTAAAGGAAAGTTCTTGTTTAAGGATTCTTACGTGTAGGAGCAAAAAGATGAGAAGTTATTTTCAAATTGTCTTCAGTGAGTTGGTTGTCAAGGGAACTAAGAAATAGGAAATAGCTAGAATAATGTGTAGGGGGAAAAAGCACTACTGAAAGTTCCACTGATATTTTCATTATAAACTCCAATTCGGAAGGCTTTTTCTTCGTCATCATACCTGTCATCCAACAAATGTTGGCACAGAAACAAAAGGATCCAACACGTTTATCTTCTATTGTTTCCCCATCCATGAAAAGCTTCTATTATATAACCGCAAACTGCTATCAGTATTCAAACTCATTTTTGTGAAGACAAACCTTCTAAGTTTGGCACACATTACTTATTTGTGTCTTTGCTCTTTTGAGAGTTATTCACATATAAGGGAAGATCTAAAATTCTATGTATTTCTTGGGCTTTGCAGCATGAATTTTATTTTATTGAATCATATCCTAGTTACACATTAACTTCAAAAGAATATGATGCTAGGGGTTTGATAATTCTCAACACCCCATTACAATATATCTTTAGTTTTGTTTTTAATGTAATATTTCACATCTACATTATTTATTCCACCTACCCTGTTTCCCCAAAAATAAGACCTAGTTCTAATGCGTCTTTTGGAGCAAAAAATAATATAAGACCTGGTATTATATTATATTATGTTATGTTATATTATATTATTATATTATACTATATTATTATTATATTATATTATAAGTCCCAGTCTTATATTATAGTAAAATTAGACCAGGTCTTATATTAATTTTTGCTCCAAAAGATGCATTAGAGCTGATTGTCTGGCTTGATCTTATTTTTGGCGAAACACGGCATTTTCACTTCAGGCATTCAGCTATGCTAATGAAACCAGCCACTGATTTCATATAAATCACCTTCGGTTTCTGGTGAAAGGTATGACTATTAATTGTATCTAATTCCCCTATCATGAGAGGGCCTATCCCAAAATTCAAGTTTACATTTAAATTCAGAGGGTATTTACTCATCTACTCTATGTGATGAGGAGTATATGACCTTGTTTCTGCTCTGAAGGAGCTGTAGGTTTACACATGTAAACATTTTGGCTGGCAGAATATAATGATATACGCACAAGTAATCAAAGAAAGGAGAGATCAGTGTCCGTGTAGGTGGGCATAAATGTTTCATGGAGTAAGATAAACTTTATTAGAGCCTGGAAGCATAGGTAAACAAAATGAAGATAAAAGTTAAAATTCTTAAAGCCCAAAAGAATCTACATTGCATAGCTCCTGCTATTCTCTTGCATATACAGGTCCAGCTGTGACCTCAGAGCAGAGCCTGGTAACATGCTTATCCTCATGCCCAGAATGCTCTTTCCACTCTTTCATCTGGTGAACTCATTGCCTGGGACATATTGTTATTGTTAGTTCCCAATAAAGATTTCCCTTGAGAGTACCATTTCCAAAATTTAAACAAGCTCCTTTTGTAACATTCTAATGTCGGGCTTATTTTTCCTTAACAGCACATAATACATGATATAGTTATATACTTAGTCATGTGATAATTTGTGTACCACAAATTCTCATTCAACTGAACCACTCATGAGATCAATATCTGTTTTATTAATCTGTGTTCTTTATCTTTAGCATTGGAATTGTGCTTGGAACATTGGAGGCATTCAATATTATTTGAGTAAATAAAATGGGAGAAAACAGAACTCGAACGAATGTAGTAACAGGTCTTGCCAATTGCATTAAAATATAGAAGAAATACCATGGAGTTGGATACGGGCCATCTTTGACATAGATCCTTGCTGTGTGACATGCCAACTGTGTGACAGTGTTGACTCTCTCTGGCCTTCCACTTCATAGATAAAATGGGCATTGTCATCCTATCTTGTAGGCTTGTTATAAATATTGAATGAAACAATGGATACGAAATGCCTAGAACATTGCTTAACATACAGTAAGGGTTTCTGATATTTATATATTAGTATTAATTACATAATGATGTGCTTCCAATATTTATTAATAATAATAGTTTGAAATAGTTAAATTTCAAATGCAAGCCAATATACCCAAAGGATTTATTCAGCATTTATTGTTCATATGAACTTAATTTTCCCCAAGTGACTTTCAACACCCTAAAAATTAACTTAATAAGCATAAACTTTTACTAGACTGTTTCTTCTTTTTGTCTAACTATATGACTTGGTTACATGTGGTAGTTTTCAATTTTAAAACTTGTAATAATTGAAGATAACAGTGTAACCCAGGTCTCAGAAAGCCTGGATTGCCTGTTTGCCTAGTATATGACAAAAAGACGGTCAGAAAAAAAGAATGAAAATGTGTGTTTCTCAGAGAAAGAGAGATGAGCGAGAAAGATGCTAAAGAGATTGAATCTCTTGAGAAATTATGAAACTGAAGGATTGGATCTAGTCAGCCACCCATGAGATCTATGGCTCATGATTCTCAGAGACACTATTAGAATATTGGCTACGAGAGTTCCTGTCCCTTGTCCAAAACTCCTAAATTGGGTCTATTTTCTAATGAAATACACAGCTTTCTGATAGAGCAATAATGACTATCTTACATTTTGCATGAAATTTGAGAAAGAATATTACCCATTTAAATCACATAATTTTCTTAGTCATTTTTAGGCAGTGAAATTGCATGATACACATTTTGTTCAGAATAAATGTACAATAAAATCTGTCCTATATCAACAATTTTGGTGTAAACAAAATAAATGTAAAACAGTGTGGAGATATACATATGTTAAATTAGAATGTCATAGAAATTACCTATATATCAGGAAAATGTTACAAGTTTATAAATATTTACCCACATTTGTTTTGTAGAAAATGTTCATTCAAATCCACAGGTACTTGGGAGCTTAAATTAGCATTAAGATAAATGGAAAAATATTTCTATCAATTTAAAATAGTTTATTGCCTAAATCCCTGATCTGGCAGCTTCTTGACAGAAATATTAATTTTACATATTTAGAGCTGAAGTGAATACTCATGGATATGGAATATCTTACATTTTAAACCTTTGATTTATGGCAAATGTGGTTTTTTTAAAAAATTAACTTCCACTGCAAAGCCTAATCAGACTTTCAGTTTCTCCTTCATTAACACTTCTCCCTCATTAAAACCTGCATCACTTCCAACTCTGGCTTATCATGGGATAATATTTTTTTATCTTCTTTTTAAATCCAAAGAATTGTTGCTATTAAAAAAACAGTTCATAGAAAGTTGATAAAGTTGAAAAACTTTGATATGTAAAACAAATAGTAGTTCCACAAAAGGAATAAAAATGTAGTTAATATTATACCGGGAATGCCCAAAAAATGTATACGAGTGGTCAACGTTGCTCAAGCAGTAGTTCGATGCTGATGGTAACCACTTTGAGCACCTTTTATAATTATGTGACTTCTATCCATCTTTTGTTATCGGAATATGAGTATATTGAGTCTTACAATTTTAATACAGCTTTCCTTTCTTAAAATGTGTATACATTTTTGACACCCTCTGTATATTATCATAAATCATAAATGATGACTACAACAGTGATTTAAGTTAATAAATTTGGAGATGGAGGCCAAATCTGTTTTTTTGGGTTTTTTTTAAGTATTATTTTAGACTATTCAGATTGGGGTAAAGTTAAGGCAAAATATCTCCATATATAGGTGGCAACATTGGTATAGTGCCATTCTCTGATACAGTCTTTATAACTAAACTCAGGTAAAACACCCAAATAGAGTGCAAAAACGGAAAGATTTTGAAGTCAACAAGGAGAAAAATAGGATTTATCAGAAATTTATACAAAAACAAAATTTTAAATGTATGGCAATGCCACGTGTATATCCAAAACTTCTATGCTTGAAAATATCTGGAAATCTTAACAATCTATATGAATTGAGCATTGACTAGAAAAACTATGCAGTTGCTTCTTAAGCAGTATATTTTCAATTTTTTTATTATCAGGAGTAGAACTTATTTTTCGTTCATGTTTGAAATTCCTGGGAGTGCACTCTCAATTAGAATTCAGTAACTATTCAGGTTACAGTTTTAATTGTTAGATACTAAGCTAGTAAAGCACTCCCGGTAAAATTTACTTTGACAGATTGAGTTTTACATCCATTCTTGAAACAAGAGAACTCTTAACTACAAGATATATTCCAAAGTTGCAATGAAGTGGAAATTGATCCTATTGGTTGAATATTTTTCTTGTTTACCCTAACTAAAGTAACACTGAGGAGGGTTAGATGATGGTAAGAGAAAGATACATACATTTTAAAAAGTGAAAAGACAAACGACAAAATTTATTGGAAATCCAATGGCATAAACTTGTTTAGGAAGTGTTCCCCAAGCCTGCTCTATTCCTGGGATCTGTGCATTGTTTATATCTACACATGTAAGTGAGGAAAAAATTCTCCAGTCCAAATGTGTCCCTGTGAGTAAAATAAAAGATGCTTTTTTTCCCCCATTTGGCAAGAATGTACTGCATGAATCCTAATAATGGTTATTTGTCTGATTTAACAGAAAAGAAAAAAGATTGATCTCCAAGATTCATAAAGGACAATCTGACAAAGAACTAAACTCCACTATTTTCAGGAAATATATTTTACCATATATAATTCTATTGGTCAATAAAATACTTCTAATGTAAAAATAGAGACATCAGAGGGCAAAGTTGTACTAAGCCATATAAAATATATAGAAATAACAACCCTCAACTAAGGAGCTCAATAAAAAATTAAATCCCTTTACACCATTACAGAGGAAAATAAAAGAAGACTTGAATAAAGTCTTGGATAGGAAGACTAAATATTTTTCAAATGACAGTTCTCCCCAACTTAATTTATAGGTTAAACACAGTTTGTAAATTATCATGGGGTTTCTTCCTTCTTTTTCCAATTGAAAAATCTTAGAATGGGAAGAAATATTGTTCCTAAAATGATCAGTAAGAATTTTCTTGCCCTTTCAGCTACTAAATCATATTGTAAAATTATAACAAAACAGGTATATTAAATAGTGAAAATTTACAAAATAAAAAAAAAAAGCTTTAAAATATGAAAGAATTTCTAATCTCTGGGTATGGAAGAACTATTTTAGGCATACAACAATGGGAGATAAAATAGTTATAAATGGAAGATAAAACAATATAAAATATTGACCAGCTTAGCAATATACATATACATTTTTTAAAATCTTTAAAAATCAAGAACAAATAAAATTAAAAGGTAAGCGAAAGCTGGTAATGTATGTGTAACTTAGTATGAGCTTTCATTAATGTGCAAAATATATTGCCAGCAATACCAAAGACTCCTGTCAAATCAAGAATTTATGAATACTCAAAAGAAGAATTGCCAATGTGCATCAGCAGTTAATTCCTAGAAAAATGCAAATACACAATTAAGTTGTAAAACATTCAGCCTCACTAGTAATCAAAGCAAGTTCATCATAGTCACAATGAGGTTTCATTTTTGTTCATCAAATTGGCAAAGATTAAAAATTAAATATCCATCTTTTTCAAGAATTAGGGAAAATGGACACCCTGTATATGGCTGATAAGAACATAAATTTAGTGGACAATGTGGAATAATATATTTCTTGGAAATTGAATATTTCTATTTCTATTCCTATTTTTACCTCTGCATAGACATGTAGTGGGTCATGACAAAGTAAAAATAAAATTAAACAGTGTCAGAAGAATTATTTGTACTTCTAGATCTGGGAATAACTAACCAAATAATTGAGTACTTCCAATAGCTTCTCTATGCTTAAGTTTTATCATTAACTAAGGGATAATCCCTGATCATTATTCTAATTCCAGTGTGGTCATTCCCACTATACTTCACTTTTGTAAAATTGAATAGTCCTGTTCTCTATGACACAGTTTTAATTATTCTTTCTTTTCCAGCTTACAACTTTGTGGGTTTTTTTTTCATTTCTAGTTACCTAAGATGTAAAACACAGTAGCTTACTCTTTGTTGGCTTTCTAGATCATGGTTCCTTCTCTCTCCAGGTTTATAACACATTATTGCGAAACCGTTTTTATACTAATCTCTTCAAACTGTCACCTATTTCAGTGAATCTCCTTCGCCTCAGATAAAATACCAGCTTCTGAATTTACCTTCAAAATGATGAAGCTACACTTATTTCCCTTCTTTCTCATCTCCTCTTTACCTCATTCCTCACCATACCTCTTTTACAAATCCTTTCTCCAGTCAAGCATCATTTTGCACGTGTTGCCCAATTCACCCCTGTTCTATCTTTCCGTTCCGTTACGTAAAAGTGCAACAGCTCTCTTCTTCAAACATTTGTTCTCAATTAACCCCATTTCTCCTCTGACCTTTTCAAAGGGCACTGAGAAACCTTTTCAACTCAATGTACCAAGTAATAAGCAATCTTGCTAACTACTCATATTATCAAGTTCATAGCACAGAAATACTGTCAATCACAGAAAAAATTAAACTAAAATATGAAATAAATCTGGAAACACCCAGGTCTTGGTCTAAGTTTTATCCCAGATTTTCTTTTAAGGATAGATCCTCCCTGAGAAGAGCTGATAACTTACCCTAAGTGATGCAGCAGCAGACCTGACAAGCTTTCTAGCTCTCCTGAGATTCTAGTAGACGGAATCCTTCCAGTTTATTTGATATCTAATAAATGTACTGGTTTTATTTGGTTGATCTGTATTTTTAATTAAAAATATGTACAAATGCCAACTATCTAATAATTTCAGAATTTAAAAAAAATCAACAAATGTAAATTCATTGGTAACTTAATCAACTTAATTCATAATATGTTAATAGCTAAAAAGGACTTTATATGTACTCTAGGTTAAACATTATTTTATAGATGAGGAAATTGAGACCCACCAAAGTTAAGATATTTATAGAAGTTCCCACTGCTTTTAGGCAGAAAACCAATATTCGGGCCTCATTCTCCCAATTCCCAGTTACACCATGCTTCTTCATTTTCTGTCCTTTAATATACTGTTAGGATGTAAGCAAAATAATCACTTTATCACAATTCCTCTGAAGCTGATCTCTGAATGTAAAACTCACCATTAGATGTCGACTTGCACTTGTTATTGGAAAAAGGCAAGAATAGTTTTATTATAACTAGAAACCCAAAGGTACACATATTCATGTTGGTGCAACATGATAGGATTTATATTAACAAATTATTCTCAACATGTCAACCTTGCCTGTTACCACTTTACCTGTGAAGTAAACTGGTAAAATTTGAGCTTTTAGCTTTTAAGATCAGTAATAAACAGCTAGACAGTTATTAGGGAAATTATTTAGAGATAGTTACAGTATATTTGGAACACATAAAAATTTTTATTAAAATTGTTCTCCATAGCTATTTCTGTACAGAAGTAGCCTGCTTATGTTAATTAAATAATCCAATGCAGGAGTTTGAAGACATATGCCTAATACAATTTTTAATCACGTAAGTAAGCTGCACACCATAAATAATTGTTTTTATATTTTATACCTGCACATACTAGTGCTGAAAATTTACCATATCTTTCTCTAACATATCATCTTTAAGAAAATATCTTAAAGTCTATTCTTTGCAATTTTAATCCCTGGTATTTAAAATGAAGAAAGCAGAAACTTGGGAATCTGTTACATTTTTAACTGAATTTGCATACCTTAGTTGTAATTATGCGTACTATTCATTGATTGGTTACTGTCAGGCACTAGCTTATCAACTTATGTTAGATATTTAATCATTGAAAAGCCTCAATCTTCATGTCATAGATAAAGAAATTACTCTAAATCAAACAGCTAGTATTTTTATTTGATGACCCAGGTGTTGCTTATTCCAAAAACCCAGGCTCATGAAAAATGAAGTCATGTTAATTGATTACATCCATGTACCTGGTGCCAGTACCGACTGGAAGGAATGCAGAAGCAGACTCAATAGCATTTTATATTTCATAGACACATACATATTCTACTGTGATGTTACATATCTTTGAGCTTTATTCTATAATACAATTAAGTTAGTCAGAGATCATTTAATTTTATCAGGTCTTATTTTTAAGATTGGAAGGGGAGAATTACCAGTGCTCTCAGACCTTACCAGTGCTAATATTTATCAAGGCTAATTATTCCTCACTGTTCAGAAAAGATGTTCTGTGTACCCTCTGTGAGACCCTGTGAATCATAAGGTTCCCCAGTATGACAGAAGGATAGGCACTATTCCAGGCCTTGTGTGGCTACCAGGTACTCTTCTCTCTAATCCTTTCAGGTGTTGATTTTCCTAGCCTCAGATACTTTCCTTATGCACATTTCGTGTCACTAATATGCATGATCATTACGTGGCTGAATAGTGGAGGGGAATGGTCTACAGAGTTCTGGAGTTTTCTCTCTGTGAAGCTCTTCCTCTCTGATGCTCTGTCCAATAAGCTCTCACAGCCTTACTCTGCCTGGACTCTCAGCGGTAGATCTTCCCTTCAGGGAGCTCACTAAGCAAAGCTGGGATTCCCCCTCCATCCACCACAGCCTGGAAACTTACTCAGTGCAATAAGCCCAGCAATCGAAGATCTAACCACAGTTGTTTCTCATGTCTCAAGAATCATTTTCTTCATCACCTGACGTCCAGTGTTTTATAAGCCATCATATAATATATTTGGTATGCTTTTAGTTGTTTCAGTGGGAAGGGCACTGCTGTTCTTTTTTACTCCATCTTGGTCAGAAACAGAAGTCTTGTAATAAGATCTTAAGAGAAGATTTAAATACATCATCCGAGGTCCACTATTTTCCAGGTTTGATACTGATTATTCTTCCTACAAAACAAGTTTAATAAAGGAGACTCTTCATTGTATATTCAGAAACACCTTTGTGTGTTTCCTGAATTTTGTTCAGATAGAGCTTGGTGTGGTTTTCCACACCTTGGAATGTACTGTGCTCATACCCTGCCAGTCTTATTGGCTTCATTCTTCCTATTCCTTTTAAGTTGATGAAATTTTAACCACTAAGTAGGCCATGGAGAATACTTTCTATGCCAATTTCTCACATGAGAGTATATTCTCCACTCAGAACACATTGGAAAAAAACAAGTTTTTTGTTTACTCCCTGAATTGATAAGTTTTTCACTGGAACTTAGAATTTCTAAGCTTTATTAATTGGTCTAATTTCCTACTCCTCTGACTACCTTAACTTCTATGTGTGTGTGTTGGAGGGGGTCTGTTAAAGCATAACTCACAAGTCTTTAAAACCTTTTTCTCTGTATTTAGATGTATACTCATTCCAATCAATTTCAGCATTTACAATACTAAAAGTATTCTCTTCTTTTCAGATATCTGAGAATTTAACTTTATTTCAAGGATAAATAAGTATTCACTCGGACACCCCCTTCTTTTAATTTTGTCGAACATTTTTAGGTTTTTATAGTTGGAAGGTGTTTGCAATTAACATAATTGGCCATGGTCTAAAAATAAGGAATTTGTCTTTATATTTTCATACATAGGTTTTTTGTTTAATTTTTTTTACTGAATGTAATGTCAATATATATCAATTATGAATGATAACAAGCATCCCCACAGAACAAAAATTTAAAATATCCCAAAAAATAGTGACCCAAAGTCTATTGACTAAATAATTTATAAGCATAGAAGTGTGTTTGTTTTTCACCATTGAATATGACATTAGCTGAGGGTTTGTCATTTATGGCCTTTATTATGTTGTTACTTTCCTTCTATACCTGTTTTATTGAGTGATCTAATCATAAATGGATTTGTATCTTGTAAAATGTATTTTCTGCATCTATTGATATGATCATATGCTTTTTTTCCTTTATTATATTAATGTGGTGTGTCACATTGATCAACTTGAGGATGTTGAACCATCCTGAGCCACTGGAACGAACCCCATTTGATTGTGATACATAATCTTTTTAATGTATTGTTGTATTCAGTTTGTCAGTATTTTGTTTAAGATTTTTGTATCTGTGTTCATCAGAGATATTGGTCTGTAGTTTTCTTTTTTGTGTGTGTTGTTGGTGCCAGGTTTTGGTATCGGGGTAATATTGGTCTCATAAAAAGAGTTAGAAAGTATTGCCTCTTCTTCAATATTTTGGAAGAATTTGAGAAGAATAGGTATTAAATCTCCTTGGAATGCTTAGTAGAATTCACTAGTGAAGGCATCTGGTCCTGGAATTTTAATTTTTAGGAAGTTTTAATGATTGTTTCAATTTCCTTACTGTTGATTGATCTATTTAGATTTTCCAGTTTTTTTTCTGATTCAGTCTAGGAAGGTATTATATTTCTAAGAATATGTCCATTTCTTCTAGGTTATTGAATTTGGTGGTATATATCTTTTATAGTATTCTTATATAGTCTTTTGTATTCCTGTGGTGTCCATCATAACTTCTCCTCTTTCATTTCTGATTTTGTTTACTTGAGTCTTTTCTGTTTTTTCCTTAGTGAGTCCAGCCAGAGGTTTGTCAATTGTATTAATCTTTTCAAAGAACTATAAACTTCACTCTAACATCAGAAAAAAAGACAAGGATGCCCACTTTCACCACTGTTGTTCAACATATTACTGAAAGTCGTAGCCGGAGCAATCAGGCAAGAGAAGGGAATAAAAGGTGTCCAAATTAGGAATAAAGAAGTAAAATTGTAACTTTTTTCAGATGATATGAGTCTTTATATATAAAACCTTAAAAACTCCACCAAAAAATTATTAAAAGCAATAAACAAACATAGCAAAGTTGCAGAAAACAAAATCAATGTACAAAAATCCATTGTGTTCCTATATGTTAAAAATGAAATTTCAGAAAAAGAAATGAAAAAAAATTCCTTTTGTAATTGTAACAAAAAGAATAAAATACCTAGGGATAAACTTAACAAAGGATGTGAAGGACCTATACACTGAAAACTATAAGGCATTATTAAAAGAAATTGAAGAAGACACAAAATAACGGATATTCTGGGTTCATGAATTAGAAGAATCAGCATAGTTAAAATAGCCATATTACCCAAAGCAACATACAGATTTAATGCAATCCACATAAAAATCCCAATGGCATTTTTTAAAGAAATAGAACAAAAAAATCATGAGATTTGTATGGAACCACAGAACACTAAATAGCCCAAGCAATCCTGAAAAAACAAACAAAAAAAAGAACAAAAGCAGAGGTTTCACTTTAAATTATACTACAAAGAGATAATAATAAAAACCGCATGTTATTAGCAGAAAAATAGACACAGAGATCAATAGAACAGAACTGAGCGCCTAGAAATAAACCCACATATGTATAGGCAAACAATTTTCAACAAAGGAGCCAAAAACATCCAATGGAGGAAAGAAACCCTCATCAATAAATGGTGCTGAGAAAGTTGGAAAGCCACATAAAAAGCAAGAAACTAGATTGTTATCTGATACCCCACAGCAAAATTAACTCAAAAAGGACCAAAGACCTAAGTATAAGACCTGAAACAATAAATTGCATAGAAGAAAACATAGGTACTACATTTATAGACCTTGATCTTATAGAGGATTTTATGAATTTGACCTCAAAGTCAAGGGAAGTAAAAACCAAAATAAATGAATGGAACTATATCAAACTAAAAAGATTCTGCACAGCAAAATAAACCATCAACAAAACAAAAAGTCAACCAACTGAATGGAAAAAGATATTTGCAAACAAAACCTCTGATAAGGGGCTAATATCCAAAATATATGAAGACCTTATAAAACTCAATAATAATAAACCAAACAATCCAATTAAAAAATGGGCAGAGGACCAGAACAGACACTTCACTCAAGAAGATAAACAAATGGCCAACAGATATATGAAAAAATTCTCAACTTCACTAGCTATTAAGAAAATGAAAATCAAAACAATGAGATACCACCTCACACCTGTTAGAATGGCTATTATCAAAAAGACAAGTAATAACAAGTGTTGGAGCGGTTGTGGAGATAAAGTAATCCTCATATACTGTTGGTGGGAGTGTAAATTGGTGCAGCTGCTATGGAAACAGTATGGTTGTTCCTCAAAAAATTAAGAATGGAATTATCACATGACTCAGCAATTCCTCTCCTGGGTATCAACCCCCCAAAATTGAAAATATTCGCTATAAAAATATATGCTGTTCATCACAGCATTACTCACAGTAGCCAAGACATGGATACAATTGCAATTGCAGTGTCCTTCGGTAGATGATTGGATAAAGAAGATGTAATATATATAATATATATATGTATATATATATTATATATATTATATATATTCACACACCCACACACCCACCCACCCACACACACACACACGCACATATGTGCGTGTGTGTGTGTATATATATATATATATATATATATATATATATGTGTGTGTGTGTGTGTGTAAATATATATATATACACAATGGAATAGTACTCAACCATAAGAAAAGATAAAATACTGCCATTTGCAACAACATGGATGGACCTTGAGATTATCATGCTAAGCAAAATAAGTCAGACAGAAAAAGTCAGGAACTATGTGATTTCACTCATATGTAGAATACAAAACTGAAAGTAATAAACAAAGAAGACAAACAAAAACTCATAGACACAGACAACACTACAGTGGTTAGCAGAGGGAAAGGTGGGATAAGTACAAGAGGGTGAAGGGGATCAACTATATGGTGACAGAGGAGATTTGACTTTGTACACACAATGAAATATACAGATTATGTATTATAGAATTGTACACTTGAAACCTATATAATTTTATTAACCAATAAATTTAATAAAATTGAAAAAACAGTGTTTGGTTTACATATATGTGTGTGTGATCTATAAAATGATTCTTTTGATATTTTAAAACGAAAAGGGAAAAAAAAATTCAATGAAAATTCCTAATTGTAAGTTAAGAAAGAAAAGGATTGAACTAATTTTAATGAACTGTCAAAGGGTTAATTTTTAACCTCAGCTCAGCAAAAGCCCAAAGAATCCAATTAACTGTTGAAAATAAGTTAATAATATTTACTATATTAATGAATTGATGTGCATTATTTCTAAACAGAAGGTGGAGAAATACCAACTGAAGCCAAGAAGAAAAATAGATTCCAACCTTAGCAAAATACAATCTTATAAGTAGTAGAAGAAATATGATATGAAACAGAATAAAATTAGGGTAAAGACATCTCTGATAGTAATACACACAAAATAAAGTTGAATAAAAGGTATTTAATAAATTTTGCCTAGTGATAAAAAATTCATAGCATGAGAAATTCTTGTTTTGTTTATTACTCATAAAAGTTATAAACCATTCGATGTCCTACACTTGAACAATTCCGTTTTGATAAATAAAAGAATCATAAATCAGTTAATTTTTTATAAAAGGTGCAGATTTTATAATAGTATCTGTAACCAAAAAGATAAAACTTGAATTTGAGGTCTTAAAATATATTTCAAATGAATACACTCCTACATGTAATATGCGCACATGGATATATTTGTCTTTAAATTTTTATATGTAATAATAATCTATGAAGTATTCCAGCCTATTTTGTTTTCTTCAAATAATTTTCATTGAGGTAAATGTTTGTATATAATTTTAAGATTATTATAACTATGATCACCTGTGAGTTTCAAACTCTTTTACGGCTCCCCAGGAACGAGTTTCAAAGTCATTTTGACAAAAGACTTCACTCAGGTGACATTTGCTTTACTATTTCTGATGGAATTTGATATCACACAAGTACTACTAGCTTTTCTGAAAAATTCTGAGAAATGCAAACTCATGAACAATTAACAAGCCAAATAACAATTAAATTAAAAGGGCAATATTATTTTCTTGAATAACAAATTGTGGAAAATAAAATTAAAATGTGCATATTGGATGTAGACATTTTGTTGAAGATTTTTTTTTTTTTTGAGTTAAACCTTATAGCTGTCATGCAAGACTCTACCTGAGTCTTTACAGTTCATATTTTAACAGCAAATTTACTTCCAAGGATGTGCCTTAACAAAATAATCAATGATGATTTGTGTAAGATAATATTCAGTTTCATATACCAGTATTCATAATAACAATTTTAAAAACAACCTAGATATTAGACATGATTAAAAATTACAGAGTTAGAAAAGATACTCAAGGGCAATTGGAAGCACACAGGAAGGTGTCACAGCAGCCCACTGGAGGCTCGTCTTGGGTCAGGAGGGCAGCTGAACAGGACTGACCTGGAGTGGTCAAGAGTTAGGCTACACAGAATGCACTAGACTTGGGCTGCAGGGTCTCTGCCTGGGACATGCATCTCAAGGGCCTGACTCTTTGGAGTGTCTTTCTTTGCAGTGCCATCCAAAAAGAATGCTTCAAGCCTCGACCAGGAACCAGGGATACCTGTCTCTGTTTCTCCCTTTACAGACATTCTCTAACCTTCTATTCATCCTCAGTTCCACATGGGATAAACCAGATACCCCAAGGACCACAAGGACTGATGTCTATGGGGTCATCCCTGGACCCCATAGCTTCTTTGTGGTTTCAGGACAGCATGGTTTCAGTTGGTGAGAGGATCACTCCCATGGGGGCCATATTTCTTTCACTGAATTGGGGGAGATCCATGCCTAAGAAAGATGATCACATGCTGAGTTCTACCCTTTAAACCAAGTAGAGTTCAGGGCAGCTGACAGTTCATTTGTTTGAACCAGTGTTGCCAGTATACTGGCTCTTGCTCTTTTGTCTCCTTATCGCCATGCTGCCATTGATCTATATTATAGCACCTGAGGGCTGTGGAAAGTCCACTGCTACTGATATCTCTTCACAGGTTTCCCATCACATGTGAGGCATTCTTCCAGGAGTCTCAGCCTATCTCCTCCAAGGGCATTCAGGACCATCAACAAGTCTTTCCAACCCATGTGCTCACTTACTTCTGAATGATGTGATGTCATGCTTCTCCTGGTTGGGCTTAAGACATATCAGGTGACAGACAGACATTACTTTTCCAAAATGGGACCATTCTTTTTTCTCTGTCCAGAAACGCTCACCTACATTCCCCACTGGTTGCATTAAGTGGAAGGAAGGAAGGCAAGGAATGTGGTCGCCACTTTAAGGGATTTTGTTATATAATTGTAGTGATTACAACCTGAGAAGATAGGATTAGAGGATAAGCTGTTCTATATTTTTACTAGAAATTCTGTATGGTAGGTTTCACATAACGAGAAAGTGAATCCCTGTTCACATTTTTCCTGCACACTCTGGGTAAAACTTACATTTCTAGTTACTATCAATGAAACATAGCAACAAACTTCCAGAGAGTCACTGGAAACGAGTGTTCATGAGCTGCAGGATAGATGATGCAATGTCATGAGGAATTATGGAATCAGCAATAGACAAGTGTTATTAAGGCACTGCAGAAATAAGACCATCTATATTGTTTTAGCACAAACAGCTTCAGAAGATCCATGGCATTGTAAATCATAATACATTGCTCCTTTTTTCCTGGGAAATAGGAAATTAACCAGGATTGGTGTATTTCACAGTAAAGAACAGGAAAAGCTGATTCTTTGATCTAAACAAGAAGAGGTAGAGTCTAGACAATGTGAAGAATACCTGCATACCCTGATTTGAAAATAAACAAATATAAATGTGCTTCTACTCATTTTTCTAATTTTTATTTGATATGTCTGTATACCTTACATGAACATGAATTTTCTAAATTGTATAATTCATATTATCTATATAGACTGAAGGCCACAAAAAATACTTTTCTGGAGTCCCACAAAACCTATTGATGGCTTTGTGGTTACACACACGGGGTTAAGCAAATATGAAAGTATATTGAATACAATGGGATACAGGCTTCTTACCCTGGGATAAAGGTGTTACAAATATGGAAAGAGGCAAATCTAGAACGGACCCTGTAGTGTTGCATTACAATTGAAGTTACTAGTATATCTCATGGATAAAAATTGAAATATGAATTGGATAGAGAGAAGGATGTTTATAGATATAAATGTGTGTCAGCAGGGGGCTGTATGCTAGCTTGTGAATTGTGAAAGACTCTGGAAAGTAACACACCAGTAGCAATGAGTGTACCTAGTACATAGATCTTAGATGTTAATTATATTTGTCAGTAAAATAATCCAGAGCTTCTTGAAAAATGGCTGATCCAGGCCTGAATCAGGGAAAATGCAAGGTGAACTTAAAATATCTTGTGCCAAAAGTAAGAAATCACTTAAAAATGATGGGGAAATGACAAAACAACATAGAAGTTAGATTAAAGGAGCCCCTAACAGCCAAATATGAAACAATTTGAGCAGAAAAAATGTAATGACAATAATGGATTATATCATATTGCTTAAATTAGAAATCCATAAATGAGTGAATATGTAAGTAAGTAAATGAATAAATAGACAAGAGCTTTCTTACAGTAAAGTGCCAACTAATAAATGTAGAAAGAATGGTAGAATCAGATAACAGAACTTGTAATCATCATAGTAAAAATTTAGGCAAGATAAAACTAACAATGGTTGATGAAATATTTGGAGAAAGTTGGATGAGGAGCAAAATTTTGTGTGCCTCAAAGTATTTCCTCATAAAATATTTATTATTTACAAAGGGAAAGCATGTAACTTTACAATGAAGATACCCAGAGATTCTATTTTCACTGAGTGATTAAAGTAAGGTGACTAATAATGCGACAAATCAACATTATGTGTTACAATGGAAGGACACAATGACAAAATGCCACATAAATTCTGTGATATACTAGGCAAAAGTACATACCTGGGTTTAATCATGAGGAAACATAGAACAAAGCCCTTGAAGATTGAGTTATATCAAGTAATGTTCATCATGAAGAAAAACAAAAATAAAGAATGATAGTTCATGTTCTGCTTTTTGCTATCAGTTCTTCTGTTTTTTCTTTTATGTTTTGACTTCCTTGGATATGGACAGTCTCTTTCTTTCTAATAGAGCTAAGCCTTTTTGTTAACATAGTCATCCTTTCTGAAATCTATTATTATTGTGTTGTAGTAACCTGTTACAAGTTGAAGAAGTTCTCCTGTCCAAATAAGTAATGTGTGCAATGCTCATTCCTTAGGGGATCAAAGCAGTTTTGATCCAACTGAATGGCATCTGATAGAAACATTTAGCAGGACTAAATCAGGCCATACCAAGTTAGAATAGGAGTTCAGGGATCTATCTCCCACTGAAGAGTAAGCAGGAAAATCACCTGAGTGGACATTATGTTAAGGATCAGAGATCTTTCCCAAAGAATAACAAATACCAAAAAAAAAAAAAAAAATGTATCCACATTAGCTGGAACAGAATAGAATGGACAAGATAGAATGGCATTCTTTCTCTAATTTAACATTGCAAAGCATCACCTTTAAAGAACTCAATAAGAATGTAGATTCACCTACCTCCAGAAATTTAGATTCAGTAACGTGGTGTGGAATTCAGGAAACTTCATTATTATCAAGCTCTTAGGTGATATTTTCTCCACATTATATTAGAGAATTAATGCAATAACAATATCTTGAAAAACTCATCCTGCTATTGTTAATGTTGACAACTTCCCTGGGTTTTGTAATTTCTGGGAAAGATCTCTGATCCTCTGCACAACTAATTACTGTGCTTCCTCACGAGTTCAAGAGAAAGGGCTGAGGATGCAGATAATGGACCACACTTTGAAAAGCACTGCCTTATAGGATTGAAGAGTGCATATATATATCCGCTGCATCCCATATCTCAACACACTGGAAATATTATTAGTTATGCCCAGTTGCTGAGCAATGAATATCTGAGATCAAGAGCCAACTTCTCTCTGTGGCCTCCTATCGGAGTGCCTCCGCTCCCAGCCTTCCTCTGGCATCTAGTCCCAGGAAAACAGTCTCTGACAAAGTCTCACTTACCGCCTCCTTGGATGTTTCATAACCCTTTACCCCACATTATCAGCACACCAGATTTGTTTTCTACATCATTATCATACTATATATTTTTTTACTTTAGTATTTCACAAAATTGGAAGACATTCACCTTAGAGACAGCAGGATCTATTACAGTGTCTGTTACCCTTGAATTATATGTTAATCACAAAAAGAACCACTCACGTGCCCCTCATGTGCCTCACATATGCCCCTCTATTTGTTTTATATTTTGGGGCAACAAATTACACAAAGTTAGCTTAAAACAAAGCACACTTTCCATGGGAATCTTGCATAATTCAGCTGGGTTTTCAGTTCAGGGACTCATAAGGCTGAGGATATCCTTATCTGGAAAATCAACTAGGTGCTTCCAAGCTCCCTTACATTGTGAAAAAATTCATTTTCTTGCAGTTGTCTGACTGAGGTCCTTGTATTCTTTCTATCTGTTGATCAGGATCTGCTTTCAGTTGCTAGAGGTTATTCTAGGTCACCCGTTGTCCTTTCTCTTATATTTTGAGTCTCCCTGATTTCTTCTTTCTCTCATCTCTAGACACTCTTTAAAAAGGATCACCTGATTAGGTGAGGTAAACCTACACTTAAGACAAGGGAATTATAAAGTGTGCTCCCACCCAGGGTAAATCATCTTGGGGACTATTTTAGAATTTTGCCTGCCACAAATCTTAATAAATGAAGTTTTTAGAGTGTTTGTTCCCCTTTGTGGGTCATTCGAATTTATATGTTTTTCTGTAGTCAGAAAAACAACCAATCAAGGCAATGAGACGAGGTTAGAAAATTAAGGTTGTGAACTTGTTGCAACATTATTGCTAACATTTTTTGATATCAGAGGGATTATTCATTATGCATGTGTACAGACTGGACAAACAGTTAACCAAGTTTACTATTTGGAAGTGCTAAAAAGGCGGCGTGGAAAAGTTAGACGACCTGAACTTTTCACCAACAATTCATGGCTCTTGCATCATGACAATGCACCAGCTCACAAGGCACCATCTGTGAGAGAGTTTTTAGCCAGTAAACAAATAACTGTATTGGAACATGCTCCCTACTCACCTGATTTGGCCCCCAATGACTTGGTTCTTTACCCAAAGATAAAGGAAATATTGAAAGGAAGACATTTTGATGACATTCAGACATCAAGTATAATACAATGACAGCTCTGATGGCCATTGCAGAAAAAGAGTTTCAAAATTGCTTTGAAGGGTGGACTAGACACTGGTGTTGGTGCATAGCTTCCCAAGGGAAGTACTTCGAAGGTGACCACAGTGATATTCAGCAATGAGGTGTGTAGCACTTTTTCTAGGATGATTTCCAGAATTTAATTCTCATACCTCATATAATCAGTAAATTATGTCCTAAATGAATTTTCTTTACCCAAGGCTAGAAAACCTCAAAGTCTAGTGCTGTAGCAATATATGTCCACACAGAAAGAAGAGAAGTAACTGTTAAAGATTCTTTTTACTTTACGGGAGCTAATAGGAGGAAATTGATGGCTGACATTTGCCCTTTCCTTTCCTTGTGTAGGTAATAATAAACTAGCTTTGACCAGGCACTAATATATCCATCATTTGAGTCCATCTTAAATGAATTATATGAGATTTACTATTTCTTCCAATTTACAAATGATGAAACTTAAGCTAGGAGATATATTGAATATATGTTTTTATTTTTTTAATAAGTGTCTATCATTTAAAAATAGATATAACTACTTTTGAATTAAGTTTCTATTGATATATTTGTTTTTTATAACCTTTTTTGATCTTCCCAGAAAACCACATTTAAGTTATGTGTTAAAGAGATTAAAATACAGATTGTCTTCTTACTGTGTTTGCTCATAAATCCATGTTTTAAAATGGACTATGTTATCAGCTGTAGCAGTGTACAATTGAAGGTGAACTTTGTAAAAGAATAAAGATATCATTTTGCTTCCAAAAGACAGTAATGTGTTCACGGTGACACAAAGGAATTCATGGGATCTAACACCTTTATACTCTCAAAGAAATGTTTATAACTCAGATCAATTAGACATGTTAATAATGTTTCACTAAGTCGAAACATAGAATTTGAATGTGTATAATTAATTATGCATAAGTAATTAACAAAATTTAACAGTTGAATTATTCTTTTATAGGTGTGCTTATTAATATAAATGTAGGAAAGTACTTGTCAGTAAATATAAATATGCATGCAAAACCAATTTTTTTAGACTACATATTAGACTAAATAGACACTTACATCAATGATATGTTATTCTACACAAAAGAAATTTTAAAGTACTTTACTCATTGGACAAAATGTACTTATGTAAAATTTAGTGAGAAATAGTTTTCACTTAATGTGTATGTATTAAAAAAACAACAACACTTCACGTAAACTAATTCCCACAACAGAAGCAAAAATAGAACAATATATGAACTGAGATCTACTTACTATTCCTTTTATAAAGAATCATTTATAAACTTTAATATGATTTCCATTTCAACATTGCCAATATTAGTAGAGGAAAGTATACAAAATGTCTTGACTAAACTTTTCTTTCTTTGCTGAATTCAACAAATGGAAATAGAATCTCAATTCTAGGGATTTCATTAAAAGTTTACTAAACAAATTTCTTAATTGAAATAACAAAAGATTAATTAAGGATACTTAAGGCATAAACTCTATAATCTTTTAATTTAAAGCTGATTAGTTTTGATACCCAGATCATGACATTCACCACTGCATATTTAATAAACAAACATTAATTTGTTTTGTTTACCATGACATTTATAGTATTTTTGTAAAGCAGGCCAATTTTTGATGTCTGCTCTTTTTGGCAACTCTTCATGATTTTTTTTTTTCTCTTTATTTTGTTTTTTTAAGATTTTTATTAAAATGTAGTTAACATTCAATATTATATTAGTTTCAGGTATACACCATAGTTAATTCAACAATTAAATACCTAAAGAAGTGATCACCTTGATAAGTCTAGCAACCGTCTGACACCGTATCACACTATCATAACATTATTGGCTATATTCCCATACTGTATATTATGTCCTCATTAATTATTTGTTTTATACTTGGAAATTTGAATCTCTTATTCCCCTTCACTATTCCCTCTCTTTTAAAATTTTTCAATTACAGTTGGCATTCAATATTATTTTATATTAATGTCTAACAGCATAGTGGTTAGACATTTATATAATTTAAGTAGTGATTTCCCAGACTAGTCTACTACCCATCTTGCACTATACATAGTTATTACCATATTATAGACTTATATTGCCTATGTGTTACTTTACATCCCCATGACTATTTTGAAAAGATTAATTTGTACTTCTTAATCCCTTCACATTGTCCCCCAAACCCACTCCCATCTATCACCCCAATAAATCTAGTATCAATCTGACACTATACATAGTTATTACAATATTATTGACTATATTTCTTATGCTATACCGAACAACCCTATGATTATTTTGTAACAACTTTGTCCTTCCTAATCCTTTACCCTTTTTCACCCCACCCTCCTTAACCACTTTCCCCCCAATCTGGAAACCATTGAATGTTCTCCATCTATGAGTTTGTTTCTGTTTTATGTGTTTGTTTATTTTGTTCTCTAGATTCCTCATATAAGTGAAATCATATGGCATTTGCCTTTCTCTATCTGACTTACATTTCATCTGGTTTTATGACACAGGGTCTCAAAGAGTCACCAGGGTAGGATGAGTTGGGTTTACCAGGTTAATGTAGATTTTGGTTTGGTGCCATGCTGAGCCTGTAACTACTCAGCAAGTCCTAGAGCACACCGAGGCCAACTGCTGCCCTCCGGAATAAAAAGAGAGTGCCAAAAAATGTATACACAGTTTAAGATAGGAAAAAACTCTATTAATATTATGCAGATGACAACCACTTTGAGCACCTCTTGTAATTGTAGAAGTCAAATGTGACTTGTATTCATCTCTTGTTACCAGTATATATTGAGTATTACAATTTTAATGCAGTTTCTTTTTTAAAATGTGTATATATTTTTGGCACCCTCTGTGTATATATATATATATGTACTCATACATATTCAGATATTGATACACACACACACACACACACACACGTAAATGTAGGACAATTAAGTTTGAGAACTCATCCTAGAAAAAGTGCTACATACCTCATTGCTGAATATCACTACAGTCACCTTCGAAGTACTCCCCTTGGGAGAGTATGCACCAATACCAGTACATAGTGCACCCTTCAAAGCAATTTTGGAACTCTTTTTCTGGAATGGCTATCAGAGCAGTCGTCGTATTACCCATGATGTCATCAAAATGTCTTCCTTTCAATATTTCCTTTATTTTTAGGTACAGAAAGAATTCATTGGGGGCCAGATCAAGTGAGTAGGGAGGGTGTTCCAGTACAATTATTTGTTTACTGGCTAAAAACTCCCTCACAGTCAGTGTCGTGTGAGCTGGTGCACTGTTGTGATGCAAGAGCCAAGAATTGTTAGTGAAAAGTTCAGGTCATCTAACTTTTTCACGCCGCCTTTTTAGCACTTCCAAATAGTAAACTTGGTTAACTGTTTGTCCAGTTGGTACAAATTCATAATGAATAATTTATCTGATATCAAGAAAAGGTTAGCAACATCATTGCAACAAGTTTGCGAAATTAATTGTTGAACTTGTATATATACTTGAACATATATACTGAATTATTTCAGCGACAGAGTATAAAAAGTGGAATATGAATCAATTGAAGAAGGATTAACATCACTAAAAACAGAGTGACACTTCTAAGGAACTAGCTAGGATGCTTTGCCCTCCCACATTGGAATTAATTAATTTCTATCTTTTTTGTCATCTATAACACTATTTTAGATCTATATAGCAGAATTCACAATTTGCCTTAGAATTTCTCATACACATATCTGTCCCCTCAATATTTTTCATGCCCTTGGATGACAAGAACTACCATGTTTCCCAGAAAATAAGACCTAGCTGGACAATCAGCTCTAATGCATCATCTGTTGGCACAAAAATTAATGTAAGACCCTGTCTTATATTATATTATGATATATAAGACCGGGTCTTATAGTAAAATAAGACTGGGTATTATATTATATTATTATATCATATTATATTATATTATATTATATTATATTATATTATATTATATTATATTATATTATATTATATTATATTATATTCCCAGTCTTATAGTAAAATAAGACCGGGTCTTATATTAATTTCTGCTCCAAAAGACTCATTAGAGCTGATCATCTGGCTAGGTCTTATTTTCGGGGAAACACGGTATGTCTTATTTATCTTTGTTTCTCCCACAGTGCCTGGCATAATATTATCTAGAATAAGTGCTCATTTAATATTTTTTTATTAAAACATTTAACAGGTTAGCATCTATATACATCATTAATTCAAATTAATTTAATCAGAAGTTCTTGTTGTCTAGGAAATAATGTTTTGACTGTTTTGTCCCAATATGTCATTTTGTCCCAATATCATCCATTATGAAATGGTGATCAGATTCTAAAATGTGAACATCAGAATAAACATAAAGTTTCTACATCATCATAAGAATTAATTTATGAGCAAAGGTTTAGTTTGTTTTGGTTTTTAAATTGATTTTTTTGCTTACATGACAAGAATAAATTTGAAGACATTAAACTCAAATGATTATTTTCATTGACTAATAACACTAGATATGATTTAGTTTCATTCTTTTGCACGTGGCTTTCCAATTCTTTTAGCACTATTAGCACTATTTATTGAAGAGACTGTTTTTTTCTCCATTGTATGTTTTTGGTTTCTTTATCAAAAATTATCTGTCCATATTTTTGTGGGTTTATTTCTGCGTTCTCAGTTCTATTCCATTGGTCTGTGTGTCTTTTTTTTTTTTTTTTTTTTTTTTTGAGATTACCATACTGTTTTGATTATTGTTGCCCTATACTACAAGTTGCAATCAGGGAGTATGACATTTCCAGCATTGTTCTTTTTTCTTAGGATTGCTTTGGCTATTCAGGGGTCTTTTGTGGTTCCATACAAATCTCATGATTTTTTTATCTATTTCTTTAAAAAATGCCATTGGGATTTATGGGGATTGCATTAAATCTGTATATTGCTTTGGGTAATATGGCCATTTTAATTATGTTGATTCTTCCAATCCATGAACATGGAATGTCTTTCCATTTCTTTGTGTCTTCTTCAATTTCTTTTAAAAATGTCTTATAGTTTTCAGTATATAGGTGTTTCACATCCTTGGTTAAGTTTATTCCTAGCTATTTTATTCTTTTTGTTGCAATTGCAAAAGGAATTGTTGTTGTTGTTTTTTAATTTCTTTTTCTGAAATTTCATTCTTAGTATATAGGACTGCAATGTACTTTTTTTGCACATTGATTTTGTAGCTGGCAACTTAACTGTATTTGTTTCTAATAGCTTTTTGGTGGATTCTTTAGGGTTTTCTCTATATAGCATTATGTCATCTGCAGAGTGACAATTTACCTTCTTCATTCCCAATATGATGCCTTTTATTTCTTTCTCTTGCCTGATTGCTCTGGCTAGGACTTCCAATACTATGTTGAAAAGAAAAGGTGATAGGGGAAAGCCCTGTTGTGTTCCTGAACTTACCACAAAGGGCTTCAGTTTTTCACCATTAATTATGATATTAACTGATGGTTTGTCATATATGGCCTTTATTATGTATTTTCCTTCTATACCTATTTTATTAAGTGTTTTAATCATAGATGGATGCTGTATCTTGGCAAATGCTTTTTCTGCATCTTTTGATAGAATCATATAATTTTTGTCCTTTATTTTGTTTATGTGATGTATCACACTGATTGATTTGCATATGTTGAACCATCCTTGTGTCCCTGGGATGAACCCCACTTGGCTGTGACGTATAATCTTTTTAGTGCATTGTTGCATTCGATTTGCTAGAGTTTTGTTTAGGATTTTTGCATCTGTATTCATCGGAGATATTGGTCTCAAGAGATACAGTTCCTGACTATTAAAAAATACTTGTTAAATATCATTAGTAAACTAAACATGCAATATAAAGATAATTGTTTAAAGAAAGACAGGTAGGACTAGGGCTCTTGGAATCCACAGGAATCCAGTCCGTGGTCTGCACAAAATTCTTATTTGGGTTTATTTCTATCTGGCGGTATCTTATATCCTCGAAAGTTTCATAACCAGGACTTATGCCCAAATAAAATAAACTTACTTGCATATAATCATCAATGTATGAAATGTTAAGTGATTTGACTTAATAACTTCAGTAGACCTATCAGTCTTGAGTTCTTGTCTGCAAGTTGGAAAAGCTCTTTCCATAATTGAGAGACAGACCAGTGTATGGGAAGGACATCTTGGACTTTCTGTAAGGCTGCACCAAGAAGTACAATAGAAATCAAACAAGCGAGCCCATGTCTATCAGTACCTTAGCACTTATGTCTAAAAATTGTCTGGTTATTTTTCCTCAAGATTCTGAGATACTTGAGAGAAAAGATTATGTTATCTTATTCACTCAAAGCTGACTAGGGCTTGCCCTATATAAGATCCCCTAGATGTTGAGTCTGAGCCAGAATTTCAGGTATATGTGATTTATTGGGAAAGTGAGCTCAAAAAAAAAAAAAAAAAAAAAAAAAGTAATAAAAGAAGTATGATAGAGCAGGGGTTGGTTAGATAAATAAGGATATGGTCTCACCTGGAATCCAAAGAATATATTGAACCATTTAAGACCAGAGAGCCTGCCATCAGTTCATCCCTTCCCATCAGTTTGTCTATAAACTGTCTTGGAGAGGGAGCGTGGGGGTTATCTAATGGAGTGAAAAACTAAGAATCAGACACCAAAAGGACATCAGCCATGCAAAATAAGTATTGAGAAGAAGGCCTGCGAGGGGAAATGGGAAGGGAGTCCTGACCTTTGTGAAAAAAGAGGAAAGGAATGAAGACTAGGAGACATAACAACTCAACATAATGTATTCTGAAACAGAAAAAGGCCATTAGGTTAAAAATTAAGTGTATTGGTTTTCTTTGTCTGCTGTAACAAATTACTGTAAACTTAGTGGCTTAAAACAATATGAATTATTTTCTCACAGTTCTGTAGTTCAGAAGTCCAAAATGAGTCAAACTGAACAAAAACCAAGGTGTTGGCAAGGCTGCATTCTTTACTGGAAGCTCTAAGAGAGAATCCATTTCCTTGCCCTTTCCAGGCTTTAGAGATTGCCAGCTTTCCCATGGCTTGTGTTCCTCTTCCTGTTCTCAGAGCTAGAAACAGTGGGTTGAGTTCTCACATTGCATCACATTGATGTCTGCTTCTGCTTCCCTCTTCCACATTTAAGGAATCTTGTAATTACATTGAATTCACCAGGAGCATCACGAAGAATCTCTCTATTGTAAGGTCAACTAATGAACAAACTTAATTTCTTTTGCATCTTTAATTCCTCTTTGCCATATAACCTAACATATACACAAGTTTAAAGAAGTAAAATGTATACATCTTTGGGAGCCATTATCTTGCCTATCACACTGAAAAAATATGAATAAAATATGGACTTTAGTTAATAATAATGTATCAATACTTGTTCATTAATTGTGACAAATGTACACACAAATGTAAAATATTAATAGGGGATAAGTGTGGGTTAATAGAAATTTTCTGTATATGTCATAATTTTTATGCAAATCTAAATTCTAAAATAAAATGTTTATTTTTTAAAAACATTAAAAAGATTAAGTTTATTTTTTAATTTTCAGTTTCTATTTTACTAAACTTGGTGACTTGTTTGTTTGTTTCACTAGTATGGTTAAAGCATAGTGAAGTTTAAGAAGGGTGTTTACAAAGCAGGATTATTAAAAGAACTATCAAGGTTATGAGATGTAGAGATGGTGCCATATAAGGAGTAATGGAAGTAATTAATGTAATTTTATCTTTCAAGAAAATGAAAACAAAACATCATAAGCATTAGAGCTGACATATAATTTAGATGGACCACTTTTTACAGTATTGAATTCCATTAGTAAGATTATTTAAAAAGGATATTCTTATATTAAATGGACTGTGAATATACTGCTTTTTATGATCAAACAATATTATTTTTAATTTTAATATAATGGGAAAAGAAGAAGTATAATACATAACCAGATTTCACTCACAAAGAAAATTATTTAGAAATATATTTGCAAGCCAATATTGTACCTCAGTACAAAGTGACAGAGAAATGAATATCGGACTTCATCACAGTATGTCACTCAAATTATATCTAAATAAACAC